>NC_092343.1:105072500-105427500 GCF_046630445.1 Rutidosis leptorrhynchoides
TTGACTGCATTAACGCATAAAGGGAAGAAATTTGAATGGAATGATGAACAAGAGAAAGCATTTCAGTTATTGAAGAAAAAGCTAACTACGGCACCTATATTGTCATTGCCTGAAGGGAATGATGATTTTGTGATTTATTGTGACGCATCAAAGCAAGGTCTCGGTTGTGTATTAATGCAACGAACGAAGGTGATTGCTTATGAGTCTAGACAATTGAAGATTCACGAACAAAATTATACGACGCATGATTTGGAATTAGGCGCGGTTTTTTTTTCATTAAAGACTTGGAGGCACTACTTATATGGGGTCAAAAGTATTATATATACCGACCACAAAAGTCTTCAACACATATTTAATCAGAAATAACTGAATATGAGGCAGCGTAGGTGGATTGAATTGTTGAATGATTACGACTTTGAGATTCGTTACCACCCGGGAAAGGCAAATGTGGTAGCCGATGCCTTGAGCAGGAAGGACAGAGAACCCATTCGAGTAAAATCTATGAATATAATGATTCATAATAACCTTACTACTCAAATAAAGGAGGCGCAACAAGGAGTTTTAAAAGAGGGAAATTTAAAGGATGAAATACCCAAAGGATCGGAGAAGCATCTTAATATTCGGGAAGACGGAACCCGGTATAGGGCTGAAAGGATTTGGGTACCAAAATTTGGAGATATGAGAGAAATGGTACTTAGAGAAGCTCATAAAACCAGATACTCAATACATCCTGGAACGGGGAAGATGTACAAGGATATCAAGAAACATTTTTGGTGGCCGGGTATGAAAGCCGATGTTGCTAAATACGTAGGAGAATGTTTGACTTGTTCTAAGGTCAAAGCTGAGCATCAGAAACCATCAGGTCTACTTCAACAACCCGAAATCCCGGAATGGAAATGGGAAAACATTACCATGGATTTCATCACTAAATTGCCAAGGACTGCAAGTGGTTTTGATACTATTTGGGTAATAGTTGATCGTCTCACCAAATCAGCACACTTCCTGCCAATAAGAGAAGATGACAAGATGGAGAAGTTAGCACGACTGTATTTGAAGGAAGTCGTCTCCAGACATGGAATACCAATCTCTATTATCTCTGATAGGGATGGCAGATTTATTTCAAGATTCTGGCAGACATTACAGCAAGTATTAGGAACTCGTCTAGACATGAGTACTGCCTATCATCCACAAACTGATGGGCAGAGCAAAAGGACGATACAAACGCTTGAAGACATGCTATGAGCATGTGTTATTGATTTCGAAAACAGTTGGGATCGACATCTACCGTTAGCAGAATTTTCCTACAACAACAGCTACCATTCAAGCATTGAGATGGCGCCGTTTGAAGCACTTTATGGTAGAAAGTGCAGGTCTCCGATTTGTTGGAGTGAAGTGGGGGATAGACATATTACGGGTCCGGAGATTATACAAGAAACTACCGAGAAGATCATCCAAATTCAACAACGGTTGAAAACCGCCCAAAGTCGACAAAAGAGCTACGCTCACATTAAAAGAAAAGATATAGAATTTGAAATTGGAGAGATGGTCATGCTTAAAGTTGCACCTTGGAAAGGCGTTGTTCGATTTGGTAAACGAGGGAAATTAAATCCAAGGTATATTGGACCATTCAAGATTATTGATCGTGTCGGACCAGTAGCTTACCTACTTGAGTTACCTCAACAACTCGCGGCTGTACATAACACTTTCCACGTCTCGAATTTGAAGAAATGTTTTGCTAAAGAAGATCTCACTATTCCGTTAGATGAAATCCAAATCAACGAAAAACTCCAATTCATCGAAGAACCCGTCGAAATAATGGATCGTGAGGTTAAAAGACTTAAGCAAAACAAGATACCAATTGTTAAAATTCGATGGAATGCTCGTAGAGGACCCGAGTTTACCTGGGAGCGTGAAGATCAGATGAAGAAGAAATACCCGCATCTATTTCCAGAAGATTCGTCAACCCCTTCAACAGCTTAAAATTTCGGGACGAAATTTATTTAACGGGTAGGTACTGTAGTGACCCGAACTTTTCCATGTTTATATATATTAATTGAGATTGATATTTACATGATTAAATGTTTCCAACATGTTAAGCAATCAAACTTGTTAAGACTTGATTAATTGAAATATGTTTCATATATACAATTGACCACCCAAGTTGACCGGTGATTCACGAACGTTAAAACTTGTAAAAAATATATGATGACATATATATAGATATATATATATATATAGTTAACATAATACTATGATAAGTAAACATATCATTAAGTATATTAACAGTGAACTACATATGTAAAAACAAGACTACTAACTTAATGATTTTTAAACGAGACATATATGTAATGATTATCGTTGTAAAGACATTTAATGTATATATATCATATTAAGAGATATTCATACATGATAATATCATGATAATATAATAATTTAAAATCTCATTTGATATTATAAACATTGGGTTAACAACATTTAACAAGATCGTTAACCTAAAGGTTTCAAAACAACACTTACATGTAACGACTAAAGATGACTTAACGACTCAGTTAAAATTGAAGGTATTTCATACGCCCGAGAGACATATTAAATTAATGTGGCTAATGTGTTATGATCCAAGTCGGGTCATACCCAATAACAAGCTTATCGACACCTTATATGTATTTAATCTTAACGAATGGATCGTTAAATAAATACGCGACACTTGAACTTTAGAAAATCGGTTTTCTAAAGTATTTTCACTTGAGATAAATTATTTGGATAATTTATATATAATTGTTTATAGGTTTAAATGATTATGTTGTGTTATATTTTATAAAAGGTTTTATAAAAATGTATAAGTAACAAATCAATACATAAGTTTATAAAAATTTATAAACTTTTATAAACTTACATGTACATATATAAAATATATATGTAGTGGGCTGATTTGGGACTCCAAGAGAAGACCACACATGCTCACTTTTGTTACTTCCTAGATACACAAGTTCTTAAGTGCATGCTACTTGCTTGAACCAAGCAATTGACCAAGGATTCTACTTGCAAGTTCAAGAAAACTCTCTCAACCTTTCAGCTACTAATCTGGCCGAAATCAGTGAGCTCAAAGGAGGAGGTTTCTTGCTTGGTTTCTAGCTTAATAAGTGTCTTAAAATCCTAACTAATTCAAGGAAAGTGTTGGTGATTGAAAGCTTGGGGTATTACACACTTGAGGCTTCAAGTTAAAAGCTATAAACTCTTCAATATCATCAAACATTCTGCTCATATTTGGGAGCTGCTGTTCGAATTTTTCCAAGGCAGAAAGGTGGGTTTTCAAGCTAGATTAACAAGGGTGTTAAGGTTATAAAGTCTAGCTAACTTAAGGGTGGTGTTGGAGGATCAAAGGCTTGAAGTTCTACACTTTTGTTCATCATCTTACTACCATTTTGGACAGCCCTTAAACTTGTTTTAAGGAGGTATATTACTCTTCCTTTTCTTGTTAATTGTAAGCATGATTTCATAACTTGATTCTTGTGGGATTTAACTTTAATTGGTTTAAAGATAACAAGTTAAATTGGTAATTTCACGCTTCCGTTTTATAATGATTCTTAAATGGTTTTAAGAGTTTCGAACTTGTTAAATCCCAACAAAAATGTATATACATGTAGTGTTTTAATATGTATTTATAAACTTTTGAAAGACTTCAATACACTTATCAAAATACTTCTACTTAACAAAAATGCTTACAATTACATCCTCTTTCAGTTTCATCAACAATTCTACTCGTATGCACCCGTATTCGTACTCGTACAATACACAGCTTTTAGATGTATGTACTATTGGTATATACACTCCAATGATCAGCTCTTAGCAGCCCATTTGAGTCACCTAACACATGTGGGAACCATCATTTGGCAACTAGCATGAAATATCTCATAAAATTACAAAAATATGAGTAATCATTCATGACTTATTCACATGAAAACAAAATTACATATCCTTTATATCTAATCCATACACCAACGACCAAAAACACCTACAAACACTTTCATTCTTCAATTTTCTTCATCTAATTGATCTCTCTCAAGTTCTATCTTCAAGTTCTAAGTGTTCTTCATAAATTCTACAAGTTCTAGTTACATAAAATCAAGAATACTTTCAAGTTTGCTAGCTCACTTCCAATCTTGTAAGGTGATCATCCAACCTCAAGAAATCTTTATTTCTTACAGTAGGTTATCATTCTAATACAAGGTAATAATCATATTCAAACTTTGGTTCAATTTCTATAACTATAACAATCTTATTTCAAGTGATGATCTTACTTGAACTTGTTTTCGTGTCATGATTCTGCTTCAAGAACTTCGAGCCATCCAAGGATCCGTTGAAGCTAGATCCATTTTTCTCTTTTCCAGTAGGTTTATCCAAGGAACTTAAGGTAGTAACGATGTTCATAACATCATTCGATTCATACATATAAAGCTATCTTATTTGAAGGTTTAAACTTGTAATCACTAGAACATAGTTTAGTTAATTCTAAACTTGTTCGCAAACAAAAGTTAATCCTTCTAATTTGACTTTTAAAATAAACTAAAAACATATTCTATATCTATATGATATGCTAACTTAATGATTTAAAACCTGGAAACACGAAAAATACCGTAAAACCGGATTTACGCCGTCGTAGTAACACCGCGGGCTGTTTTGGGTTAGTTAATTAAAAACTATGATAAACTTTGATTTAAAAGTTGTTATTCTGAGAAAATGATTTTTATTATGAACATGAAACTATATCCAAAAATTATGATTAAACTCAAAGTGGAAGTATGTTTTCTAAAATGGTCATCTAGACGTCGTTCTTTCGACTGAAATGACTACCTTTACAAAAACGACTTGTAACTCATTTTTCCGACTATAAACCTATACTTTTTCTGTTTAGATTCATAAAATAGAGTTCAATATGAAACCATAGCAATTTGATTCACTCAAAACGGATTTAAAATGAAGAAGTTATGTGTAAAACAAGATTGGATAATTTTTCTCATTTTAGCTACGTGAAAATTGGTAACAAATCTATTCCAACCATAACTTAATCAACTTGTATTGTATATTATGTAATCTTGAGATACCATAGACACGTATACAATGTTTCGACCTATCATGTCGACACATCTATATATATTTCAGAACAACCACAGACACTCTATATGTGAATGTTGGAGTTAGCTATACAGGGTTGAGGTTGATTCCAAAATATATATAGTTTGAGTTGTGATCAATACTGAGATACGTATACACTGGGTCGTGGATTGATTCAAGATAATATTTATCGATTTATTTCTATACATCTAACTGTGGACAACTAGTTGTAGGTTACTAACGAGGACAGCTGACTTAATAAACTTAAAACATCAAAATATATTAAAAGTGTTGTAAATATATTTTGAACATACTTTGATATATATGTATATATTGTTATAGGTTCGTGAATCAACCAGTGGCCAAGTCTTACTTCCCGACGAAGTAAAAATCTGTAAAAGTGAGTTATAGTCCCACTTTTAAAATCTAATATTTTTGGGATGAGAATACATGCAGGTTTTATAAATGATTTACAAAATAGACACAAGTACGTGAAACTACATTCTATGGTTGAATTATCGAAATCGAATATGCCCCTTTTTATTAAGTATGGTAATCTAAGAATTAGGGAACAGACACCCTAATTGACGCAAATCCTAAAGATAGATCTATTGGGCCTAACAAACCCCATCCAAAGTATCGGATGCTTTAGTACTTCGAAATTTATATCATATCCGAAGGGTGTCCCGGAATGATGGGGATATTCTTATATATGCATCTTGTTAATGTCGGTTACCAGGTGTTCACCATATGAATGATTTTTATCTCTATGTATGGGATGTGTATTGAAATATGAAATCTTGTGGTCTATTATTATGATTTGATATATATAGGTTAACCTATAACTCACCAACATTTTTGTTGACGTTTTAAGCATGTTTATTCTCAGGTGATTATTAAGAGCTTTCGCTGTCGCATACTTAAATAAGGACGAGATTTGGAGTCCATGCTTGTATGATATTGTGTAAAAACTGCATTCAAGAAACTTATTTTGTTGTAACATATTGTATTGTAAACCATTATGTAATGGTCGTGTGTAAACAGGATATTTTAGATTATCATTATTTGATAATCTACGTAAAGCTTTTTAAACCTTTATTGATGAAATAAAGGTGATGGTTTGTTTTAAAATGAATGCAGTCTTTGAAAAACGTCTCATATAGAGGTCAAAACCTCGCAACGAAATCAATTAATATGGAACGTTTTTAATCAATAAGAAAGGGACATTTCATTAGGGGTGAAGAGAACTACGAGTCGGTAGTTACTCGTTAGGTGACTCACAAGTCGGTGACACCTCATGGTGGTTCACGAGGTGATGACCCCTTTAGTATTTCGTTAGGTGACTCACAAGTCGGTAACACCTCATGGTGATTCACGGGGTGGTGACCCCCTTAGTAGTTGGTTGGTGAGTCACAAGTTGGTGATACCATAAGTCGGGGAAGTGATTCACAAGTTGGTGATACTTCATAGTGTTCACGAGTCGGTGACACTAGATGGTGATTCACAAGTCGCTGATACTATAAGTTGGAGAAGTGATTCACGAGTCGGTGACATTTCTTACTGCTCACAAGTCCGTGTCACTTATTGGTGGCACTTCACAAGTCGGTGACGCCACATGGCGTTCGCAAGTCTGTGACCCATAGGCATTGATGGGTAGTTCACAAGTCAGTGACACCCTTTGGTGATTCACAAGTCGGTGACACCTTATGATGAGTCACAAGTCGGTGACATCATATGAGTGATACTCGACGTTATTGGCCGTATACAAGTCGGTAGTTCCATAGCGGGGAATGGTTTGTCATGTTTATGGTTTGTTATGATTTAGTATATTGTTGCGGTGATTTATATACTAACGTCGTTACTAGTTGTATGTTTGGCGTTGCTAGCTCGTTTATGCATTTTGTTTGCATGGTATTAGTAAGTGGATGCGTGTAGATAAATTACATACGTATATGTATAAGTATTGCATTCACTAAGCGTTTAGCTTACCCTCTCGTTATTTACATTTTTAGGTTCGGAAGTGGATTTGGCAAGGCTATGCTCGGGATTAGATGATTTCCTTTTTGATGCTTGCTTGGATTATATTTTGGATTCGGCCTAGGATTTGGGTAGTTATCCCCAAACATCATGCTCATAGTTGTTTGGAACTTAAACTCACTTGGGTCGAAACTTTCATTTTGTACGAAATTCGGAAATAGGGTCGATGTGGGCCCGGTGTTATAAAACTCGAGTTTATTATGGAAATCTCTTAGTTTTAATTATTCTAACGTGTTGTGAAAACGGTTTCGTCTAAAAGTGTCGGGAAGCGAGTTTTCCATTCGCTTAAGTTGGACTCCAGGGACAGGCTCTGGCAGTTCATTTGGACGCCGTCCCAATTGCTTGGACGTCGTCCAGCCCGTCACAACTGGACGCCGTCCAGATAACTGGACGCCGTCCAGATACACTGAATCAAATTTTTTTTTAAGTCGTGTTTTCGGTTGGATAACGGGTTGGGTCGTTACAAGTGGTATCAGAGCATGGTCTAAGGGATTTAGGTGACTTGAGATACGCACCTAGACTTAGACTTTTGTGTGTGCTATTATGCAGGGCTTGTAGGATTACGGGTCAGTTCGGGTTTTAGCTAGTGCCTTAGAGAATAGGTGAACTAGCTATGTATTGATTCTGTTGTTACTAATCATGTTGTTTTGTGTTAAACATCTAATGAGATAGTTGTTATATTCATGAGCTTGGCATGGCGTGTGAGCGTAATAATGCTTCGCGACCATTATTACGGTTGTAAGCCAAGTCATGCAAGTGATGTACAACAAGTATTGGACTAGATGTGATGTACGAACGTTGGCATATTTATATGATTGTGAATATTGATCGTGACGGTGTATATAATTTACTTGTGTTGTGTTCCTAACCGGGTTCATTTCTTAGAATGAAGATGAGGAACGGATATGATAACGAAGATCAAGGCGATGACTCCGAGTTCACGGCCAAGGTTGAGGCCATTATACAAAAGCAACGTGCGGCCTTTCTAGAGGACATTAGGAAGATGTTCCTAGATTCGATTAACGAGGAGGTAGTCGGTCTAGTTAAGGAACAAGTTAAGATTGTCCTTCACGAAGATAATATGGGAAGGCGAGACTTCTACTACAAAAACTTCAAGGATGCTCAACCTCCCACTTTTGAGGGCGAACGAGACCCACTCAAGAGTGCTCGATGGATCTCCGATATGGAGGGGGCCTTTCGTACTAAGTTCCCTCTCAACAAGAAGACGAGGTATGGTAGTAGTATGCTAAGGGGTGACGCCAAGTTGTGGTGGGATGCGAAAATTCAACTCTATGGTGAGGAGCAATGTATGGAGTTCACATGGGACGAGTTCAAAGCGGAATTTTTCAAGGAATACCGAACTTCGCCCGATCTTTCTAAGCTTAAGGATGAGTTGCGTGCCTTGAGGCAAGGGTCAATGGATTTGAACACTCTCAAATCCGTTTTCTTATCGAAGACTCAATTTTGCCCGGAGTATGTCGGGAATGACCACATGTTGAAGGAAGACTTTTACCGAACCTTGAGCGATCATTACCAAGAAAAGATTAGTAGAAACTCGGTGAAAACTTTTGACGAGTTGTTTAACATGGCGAAGGGTTTTGAGACGTTTGTCTCTAAGGCAAGTGTTTCTGATGTTAGTAAGCGGAAGTTCGAAGCGACGATGTTTTCGAACAAGAAAAGTAAAAGTGCTACCGAAGGTGCCAGAAGTTTAAAGATGAGTGGCGCGAGTAGTTCTAAATTCGCGTTATAATTGTGGACAAACGGGACATAAGTCTCGTGATTGTCCGTCGGGTAAGGTCACATGTTTTAAGTGCCGGAAGGAGGGACACCGGAAGTCGGAATGTCCCGAGTGAAATAGTGACGGAGCGCGAAGGTCTAGCGACGCTTGATTCAGGTACTATTCAATTTTAGTACTATCTTTATGCGGGTGACTTTTGGGTAACAATTGAGTTTATCCATGTGATGTAGTGACTAGCTAGGTTGAGTTAGTCCATTGCGGTTTGATTAGCCATGTCGGGTTAATCAATAAGTTGTTAGGAGTGTTGACCAGGTCGGGTTGACCGAGTGCGTTTGACTTAACCAAGTTGGGTTAATCATTTGTCGTTAGGGGTTTGACCAAGTCGGGTTGACCAAGTGAGTTTGACTTAACCGAGTCGGGTTAATCAAATAGATGTTAGGTGTTGACCGAGGCGGGTTAACCGGATGGATTTGACTAACCGGTCGGGTTAATCAAATAGATGTTAGGTGTTGACCGAGGCGGGTTAACCGGGTGAACTTGACTAACCGGGTCGGGTTAATCAATTAAATGATAAGTGTTGACTGAGTCGGGTTAACTAAGTGAGTGACTTAACCAAATCGGGTTAATCATTTGTTGTTAGGGTCGTTTAACTAACCGGGATGGGTTAATCAATTAGACGTTAGGTGTTGACCAAGTAGGGTTGATCAAGGGTGTTTGACTAACCAAGTCGGGTTATCAATTGTTGTTAGGTGTTGACCGAGGTGGGTCGACATAGTGTATTTGACTTACCCAAGTCGGGTTAATCGTTTTGGTATTCGAGGCTTAACCAAGTCGGGTGTAACCGTGATTTGATTAGAGGGTTACTTGTATTGCTCTCCGTAAGGGTTAGCGTAGTAATGGTATGCCATTCGAGAGGCGTTTACGTTGACCATGTATGTGTGCGAGTAGAGTCACGGTTGTTGGCTATCTTTGATTGTGTGTAAGTAACCATGTTAACGGTTGAGACTGAAATGACCCGTCCTAATCCATAAAGATGAATACAATAACATATGGTTACATCGTGAGGTACTTGACCTCTATATGTTACATTTTACAAACATTGCATTCGTTTTTTTTTTTTAAAGACAAACTTTCATTTCATTGAAAGTTGACAGGCATGCATACCCTTTCATAATATATCCAATCTATAAATGACTTAATCTGTTATCTTCTTAATAATAATCTTTATTAAACTCAATGACTTGAATGCAACATCTTTTAAAATATGCAATGAATGACTCCAAGTAATATCTCTAAATGAGCAAATGCACATCGGAAGATTTCTTTCAAACCTGAGAATAAACATGCTTTCAAGTGTCAACCAAAAGGTTGGTGAGTTCATTATTTTATCATAAACATTCATTTCCATCATTTTAATAGACCACGAGATTTCGGATATTTTATTGTACACGTAACCCGAGTACAAAATAGTACGCATAACCTGCGATTTAAAAATCATTCATATGGTGAACACCTGGTAACCGACATTAACAAATGCATCTAGAATATCCCCAAATATACATGTACACTCATCTGTATATATAAATCAAAGTACTAAAGCATCTATAACCTGGATGGGGTTTGTTAGGCCCATAGATCTATCTTCAGGATTCGCGTCAATTTGGGGGTCTGTTCCCAAATTCTTAGGCTACCAAGCTAAAAAGGGTGATATCGAGTATAATGATTCAACCATAGAATGTAGTTTCAAGTACTTGTGTCTATTTCGTAAAACAGTTGTAAAAGCAGCGCATGTATTCTCAGTCCCAAAATATATATTGCAAAAGTATTTAAAAAGAGAGCAAATGAAACTCACAATACTGTATTTCGTAGCATTAATGCAAATGACGGCATTGAACAAGTGCAGGGTTAGCCTCGGATTCACGAACCTATATTAAGTGTATATATTTATATGTTGGTCAATATCTGTTTAACAATTTAGGTCAAGTCATAGTGTATCACAATCCTAATGCTCGAGATCGATATGCAAAAGTCAACAAAAGTCAATTTGACCCAAAATGATTTACAAAATCTATACATGTTTATTATATAACTTAAATATAGTCGTTTTATATATTTAAATATATTTATCAGATTTTATTAGAGTAAATAATACAAGTCATTTATTAATAAATAAAATTTATATTAAAATTTATATATGATAAAAATATACTTTTATATATCTCAAGTAATAAAGTTCACTTAATATCATAAAAATATAGTAGTATGTATTATTAATGTAATTATGTTTCGTGTGGTAAAAATATCTTTTTATCACATATTTATTTGATAATATTGATAATAATAATAATGAGTAAAAGTTGTATTATTTTGTAATAATAATAATTATTTTTATTCTATTAATAATAACAATAACAATATTTATATTACTAATGATGATATTAATTATTAATTATAATAAAATGATTATTCTAATCTTGATAAATTTAATAATAACGATACTTTTTATTATTAACTGAAATAATAATAATATTTTATAATAATAATAATTCTATTCAAAATGATAATTTTTAATAATAATAATACTAAAATGATAATAATAATAATGATATTTAATAATAACAATGATATTTCTATTAAAATCAAAATTTTAATAACAATGATAGTTTTAATATTAATGATACTTTTAATAATAATAATAACAACGATAAGAATAATAAAATGATAGTTTTGATAAAAAATATTAATTATTTTAATTTTAATAATAATAATAATAATAATAATAATAATAACAATAATAATAATAATAATAATAATAATAATAATAATAATATCGATTATTAGATAATAATAATAATAATGACGATAATAACGATGATAACGATAACGATAACGATAACGATAACAATAATACTTAAAATTATAGATAATTCAATTGACTATATCTTTTAAACCATTCATCGAAATCATACGCTTTCTAAATGAAAAGTTATTAATTTTTCGTCAGCTTTCCAACGACATGCATATTATATACCTTATCCTAGTAGCATATGTATTAAATTCAGGGTTCATCATAAACTATCTATTGACAATATTAAACGTACAAGCATGCATAATCAAATATACTCGAGCACTAGTCAGGGATACACTAATAATATATAAAAGTTAAGTTATGAGTGCTCACGTATCAATATTGTGATTCAATATTGCAGGAAAGTACGTAGACGCAACGGAGATGATAAACACTAGATTGACCTCACGAGCATATCCCCGAATATTACCCATAACCTCCATAGCTATAACCCATAATTTCCGTAGCTCTATCCTACTCGAAAAACCATTTTAAAAACATGCGAGCAGAACCTCGTCGTAGTATTTTATGTATAATAATAATAATAATAATAATAATAATAATAAAAATAATAATAATAATAATACCACTCAATAACTTTAATACTACTAGATTAATAATAATAATCTTAATACTAATTATTAATAATATAAATATAAATAGATAATACTACGGAGGAAGTAATATGTATGATGAGTGTGTGTAAAATCTGAAATCGAATGAGCTTTATAGAAATATCATGGCCAGACACCTCATGCGATCGCATGATGTTTATATGGTATTATCATGCGATCGCATGAGCATGATTTACAGCGCATGATCGTTTAACATTTTTTGCCGACAGTTTTTAAATAATAATATATATATTAATAATTAATAATCTATTTATTTATATATTATATAATATTCATGTGCATAGTTAACTTGTAAGATTAGTTCCGATGACTCGTACGTTTACTCTCGACTTATGTCCTGGTTCCGATTTCTCAAACGCCTTTTCATACGCTTAGAAAACTAGCACTTTACCTTACGCGGCGTGTACCTTTATCAATATTTAGACTTAAATCAATGAAAAACTATCCCACTCAAAGTGTAACTTAAACGTTCGAGTGTTTTGGTCATTTGCTTCTTTAAATCGACTACTCGATATTTGTTAAAATATATTAAATAATATTATTTAAAATCTTTATTAATCAGTTAATTACATAACTAAATAAATATTATATTTTATAAAATATACATATTATCATTTAGAAAATAACAAATATATATGTATTCGAAATCTTTATCTAACGATATAATTTATAGTTTTTCAAAAACTAATTATATTTTAAGTTTATAAAATATAAATTTCTAAATCTTTTAAATAATATAATATCAAATAACGTTTACACTTTAAAACTTAACTTGATGTAATTCATGTATGTACTAGCGTTTTCACAAGTTTAATCAACTTATTGAAATATCAATCGAACGGGTACCACTATTGTTTACAAAAATGATTTGAAATTTCATATATATACTTATATTAAAATTAATAATTTTTTTTACTAATCATTAAGTTTTAAAACACATTTTTAATCTTTGTTATATTTATTTATATTTTATTGAATCACAAACTATTATCATCTATACTTTGTCAAAAGGTTTCTAGAAAGATTCTAAAGTTTAGAATACCGTTAAAACCTTTATCCTTATCATAATAACAATTTTTCAAAAATGGTTCTAGATGTTCTAAAATTATATCCGTTTTAAAGAAGACGTGACACTCAAATCGCTTCATATAATTTCTAAAATTTATAACAATAAAGATAATAGTAATAACTTTAATAATCTTAAAGTTTTATAATATGTTTCTACTTGTAGACCATTTATTTAGCATATTGTTAAAAAGAAAAGATTTCTCAAATCATAGTGGACCTCATAACAGAGACCCGTAATCATACACAATATATATGATAATTCAATCATTTGATATTATCTTTTAATTCCGTCGATAAATATATTAATCATTTATTGGAACTAATACTTTCATGAAAAGTATTATACATTTAATACTTTGTTAACGTTTTTAGATTATTATATATATATATATATATATATATATATATATATATATATATATATATATATATATATATATATATATATATATATATATATATATATATATATATATATATATATTCTTATTCATATATATATAATGGTTCGTGAATCGTCGGAATTTGGTCGAGGTCAAATGAATATATGAACACAGTTTAAAATTCTTGAGATTCAATATTACAGACTTTGCTTATCGTGTCGGAAACATATAAAGATTAAAGTTTAAATTTGGTCGTAAATTTTCGGGTTGTCACAGTACCTACCCGTTAAAGAAATTTAGTCCCCGAAATTTGATCGAAGTCATCATGGATAACAATATGAATGTTTTCATGACAAATATGAGTTGATAAATAGAATTTTATCATCATTGAGTAATATGGATAAAACAATCCGTTTATGTGAAGAGTATGAGTGAAGTTATCACAAAAGAGTGAAATGAGTAAATGTAGGTTAGTTTTAATCGGTGACGTAGTCACGGTTGATTTCCGGATTTCAAGGGATTTATAGAAAATTTTTGTAATAAGATTTGGTTCTTTGGTAATTAAGGAAATTAGGATCCGCTTTGATTAAATGCGATAACCTGTTTTGATTGTCCTGTCGGATATTTTTACTATATATGCACCCTCTTCGTTTCCTTATTCCCACAGCTCACTCCTTCTATTCTTCCTCCCTCAATTCATACTTTAATACATTCGTCAATATGCTCCATCCCGTTCTGATCCTTGATATACTCCTAACTTTCATATCTGTCATTTATTCTCTTTCATCTGCCACCGGAAGAATCTATCCACTTCTACTATACTCTTGGTTTTATAGTGTTTTTAGTTCTCCCGTGTCTTTATATTGGTATATGTATCGATATATATGGTTTATAATTTTTGGGTTGTCGTTGGGCTTTATATCTTCCCTTATATTTCAAACTCCCTGCTTCTGTCTTCTATAATCATTGTCATCCACAGTTAATGTTTTCTCCAATTTGCTGTGATTTATACCCCAATTTCTATTTCGGAGCTTCATTCTTTTGTTTTCTCTTCTTGTCATTTAGCACGCATGTAATGGTCCAGAATTCGCAGATATGAATTTCGGAATGGACATAGTTAATGTTCTAAGAAGGAAATTGTAATGGCACGATCTTGATTTGTCAAATTACCAGAATACCTCGAAAAACACCGAATCATCAAGAAAAATATTTTCTTAATATGTTTAGAGGTTAAGTAGAATGCAAGAGTCGTGTAACATGGCACATGATGACGTTATAATCTGTGAATCATCACGTTCCATTTAGAAACTCAGCATGACTTACTGTAATATAATTACGTTGATCAAGTGTCATTCTATTATACTAACTCATGCTTCAGTTCCCAACACTACTTCAAAAGCATTCATATTTTAAATTCAAATTTTTTCAGAATTTAGAAACTAAAATAGTTTCTTTTATGATGTAACACAGATAGCATTAATAGGTAAATAATTTCGAGTAATAATAGTTATGAAGATATCTTCAGGAACATCGAAGATATTTATAATGAAAGATATGATGATATCCTAGAATTTCTAACATCGATGGATGATGATGAAGATTTGTCCGTAAAGGTTTAGAGTTAGAAGTAAGGTATTCGATAATAATTTCAGCAGACACTGAATCATTTGGATTCTTTGAAGGTAGGTTTAGTCTTTGTGATTTGTCCACAGCCTCCTTCATGGTTTGCTCAATCCGTTTTCCAGTACCAAATCTTCTCTTTTTCTGAGCTTTGCCAACACGCTAATCTTTATCATCAAATTTTTGGCTGTTAAGGTCGTTTACAGTTTTTGCTGCTTCATCAGCGTTTTTCCAAAAATTCATAGGACTAGTTCGCAGTTTATGGTGTTTTTCATAAACTTCACATTCGCAGTATATAAGTCTAGGAGATAGACGTTATATGTATATATATAATTGTTGGCGTAGAATTACTGCGAAATTCGAGAATAATGATTGATGATTTCCGACAGTTGGTATGGCAATTATTGTTACAGGATGCAGATGAGTAGATGATGGGTTTTCATGAATAATATAGATATTTTTCAGAGAGACTAAAGCCGAAGTTGCTGGTACATCTACTGATAATGTGGTGGAATATAAAAGGTTCTCTGATAACAAAAGGGTAATCGTATATATCAGGGTTATAATAAGGCTACTCCGAATGAAAGATTGAAATTGACTTGTTGGAGCTGTGACAGAATTTGCTACTTTGAAAAGGAATCGTAAAGTTATTTTTGCTAATAAATGCCAAAGGATCTGACGCGAGTACATGTTAAACTATGACTTTGGTTTCGAGAGTTTTTCAGGTGCATGACAGTGGGTAACATGTGGTTGAATCATCATCTTGATTGTTCATTATTTGAAGTGTCTTCAAGGATTTCGAGGGGTTTGAACAAAGATTGTAATCATTAATATTCATATGATGTTCTAGGATTTTGAATGATACAAATACTTTTCTGGGTTCTATGAATAAAAATGATGTTCTAGCACAGTTTTGAAGTCAAAGTATAGCTTTGAAAGATGTAGGGATCTAAGAGTGATATCTTCTGCTAAATCTTGACTTTGGATTTCTGATCTGTTCAAAATCAGGGTATGTAATTTATGAAATTGGTTGTCCTGATTTTATGAAAGAATGTGTATCGCTATAAAAGTAGTGAATATAGTTAGTGATTAGTGAGTTAGAATCGAAGAATGTACAGTGTAACATATTAATGTGAAATCTAAGTATTTCTCGGGTATTACCTACCCGTTAAAAGTTTCACAAGTAATATCTTGTACATGGGAATTTTATTACAGTCTTTATGAAAATACATGTATATTTTCTTCAGACGTAATACAGATTTAATGAGTTAATGTAATATTGACTCATTTGATTTTTGGCTAGATCTAGAATTGAATAATCTCTAAAACCTTTAGAAATTACGTAATCTTCGCGGATTATCTCTTCAATGTAAATGAAATTATGAATCAATACTTCATTATTCATTTTTATTGATTTTCCTCGGTGAATGGTGTTGGTGCTTGTGGAATTCTTGCGAACTTCGCAAGATACATGAAGCGACCCGTCCTATTCCATAAGGACGAATACAATAACATATGATTACATCGCGAGGTATTTGACCTCTATATGATGCATTTTACAACATTGCATTCGTTTTTAAAAGGCAAACTTTCATTACATCGAAAGTTGACGGCATGCATACCATTTCATAATATATCCAACTATAATTGACTTGATAATAATCTTGATGAACTCGACGACTCGAATGCAACGTCTTTTGAAATATGTCATGAATGACTCCAAGTAATATCTCTAATATGAGCAAATGCACAGCGGAAGATTTCTTTCATACCTGAGAATAAACATGCTTTTAAGTGTCAACCAAAAGGTTGGTGAGTTCATTAGTTTATCGTAATCAATCATTTCCATAATTTTAATAAACCACAAGATCCTCATTTTTCATAAATATCATTACACTCGCAAGTGTATAAAATCATTTGTATGATGAACACCTGGTAACCGACATTAACAAAATGCATATAGAATATCCCACGCATACTCGCAAGTATGCGCTATAATATGGCAATCGCAATCACCTTTTAAATCGAAGTACTAAAGCATTCCAAATTCCAGAATGGGGTTTGTTAGGCCCATAGATCTATCTTTAGGATTCGCGTCAATTAGGAGCCATTTCCCTAATTCTTAGGTTACCAGACTTGAAGGGGCGATATTCGGTTTAATAATCTAACCATACAATGTAGTTTTAAGTAATTGTGTCTATTTCGTAAAACAATTATAAAAGCAGCGCATGTATTCTCAGTCCCAAAAACATATATTGCAAAAGCATTTAAAAAGGGAGCAAATGAAACTCACAATACAATATTTTGTAGTAAAAATATTCATACGACGATACTGAACAATGAAGGGTTGACCTCGGATTCACGAACCTATATCAAGTATATATATTAACATATAATGGGAATCACATAATTTCATTTATTAATATATACTATTTATATATTTGTATTTATGTAGGATTTATACTAAATTCTATTTAAAACGTATACTTATATTATATCTTAAATTATATGTTATATATATATATATATATATATATATATATATATATATATATATATATATATATATATATATATATATATATATATATATATATATATATATATATATATATATATATATATATATATATTATTTTGTATATATATTTAAAATGATTAATATCTATACATTTAATTATATTAATATATTATATGTCTTATTAATAAATTAATTAAATGTATATATTTATTTATATATAGTTTAAATGAAAATATTATTATTTGTAAAACTAATAATATAGTTAGGTTATGTATTAAATATATTTTTATATAACTAATAGTGATTTGATAAAATAATATTGATAATAATAAATAAAAAGTTGTTTCATCATATAATAATAAAAATAGTTTTAATAATAAAAATGATACTTTTTATAAAAAAAGATACTTTTAATAATAATGATTATTAATGATAATAACCATAAAAATAATGACTTTACTAATAATAATACTACTAATATTTATGATAATATTAATAAAAATAATAATGATAAGAATAGTAATAATAATAATAATAATAAAAGTAATAATAATAATAAAAATAAAAGAAGACTACCTTTAAAGTTTTCCAAAAGAAAAATAATGCCCCATACAAGGCTCGAACCCATGACCTCTAGTTCACACAAACTCTCCCAGGCCACCTGCTCTACCTCATTTTTCTGAATTAATTCCGAATTGATATTATATAACCTATGTAATCGTCACTCCCTCTTCTTCTTCCTCTAAAATTTAAACAGACCAAAAAAATCCTAACACTAATATCCTTCCATCATCATCCTGTATCATCGTTGCTATCATCATAATGATCATCATAATCATCATACGCTATCATCATACATATACATCTAATCACCTCGTCATCCCTTCATCATCTATATCGTGATCGTCTTCACAGCCCATCCAGAAAATAAATGGGTCTCGGCCAAAAAGAAAAATGTATAATATGGCCTAATTAAATTGTCTAAGCCCAAATAACAAGAATTGTCCCAAAATTAGTCCGATACAAAAGGGAATTCTGTGAGTTTGAGGGTTCTTGTTGTCGTGTTTATGGGGAACAGGAATAATAACAGCATATATCATTATCATCAACGTTTTCAATCATCATCTATCCTTTAATTCCTTCATTCACCAAAAATATATATAAAAACGGTCGTTGTGAAACCTATGGTTATGGTTGGTTCAAAACAGTAATATAAATAGATGTAAACAGCAGCGATTGTTGGTGGAATTGTGGGATGATTTCCGGTTGTCAAAAACAAAAAGAGATAGCAGTAACTTTTGATGGTTCACTCTTCTCGTTGTATAGTAGCTTAAACCGTACATCTGATGTAGCAGTAATACAGCGAAGAAGAAAAGGGAATAGGAGCTGTAACAGAAAAGAAAAGTGGCAGCGAGCAGTCATTGTTTGGCAGCTGTTGTGGTGATAGTGGTTTTGGTTATCAACAATAAGTGGTTTTGTGTTGTGGTAAGCCCACGATAGAAAATAGGTGAGAGAGTATGAGAGAGAGAGGAAGAGAGAGAAGTAGAAAATGGTTTTGTTATGGTGGGTTTTCGTTGCAAGTGGGTTTCGATAACTCTAGTGGGTTTATGATGGTTGCGGTAACGGGTGACGGTAGTGATGGAGGGTGTTCATTAGTGTTGATAAAAGAAGAGAGTATGACAACAAATGAAACGAGTTCGGTGATGGTGATTCGGTTTAGTTGTTTTGTGATCATCGAGAGGCGGCTAGGAGAAAATGGTTTCAAAGGTTCAAAATAGAATCGAAGTAGGGTGGCAGTAGTAGTGACAGTAAATGTTTAATGTGGTAGTCAAATACAATCACAATGGTGGTGGTGATAATTACGAAGGTGATGATAGCGGTTGTAGTCACGAAGAAGTAGAGATTGAAAGTAGGTTTGGTGTTTTAAGGTGGTGACCGGTGTACTGTGGTTCTCTGGTGGTTTGTGGAGGCTATAGGGGTGGTGAGGACCATAGGTGGCGAATGTTTACGAAGAATTGGAGAAAAAAGATAGAGGAATGCTAGTGATTGTGAATGTGGTGTAATCTCTCGTATGCATCTGTGTTTGTATATAATAAAGTAAGAGAGTGATGATAGAATGCAAACAACAAATACAGTAACAATTATTATATTACATATATTATCAAGTTGTAAAGAAATATAATGTGAAATGGTACAAACAATTAGCAGTCGTGGTTTTGGTTGCTTCTACCGACACTTTTCCAACACTGTGTATCATGCACTGTTTGAAATTAGTGGGGGATAAAAAGTCTTAAGAAAAATCTCATATTTTTAAATTAACTATTTTTATTTATTTTGGTTATTATGGTATAAAATTCGATCATTAACTATTAAATAAAAATTACATTAATTATTCACTCCCAACCCCAAGTAAAATATAAAAAGTTTTAAAATTCAACAAATAGTTCCTAAATACATTTTTAATAAGCCTATAATTTGTAAAACTCATTTTCGGCTAACCGTTTATTTTAAAATCACATAAGTTAGGATTAAGTTTCTCTAAATAATAATTGAAACGTCCAACGAGTATTACAATCGTTTAATATTTATTTTAATATACTTTATTTATATATAGTTATGTTTTAAATAATAATTATTTTAATATCATGTTTATTTTATTTTACATAGTAAATTCTAATGATTGAATCATATAACATTTCAATTAATATATATTAAATATGTACATATCTATTTACAAATAGTTGTTCGTGAATCGTCGGGAGCGGTCGAGGTTAAATGAATGTAATGAAAACAGTTCAAAAATTTTGAGACTAAATTAAATAGCCTTTGCTTATCGTGTCGAAATCAAGGAAAGATTAAGTTTAAATTTGGTTGGAAATTTCCGAGTCGTCACAATACGAATGATGATTTCTAGAAACTTTCGAGTATATCGAAAATGAAAGTGTAAAAATCAAACAAACAATTGAATATTACACTTGGTTTATTATGAAATGGAATTCATTGATTTAAGACAGAGATTGTAGTTAACGATGGTTAAGTGGTTAACGACGGATGTACCTCATAACATATTAGTGATATGAATTAACCGAGTAGTATCTACCCTATAAAATTCACACGTAATAGCTTAGTACAAAAAGATATATTGGGTTTAAAATTAATATATATAAAATATACATATAAATTCTTTAAAGGGAATGAGTTAATGCTTCATAACTCGTTGATACGATATAATCATTGTTGATTTGTGATGTTATTCGTGGGGATTATAGATCTGGTGGAGCTGGTGATGTTGTAGGTGCTACTGATGCTGGCGATGCTGACGGTACTGACGATGCTGGTGATGCTGACGGTACTGTTGATGCTATTGGTAAAACAAGTCTAGCTTGTAAATCACGCACCATTATTGTCAAGGTTTCATTTCATCATTTCACTCACTCATCTGGTTTATAATTAGAATTAGAATAAATAATCTCTAAAACTTTTAGAAACTACATATTCTCTGCAGAATATTTTCTTGATAAAGTTATGAATCAATACTTCATCGTTTGTTATTGTTGGTACTCCTTGGTATTTACGATTCGTATGATGTTGATGTTCGAGGTACTGATTATGATGTAGAGGTGTGGGATGCGGATGTTGTTGTTGATAGTGGTAATGGTACTGCTGGTGTTGATGATGGTGGTACTGTTGATGCCGGTGGTGCTGCTGGTGCTTGTAACCTTTGCACCATATTCTCTAAAGCCACTATCAGAGCGCGAAGCTCGTTGACTTCTTCTATTACATCGGGATGATTATCGGTTCGGAAAAGTGGATGAATAAGATCTAGGATTTGAGATATTATATAATCATGACGAGATACCCTTGAAATGAGAGAGAAAATGGTGTCTCAAACAGGTTCGCCGGTAAGTGCTTCAGGTTCATCACCAAGAGGGCAATGTGGTGGATGGAAGGGATCACCTTTTTCTTGTCTCCGGTGATTAAGTAGGCTACGAACCCATCCCCAAT
The DNA here is from genome assembly GCF_046630445.1 of Rutidosis leptorrhynchoides. Lineage (NCBI taxonomy): Eukaryota > Viridiplantae > Streptophyta > Magnoliopsida > Asterales > Asteraceae > Rutidosis > Rutidosis leptorrhynchoides. The sequence continues at coordinate 105,094,468 of NC_092343.1, forward strand.
TCATCCAGAATAGATGATGGCTTATTAGTTGATCCATTCCGATCACACTGCTTTCGGAGCTCGAGTGAAACTCCATATTGGAATTCGAGGAACTTAACAAATGCATCTAGAATATCCCCAAATATACAAGTACACTCATCTGCATATAAAAATTGAAGTACTAAAGCATCCATAACCTGGATGGAGTTTGTTAGGCCCATAGATCTATCTTCAGGATTCGCGTCAATTTGGGGGTCTGTTCCCAAATTCTTAGGCTACCAAGCTAAAAAGGGTGATATCCAGTATAATGATTCAACCATAGAATGTAGTTTCAAGTACTTGTGTCTATTTCGTAAAACAGTTGTAAAAGCAGCGCATGTATTCTCAGTCCCAAAATATATATTGCAAAAGTATTTAAAAAGAGAGCAAATGAAACCCACAATACTGTATTTCGTAGCATTAATGCAAATGACGGCACTGAACAAGTGCAGGGTTAGTCTCGGATTCACGAACCTATATTAAGTGTATATATTTATATGTTGGTCAATATCTGTTTAACAATTTAGGTCAAGTCATAGTGTATCACAATCCTAATGCTCGAGATCGATATGCAAAAGTCAACAAAAGTCAATTTGACCCAAAATGATTTACAAAATCTATACATGTTTATTATATAACTTAAATATAGTCGTTTTATATATTTAAATATATTTATCAAATTTTATTAGAGTAAATAATACAAGTCATTTATTAATAAATAAAATTTATATTAAAATTTATATATGATAAAAATATACTTTTATATATCTCAAGTAATAAACTTCACTTAATATCATAAAAATATAGTAGTATGTATTATTAATGTAATTATGTTACGTGTGGTAAAAATATCTTTTTATCACATATTTATTTGATAATATTGATAATAATAATAATAATGAGTAAAAGTTGTATTATTTTGTAATAATAATAATAATTATTATTATTCTATTAATAATAACAATAACAATATTTATATTTACTAATGATGATATTAATTATTAATTATAATAAAATGATTATTCTAATCATGATAATTTTAATAATAACGATACTTTTTATTATTAACTGAAATAATAATAATATTTTATAATAATAATAATTCTATTTAAAATGATAATTTTTAATAATAATAATACTAAAATGATAATAATAATGATATTTAATAATAACAATGATATTTCTATTAAAATCATAATTTTAATAACAATGATAGTTTTAATATTAATGATACTTTTAATAATAATAATAACGATAAGAATAATAAAATGATAGTTTTGATAAAAAAAATATTAATTATTTTAATAATAATAATAATAATAATAATAATAATAATAACACTAATAATAATAATAATAATAATAATAATAATAATTATAATAATTATAATAATAATAATAATAATAATATCGATTATTAGATAATAATAATAATGACGATAATAACGACGATAACGATAACGATAACGATAATGATAACGATAACGATAACGATTCGGGATGCCGTCCAAGATTCGGGACGCCGTCCAGCAGTGAAGCAATGGACGCCGTCCAATACTTGGGACGTCGTCCAGATGTACTGACGGGCCAGCTATTTTTTTTGGTTTTAAAAAGGGGTATTTTGGTCAAATCACTTGAGTGTCAGTTTGGAGCCCTCAAAACTGATCTAGATCCCATTTGTGGATCACATTTCATCCACACAAACACTCCCATCCAATTCTAGAGAGAGAAAGAGTTTAGAGAGAGGGAGAGCTTGATTTGGAGAAGAAGGAGTTGGATTCTCATCAAAGCTCGGGTTTTAAAGTTGTTCATCTCGCTCCTAGCTACGTTTTGGTTGTTGTGGTAAGTTCTAACTCCGAATTTCATTGTTTGATTGATATTCAAAGTTAGGGTTTGAACTTAAATTGTTGATAAACCCATTTAAACTCATGAAGTGAGTTTAGTGATGCTAGTAATCGGGTTTTGTGGTGTCGTTGGTGGATTTTGGGTTGGTTGTTGTTTTGGTCAAGTTCAAGACTTGCAAAATGGGTTAATCACTAGGTTTAGTGATTATGGGTGTGTTGAAACCCATTTTGGGTGTATTTTGGTTGACTAATTTTGAAATGGGTCAAAATTAGGGTTTGGTGTCAAATTGGGCATAATAAGTGTTTATCACTTAAGATTTGAGTAAATTATGATGCTAGAATATAATCGCTAGTTAATCGTGATTATAAGTGTTTTGGGCGAGTTTTGACTTATTCAATGTAAGGTATGTGCAAATGGGTCGAAATTGCACTTGTGGTGTTTTGGGCATAAGCTAGAGTGTTTAGCTTATTTGTTGTGAATTATCTAGGTGATTCACATTGGACGAATAGGAGCTCAAACCGGAGTTGCCTTTCTTGTAATCGAGGTGAGTGGAATATTTATACATGTATGTATGTGGTTTATTTACTCGTACGCGATGTGGGCCTTAGGTGCCATATCGTGAGTATTGGGTGTAATGTCACAAGATGGTGACATATTGGGGTTAGGGGTGAAGAGAACTATAGGTCGGTAGTGTCTCGTAAGGTGACTCACAAGTCGGTGACACCTCATGGTGGTTTACGAGGCGGTGACAACTTTAGTATTTCGTTAGGTGACTCACAAGTCAGTGACACCTCATGGTGATTCACGGGGCGGTGACCCCCCCCCCCCCTTTTAGTAGTTGGTTGGTGAGTCACAAGTCGGTGATACCATAAGTCGGGGAAGTGATTCACAAGTCGGTGATACTTCATAGTGTTCACGAGTCGGTGACACTAGATGGTGATTCACAAGTCGGTTATACTATAAGTCAGAGAAGTGATTCACGAGTCGGTGACATTTCTTAGTGCTCACAAGTCGATGGCACTTATTGGTGGTGCTTCACAAATCGGTGATGCCACATGGCATTCGCAAGTCGGTGACCCATAGGCATTGGTGGGTAGTTCACAAGTCGGTGACACCCTTTGGTGATTCACAAGTCGGTGACACCTTATGATGAGTCACAAGTCGGTGACATCATACGAGTGAGACTCGACGTTATTAGTGAAACGACCCGTCCTAATCCATCTGGACGAATACATTACATTTGGTTACATCGTGAGGTACTTGACCTCTATATGATATATTTTACAAACATTTCATTCGTTTTTAAAAGACAAACTTTCATTACATCGAAAGTTGACGACATGCATACCATTTCATAATATATCCAACTATAATTGACTTAATAATAATAATCTTGTTGAACTCAATGACTCGAATGCAACGTCTTTTGAAATATGCCATGAATGACTCCAAGTAATATCTTTAATATGAGCAAATGCACAGCGGAAGATTTCTTTCATACCTGAGAATAAACATGCTTTCAAGTGTCAACCAAAAGGTTGGTGAGTTCATAGGTTTATCATAAAACAATAAAATTCAGCATTTTTGTAGTCTACAAGATTTAAATGCTGCATGGTACAAATGGGCCCGAATCCTACACCCACCTGTAATGTACATGCGATATATTTTAAATACATTACACCTTTCTCGTGTACAAAATCCATTTTTCATAAATCTTAGTAACCGTACACATATCTCGTGCACAAAATATAATACACATAACCTGTGTATAAAAATCATTCTCTCGATACATAACCTTCACTTTGCATTCATTGCTTGGCTTGGTAACCGACCTTAACATATAATGCGCATCAATAATGAAATGTCCCGTTCATATTGATTATAAACGTTCCATATTAATTGATTTCGTTGCGAGGTTTTGACCTCTATATGAGAGGTTTTTCAAAGACTGCATTCGTTTTTAAAATAAACCATAATCTTTATTTTATCGACAAGGTTAAAAAGACACCACCTAGATTATCCAGAAATGATAATCTAAAAATATCACACTTACACACTTCCAATACATATTGGTTTACAATATTAATATGTTACAACAAAGTAAATCTCGAATGCAGTTTTAAACAATATTATACAAGCATGCTGACACTAAATCTTGTCAATATTTTAGCATGCAACAGCGGAAGCTCTTAATAATTACCTGAGAATAAACATGCTCTAAACGTCAACAAAAATGTTGGTGAGTTATAGGTTTAACCTATATATTTATCAAATCGTAATAATAGACCACAAGATTTCATATTTCAATATACATCCCATACATAGAGATAAAAATCATTCATATGGTGAACACCTGGTAACCGACATTAACAAGATGAATATAAGAATATCCCCTATCATTCTGGGAAATCCTTCGGACGTGATAAAAACGAATTCGAAGTACTAAAGCATCTGGTACTTTGGATGGGGTTCGTTAGGCCCAATAGATCTATCTTTAGGATTCACGTCAATTAGTAGATCGGTTTACTAATTCTTAGGCTACCAAGCAAAAAGGGGCATATTCGGCTTCGATCATTCACCCATATAATGTAGTTTCATTTACTTGTGTCTATTTCGTAAAACATTTATAAAATTGCATGTATTCTCATCCCAAAATATTAGATTTTAAAAGTGGGACTATAACTCACTTTCACATATTTTTACTTCGTCGGGAAGTAAGACTTGGCCACCGGTCGATTCACGAACCTATAACAATTATGTACATATATATCAAAGTATGTTCAAAATATATATACAACATTTTTATTACGTTTTAATGATTTGAGTTTATTAAGTCAGTTGTCCTCGTTAGTAACCTACAACTAGTTGTCCACAGTTAGATGTACAGAAATAAATCGATATATATTATCTTGAATCAATTCACGACCCAGTGTATACACGTCTCAGGCTAGATCACAACTCAAAGTATATATATTTTTGGAATCAACCTCAACCCTGTATAGCTAACTCAAACATTACTGCATATAGAGTGTCTATGGTTGTTCCAAATAATATATATACATGGGTCGATATGATATGTCAAAACATTTGTATACGTGTCTATGGTATCCCAAGATTACATAATATATTAGAATATATGTATTATACAATATAAGTTAGCTAGGATATGATTAATATATATTTGTTACCAATATTCACGTAGCTACAACAAGCAAAAATATCCAATCTTGTTTTACCCATAACTTCTTCGTTTTAAATCCGTTTTGAGTGATTTAAGTTGCTATGGTTTCATATTGAACTTAAGTTTATGAATCTAAATAGAAAAAGTATAAGTTTATAGTCAGAAATACAGATTACAAGTCGTTTTTGTAAGAGGTAGTGATTTCAGTCGAAAGAACGACCTCTTGATGACCATTTTGAAAAACATACTTCCACTTTGAGTTTAACCATGATTTTTGGATATAGTTTCATGTTCATAAGAAAAATCATTTTCCCAGAATAACAACTTTTAAATCAAAGTTTATCATAGTTTCTAACTAACTAACCCAAAACAGCCCGCGGTGTTACTACGACGGCGTAAATTCGGTTTTACGGTGTTTTTCGTGTTTCCAGGTTTTAAATCATTAAGTTAGCATATCATATAGATATAGAACATGTGTTTAGTTGATTTTAAAAGTCAAGTTATAAGGATTAACTTTTGTTTTTGAACAAGTTTAGAATTAACTAAACTATGTTCTAGTGATTACAAGTTTAAACCTTCGAATAAGATAGCTTTATATGTATGAATCGAATGATGTTATGAACATCATTACTACCTCAAGTTTTCTGGATAAAGCTACTGGAAATGAGAAAAATGGATCTAGCTTCAAAGGATCCTTGGATGGCTTGAAAGTTCTTGAAGCAGAATCATGACACGAAAACAGTTCAAGTAAGATTTTCACTCGAAATAAGATTGTTATAGTTATAGAAATTGAATCAAAGTTTGAATATGAGTATTACCTTATATTAGAAAGATATATTACTGTAAATAAGAAAGATTTCTTGAGGTTGGATGATCACTCAAAGTGGATTTGCAAGATTGGAAGTAAGCTAGCAAACTTGGAAGTGTTGTTGGTGTGTTCTTGAGTAGTTGTTTTATAACTTAGTTTATGTATGGATTTATGAACTAGATTGAGCTAGATTTTGATGAAGATGATGAAGAACACTTAGAACAAAGGAAGAACACTTGAGAGAGTTTAGTTTGATGCATAAAAATTGAAAAGTGAAAGTGTTTGTGAGTGTGTTAGAAAACGTGATATGTATGTTGTCATATAGTCTCCATTAGTTTGTTGTTTTGTTAGATATTTCTTGCTAGATGTTAAATGATGGTTCCCACATGGTTAAGTGACTCACATGGGCTGCTAAGAGCTGATCATTGGAGTGTATATACCAATAGTAAATACATTTAGAAGCTGTGTATTGTACGAGTACAAATACGAGTGCATATGAGTAGAATTGTTGATGAAAATGAATGAGGATGTAATTGTAAGCATTTTTGTTAAGTAGAAGTATTTTGATAAGTGTCTTGAAGTCTTTCAAAAGTGTATGAATACATATTAAAACACTACATGTATATACATTTTAACTGAGTCGTTAAGTCATCGTTAGTCGTTACATGTAAGTGTTGTTTTGAAACCTTTAAATTAACGATCTTGTTAAATGTTGTTAACACATTGTTTATTATATCTAATGAGACATTAAATTATTACATTATCATGATATTATGATGTATTAATATATCTTAATATGATATATATACATTTAAATGTCGTTACAACGATAATCGTTACCTATATGTCTCGTTTCGAAATCCTTAAGTTAGTAGTCTTGTTTTTATATATGTAGTTCATTGTTAATACACTTAATGATATATTTACTTATCATTTATAATGTTTATCATAGTGTATCAATATCTTAATATGATTCATATGTAATTAGTAAGACATTGTTATAACGATAATCGTTATATATATCGTTTCGAGTTTCTTAATTCAATAAACACATTTTTATGTATATCACTCATTGTTAATATACCTAATGAGATACTTACTTATCATACTATCATGTTAACTATATATATATATATATATATATATATATATATATATATATATATATATATATATATATATATATATATATATATATATATATATATATATATATATATATATATATATATATATATATATCATATAGTTTTTACAAGTTTTAACGTTCGTGCATCGCCGGTCAACTTGGGTGGTCAAATGTCTATATGAAACCTATTTCAATTAATCAAGTCTTAACAAGTTTTATTACTTAACATGTTGGAAACACTTAATCATGTAAATATCAATTTCATTTAATATATATAAACATGGAAAAGTTCGGGTCACTACAAATAATATCCCCAAAATAGAACATCTCGTCTATATAATATATAAACTTCGAAGTACTAAACACCACGCCCACTAGCTCTTTCGTCTAGTGAACATTCTGGGAGGGGGTTTTAAACCCGGTAGCTACCTTTAGGATTCACGTGAATTAGGGTCATACCCGATTCTAATTCTTAGGTTACCAAGCAATAATAATCAGGGGAAAAATATTCACATCAATTGGTGGCAATTATCATGTCCACATAATTCAATAATAATCCACAGAACTTCTGTCTGCATAATAATTCATTCGAGGAATGTTTTGCTTGTGTCTATCTTGTCAAACATTTATAAAATCATTTCATGTATTCGCAGTTCAAAAATATATTTCAAAAGCATTTAATAAAGCAGTTGTAAAAACAGCGCATGTATTCTCAGTCCCAAAAATGTAAAGAGTAAAATCGAATCAAATGAACTCACCATACTGTATTTTGTAGTAAAAATACATATGACAATATTTAACAATTGAACAAGGTAGGGTTGGCATCGGATTCACGAACCTATATCATTCGTATATATATTAAAACATATACTTATAATCGAACAAATATATATTATTATTAGTGATGTAATTCTTATATTATTAATTTATATATCTCTTTATTACTATATAAAAATATAACTTTTGTTATGTTATATGTATCAAATATTTTATATGTATATATTTCATTTGTTAAAAAAAATGATAGTTTTGATATTAATGATTTACTAGTAATAATAATAACTTTATTAAAAATGATAATTTTAATAATAATAATAATGATATTGTTAATAATGATATTTTTGTTTAATATTAATAATAATAATACTAATAGTTACAAAAGTGATACTAATACTAATGTTAATGAAAATAAATGATAATTTGTATTATTTTCATAATAATAATAATAATAATATTCCTAATCATAGTAATAATAATAATACAACTATTAGTGATAATAATATTCATACTTGTTTTTATAATCATAATAAATGAAAATTTCTATCATAATATTTATAATAATATTAATAACTAATGTTCATAATACTAATCATAATCTTCGCATTTAATTTCTAAACTAGTGACTAAAGTTTTTTTACAACATCAATTTGTAATCCTAATCCTAATAATAGTAATACTTATATTAATAATAGTCTTATCAAATTAATAATAACGATAATAATAATAATAGTTAATGATAATACTAATAGTGATAATGATGATAATATTAGTAATAATATCAATAACTAATAATAATGTTGATCATATTAATAATATTATCAATAGTATCTAATAATAATAATGCTAATAATAATAATAATAATAATAATAATAATAATAATAATAATAATAATAATAATAATAATAATAATAATAATAATAATAATTTAAAAAGAATACGAAACTACCTCAAAGCTTTAAAAAAAATATAGACTCCTCAGACGGGACTCGAACCCGTGACCTCTCGCTTACCCACACACCCTTTAAACCATTCTTCTGTCTTGTCTAATCTGATTACTCCCATATCCAAATTTAATTAACCCTTCCTATCCGATACCCATATTCTTCATCTCCTAATTCGATCAGTGACCCAAAAGAAAATAATAATCCCCATTGTTTAAATCATAGGTTTTAATACTTATATAATTAAAAATGGAAATCACATATATTTGTGACTCTATATTTATCAGAATAAAATAATAAATAAATAATAAAAAAATATAGCAGATACATATACAGCGTCTACTTGGACTTCGACGGTTCATACATGGATTTCAATTTTAAGACGAATTTGACTCACGTCTTCTTCATAAAATATATCCTAAATCACTACTAGAAACCGTTTGAATCGTCAATTGAACTCAAAACATCACAACAGATTCAAATTTCACAAAGAACACACTCTTTGACTTTTTGTAAGAAAAGTTTGACTCTAAAATTATCAATCAATATGATAAATTGAAACTGGAAAATTTACAGTTAGTTAGAGTAAGAGATTCCAAACACAATTGTATTTTTACATTCTTTGAATTTGAATCGAAATCGAGTTTTGGTCAAAAAGTAGAAGAATAGAGATAAACTCATTATTTCCTGTTAAAATTTTTGAATTGCAATGATAGTTGAATTTTTCTGAGTAACTGAAAGAAGTATCATACTTATAATCTATCTTAAAATGTTGTGTAGTGAATTTGAGATGTCGACGTCTAACCATATCCGACATTAACTTGACAGAAACAAAAATTGAGGAAGAAAAAGGATTAATAAAATAAAATAAAAACAACTCTTATGGGTACTGGGTTCAATCTGTCTGTACGATCTCCTTTAATCGATTTTATTAATTCAATTGCTTTATAACCTGATTGCAATTCGAATAGCATTATTAATCATGAACAGAAAAAATTGAACAAACTCTTAACTGATTTTATCCCTTTATGAATCATTCAACTGTAGGATTCAATCAAGGAGAAAACTTTAATAGAAAGGAGGTGATTTAAAATAGAATATATATTTATCCGTAATTGTCTTTATATATATAAATCCGTAGTTATTTATATACCTATTATATATCGATGTATATATATATATATATATATATATATATATATATATATATATATATATATATATATATATATATATAGGGGCAGGATCAATGGGGAAGTAACCAGTCGGGGGGAAGCGGGGGTAAGCAAATTTTTTTTTCATTTTTTTTGAAAAAAAAATTTTACGGCATCAAGATCACACAAAAATATGAACATTTAGAAGAGACACTTCGTGATGAATGTTATTATTTAGGCAGGAAAACGATCGACAAAAATAACATTCAAGATAATATTGTTCGTGAAGAATATGAAATTTTTTTTCATGTTTTGTAAAGTAAAATTTAGCCCGATTTAGAGTTTAGGGTTTAGGGTTTAGGGTTTAGGGTTTAGGGTTTGGTGTTTTGGGTTTATTCCATAAACCCAAAACACCAAACCCTAAACCCTAAACCCTAAACTCTAAACCGTTCGTGTTAAAAACTCAATCTAAATCCTAAATCTAAACCCTAAATCTAAACCCTAAACCCTAAATTTCTAAACCCTAATATCTAAACCCTATAAATCCTAATATCTAAACCCTAATATCTAAACCCCAATAGCTAAAACCTCAAAATACGCTCGAAAAACACGATAATTGTTATATATTACTTCTTCGAGCGTTTTCCCGCCAAAATAAAAACATTTATCACAAAGTGTCTCTACTAAATGTTCATATTTTCATCTCATCTATAATGTTCGTGAACAAAGTTTTTTCAAAAAACGTAAAAAAAAAAAAGTTTTTGCTTCCCCCCGCTTCTCCCCGAATGGATACTTCCCTCTTGATCCTACCACTATATATATATATATATATATATATATATATATATATATATATATATATATATATATATATATATATATATATATTAATCTCATTAATTACTAAATATAGCTATATTAATAATACTCTAGATATTATAAGTAATAATAATATAATAGTAATAATAATAATATTATTATTATTAGTAATGATAATGTTAATAATAACTATAAAACTTTATAGCAATAATATTATTAATAATAATATAATAATATTAATTATAATAATACTAATATTATTAATGATGATAATAATATTAGTAATAATTAGTAATAACAATACTATAACAGTTTATATATATCAAACCTCATATCTATATGTTATATATAAAAAATAATACTATTAATAATACTGATCTTTATATTGATAATAGTAATGAAAGTAATAATACTATTCTTAATATAACTATATTTTTTATTATTATTATTATTATTATTATTATTATTATTATTTTTATTTGTATTTACATTTAATATATTACTATCATACTTTAATAATTATATCATAGTTACTAATTATGTAATATATATTATTGAATATTTATACACTATATATATTACAATATACATATAATAATATTTACGATTAGAAATCATATAGATTCATTTTAATTTATAATATACTTATTTTGTAATCTTCTTACATTTCTAATTCAATTGTTTAAATTATATCTTATTAATTCAAATTAACATATACACTTTTATTCATATATATATATATATATATATATATATATATATATATATATATATATATATATATATATATATATATATATATATATATATATATATATATATATATATATACACACACATTTTTATTAACAACAATTTGTTCGTGAATCGTCGGGGATAGTCAAAGGTTAAATGTTTGTATGAACATAGTTTTAAATTCTTAAAATTCAACTTAACAAACTTTGCTTATCGTGTCTGAATGATATGAAGATAAAGTTTAAATTTGGTCGGAAATTTCCGGATCGTTACAGTACCTACCCGTTAAAGAAATTTCGTCCCGAAATTTGATTAGGATGGTCATGACTGACAATAAATATGTTTTCATGACGCATATGAGCTAAAAATTAGAGTTTTGATCATTATTGAGTAATATGGATAAAACGATTCATTTATGTGAAGAGTACGAGTGAAGCTATCACAAAAGAGGGAAATGATTAAATGCAGGTTCGTCTTAACCGGTGACGTAGTCACGGTTGATTTCTTGAATTCAAGGGAAAAGATAGAACTATTAAAATAATATGTTCTTGATATGTTTAGAGGTTAGATAGAATGTAAGAGTCGTGTAACATGGCACATGATGACGTTATGATCTGTGATTCATCATGTTCTATTAGAAACTCAGCATGACTTACTGTAATATAATCACGTTGATCAAGTGTCATTATATTATACTAACTCATGCTTCAATTCCCAACACTACTTCAAAAACATTCAAATTTTAAAATTTGAATCTTTTAGAAATTAGAAACTAAAACAGTTTCCTTTCTGATGTAACACTGATATCTCAAAAAGGTAAATGATTTCAACTAAGAATAGTTATGAAAATATCTTTAAAAATATCGAGGATATTTATAATGAAAGATATGATCATATCTTAGAATATCTATAATCAGAATATGATGAAGAATATTGGTCGTAAGGGTTTAGAGTGAGGAGTAATGTATTCGCTAATGACTTCAGCAGATACTGAATCATTTGGATTCTTTGAAGGCAGGTTTAGTCCTTGTGATTTGTCCATAACCTTCTTCATAGTTTCCTCAATCCGTTTTCCAGTTTCAAACTTTTTCTGAGCTTTACCAACACACTAATCTTTATTATCAAACTTTTGACTGTTAAGGCAGTCTTTAGTTTTTCACTGCTTCATCAGCCTTTTCAAAACTCAGAAAACTGATTCATAGGCTAAAGCGCTTTTCAGAAATTCAGAACGGAAAATCATAATTCTAAATGTTATATGTATACATATAACTGTTGATGTAGAAACATTGCGAGATTTGAAATACTGATTGCGGATTCTCGGTAATTGGCATGGCAATTCTCGTTATAAGATGCGGATGAATATATGATAGGGTTTCGATAAAGATAATGTTTTTTCGGAAAGTTAAGGATCAACAAAATTGTTGGTAAGTTTACCGCTAATGTAGTGGGACATAAACGGTTCCCCGGTAACAATAAAAGAGCACGCGTATATATCAAGGTTATAATAAGGTTGTTTCGAACGAAAAATTGAAGTTGACTTGCTGGAGCTGTGACAAAATTGGCTAATTTGGAGAGGGATTGCAAAGTTATTTTTGGAAATAACAACGCCAAAAGAGCTAGCACAGATACGTTTTAAACGTTTACTTAGGTTCCGAGTGTTTTCAGGTGCATGACTATATGCATAAATCTTTTCTTCCGTAGATGAAGTGCGGTTGGTTCATCCTCTCGATTGAGGTGTTTTCAAGAATCATCAAAGGTTTGAATGCAGATTGGAATCGTCAAGATACAAATGAGGTTTAAGTTGAGATCAAGTGGTAAACTTGAAGAGATGTTTAGTTTCATATGTTATAATCAATATTTTAATTCATTTTAATTGTCCAATGTCATTAGTCCACAGTTCGTAGTCCACAATTAGTAGTACAACAATTCATATATAGTTTAATATATAATATTCGAATTAATTAATACGTGTCGTGACCCGTTATATACATGTCTCAGACTCGATCACAACTCAAAGTATATATATTATTATAGAATTAACCTCAACCCTGTATAGCTAACTCAAGCATTACTGCATATAGAGTGTCTATGGTTATTCCATATAATATATATATATATAGATGCGTCGATATGATATGTCAAAACCTTGTATACGTGTCCCGATATTTAAAATGCGTAAAATAAATAACAGAAATTAAATGATGATAAATAAAATTGCGAGAATTAAAATTGCGATAAATAAATTGCGATAAATAAAATGTAATACTGAATTAACAGTTAGTTAGGAACAGTTAGCTAGGATTTTGTTAGCGTGGATTCTTAGCAAAATTTTTCATAGTTAATTTGTGTGTTTCTAACAAATTTCATTTTGTCCAATGTTTTCTTCATTATGCCACTTGTTAGATTCTGAGAAGTCAAAATCCAAATAAAATTGAATGAAAATGGTTATTTTGAGGTGAATAGATTCGTATATCGGTGAATGTAAGTAGGATAGTAAATGACTGTTGAATTAGATTTGAAATAATGTACAGTGTACTTATTAATGTGAAATCTAAATACTCCTCGGGTATTACCTACCCGTTAAAATATTTTCACCATTAACAGTTTGTACGAAAGAATTTTTAATTACAATCTTTATGAAAATATATATACATATATATTTTCTTCAGATGTAATCATGGATTTAATGAGTCAATATGATATTAGAATCTTTTAATTTACTGTTAGATCAAGGATATATAATCTCTAAAACATTAGAGATTACATAATTGCCATGTCGAACGAAGATAATTGATGTAGAACGATACGTAGTATGATGATTATAATTGAGGTACAGAATGAGATGTTGAAGCGTGTGTTGTTGATGGTACGGGTGCTGTTACTGAATGTACTGTTGGTGCCGGTGATGTTGCTGAAGCTGGTATATTTTGTACCATATTTTCCAAGGCTACAACTCGGGCGCGAAGCTCGTTGACTTCTTCCATTATTAAGGGATGATTGGCGATTGGAACGAGTGGATGAATAAGGTTTGGAATTGTAGATAGTATATAATCGTGACGAGCTACCCTGGAAATGAGACTGAAATGGTGTTTCAGATAGGTTCGCCGGTAAGTGCTTTAGGTTCATTGCCAAAAGGGCAATGTGGTGTATGGAAGGGATCACCTTCTTCTTATCTCCAATGATTAAGTAGGCTACGAACTCATCAGGTGAATTGAGAATGGCTGATTTGGTTGATTCATTGTGGTGACTCTGCTTTCGGAGCTCGAGTGAAACTCCATATCGGAATCCGAGGGACTTGAACTAGTGGCGAATTCCATTTCGTACGATTGAATAAAGGATTTTTCTATATGAAATGATTTTGGAATATTGGATGATATTCTAACTACATAGAATATCTATATATATAGTACTAAAGATTTCGTAGACTACAGAGGAATTTACGGAATATACTAGGCAAAGTTTACGGTAACAGATACGCTAAGATATGAATTTCATCTATACACTATTCATGCAGTCAATGCAGTAAGATGTGTCTAGACCATGAATGATAAGCAAGTGATTCCCTAAGGATGGTAAGCAGGTAATTTTCGACACGAAATGATAAGCAAAACTTTTGACATGCAGACACGGTCGAAGTTCAAACCCACTAATGCATCTAAACAACTATCAGTTAGACACACTAATGCAAGACCTAGTTCGCTAAGACCACCGCTCTGATACCACCTTTAAACACAGTGGGGACGCATCCCACTCAGTGCCTTCCCAGCTAACTGCCTGGTGACCACTGAGCGTACCTCAGACACTGATTTTACGGCCATGCCTCTCGGCAAAGCCAACCATATTCGGACCGCGAGGGGTAAGAGCCAATGCTTCGTTACAGGTAACACTGTGAGAACCCCCTCTATGATTAAGCTGACGACACAGCTTAAACCAGCTCTGATACCACCTGAAATGACCCGTCCTAATCCATTTAGATGAATACATTACATTTGATTACATCGCGAGGTACTTGACCTCTATATGATACATTTTACAAACATTGTATTCGTTTTTAAAAGACAAACTTTCATTACATCGAAAGTTGACGACATGCATACCATTTCATAATATATCCAACTATAATTGACTTAATAATAATCTTGTTGAACTCAATGACACGAATGCAACGTCTTTTGAAATATGCCATGAATGACTCCAAGTAATATCTTTAATATGAGCAAATGCACAGTGGAAGATTTCTTTCATACCTAAGAATAAACATGCTTTCAAGTATCAACCAAAAGGTTGGTGAGTTCATAGGTTTATCATAAAATAATAAAATTCATCATTTTGATAGACCACAAGATTTAAATGCTGCATGGTACAAATGGGCCCGAATCCTACACCCACCTGTAATGTACATGAAATATATTTTAAATACAGTACACCTTTCTCGTGTACGAAATTCATTTTTCATAAATCTTAGTAACCGTACACATATCTCGTGCACAAAATATAATACACATAACCTGTGTATAAAAATCATTCTCTCGATACATAACCTTCACTTTGCATTCATTGCTTGGTTTGGTAACCGACCTTAACATATAATGCGCATCAATAATATCCTCTAAACAGAACATCTCGTCTGTATAATATATAAACTTCGAAGTACTAAACACCACGCCCACTAGCTCTTCCATCTAGTGAACATTCTGGGTGGGGGTGCTAAACCCGGTAGCTACCTTTAGGATTCGCGTGAATTAGGGCCATACCCGATTCTAATTCTTAGGTTACCAAGCAATAATAATCAAGGGGAAAATATTCACATCAATTGGTGGCAATTATCATGTCCACATAATTCAATAATAATCCACAGAACTTCTGTCTGCATAATAATTCATTCGAGGAATATTTTACTTGTGTCTATCTCGTCAAACATTTATAAAAGCATTTCATGTATTCGCAGTTCAAAAATATATTTCAAAAGCATTTAATAAAGCATTTGTAAAAACAGCGCGTGTATTCTCAGTCCCAAAAATGTAAAGAGTAAAAGGGAATCAAATGAACTCACCATACTGTATTTTGTAGTAAAAATACATATGACGATATTTAACAATTGAACAAGGTAGGGTTGGCCTCGGATTCACGAACCTATATCATTCGTTTATATATTAAAACATATACTTATAATCGAACAAATATATATATTATTATTAGTGATGTAATTCTTATATTATTAATTTATATATCTCTTTATTACTATATAAAAATATAACTTTTGTTATGTTATATGTATCAAATATTTTATATGTATATATTTCATTTGTTAAAAAAAATGATAGTTTTGATATTAATAATTTACTAGTAATAATAATAACTTTTTTAAAAATGATAATTTTAATAATAATAATGATATTGTTAATAATGATACTTTTGTTTAATATTAATAATAATACTAATAGTTACAAAAGTGATACTAATACTAATGTTAATGAAAATAAATGATAATTTGTATTATTTTTATAATAATAATAATAATAATAATAATAATAATAATAATAATAATAATAATAATAATAATAATATTCCTAATCATAATAATAATAATAATAATAATAATAATAATAATAATAATAATAATAATAATAATAATAATAATAATAATAATAATAATAATAATAATAATAATACAACTATTAGTGATAATAATATTCATACTTGTTTTTATAATCATAATAAATGAAAATTTTTATCATAATACTTATAATAATATTAATAACTAATGTTCATAATACTAATCATAATCTTCGCATTTAATTTCTAAACTAGTGACTAAAGTTTTTTTACACCATCAATTTGTAATCCTAATAATAGTAATACTTATATTAATAATAGTCTTATCAAATTAATAATAACGATAATAATAATAATAGTTAGTGATAATACTAATAGTGATAATGATGATAATATTAGTAATAATATCAATAACTAATAATAATGTTAATCATATTAATAATATTATCTATAGTATCTAATAATAATAATGCTAATAATAATAATAATAATAATAATAATAATAATAATAATAATAATAATAATAATAATAATAATAATAATAATAATAATAATAATGATTTAAAAAGAATATGAAACTACCTCAAAGCTTTAAAAAAAAATATAGACTCCTCAGACGGGAATCGAACCCGTGACCTCCCGCTTACCCACACACCCTTTAAACCATTCTTCTATCTTGTCTAATCTGATTACTCCCACATCCAAATTTAATTAACCCTTCCTATCTGATACCCATATTCTTCATCTCCTAATTCGATCAGTGACCCAAAAGAAAATAATAATCCCCATTGTTTAAATCATAGGTTTTAATACTTATATAATTAAAAATGGAAATCACATATATTTGTGACTCTATATTTATCAGAATAAAATAATAAATAAATAATAATAAAAAATATAGCAGATACATATATAGCGTCTGCTTGGACTTCGACGGTTCATACATGGATTTCAATTTTAAGACGAATTTGACTCACGTCTTCTTCATAAAATATATCCTAAATCACTGCAGGAAACCGTTTGAATCATTAATTGAACTCAAAACATCACAACAGATTCAAATTTCACAAAGAACACTCTGTTTGACTTTTTGTAAGAAAAGTTTGACTCTAAAATTATCAATCAATATGATAAATTGAAACTGGAAAATTTACAGTTAGTTGGAGTAAGAGATTCCAAACACAATTGTGTTTTTACATTCTTTGAATTTGAATCGAAATCGAGTTTTGGTCAAAAAGTTGAAGAACAGAGATAAACTCATTATTTCCTGTTAAAATTTTTGAATTGCAATGATAGTTGAATTTTTCTGAGTAATTGAAAGAAGTATCATACTTATAATCTATCTTAAAATGTTGTGTAGTGAATTTGAGATGTCGATGTCTAACCATATCCGACATTAACTTGATAGAAACAAAAATTGAGGAAGAAAAAGGATTAATAAAATAAAATAAAAACAAATCTGATGGATACTGGGTTCAATCTGTTTGTACGATCTCCTTAATCAATTTTATTAATTCAATTGCTTTATAACCTGATTGCAATTCGAATAGCATTATTAATCATGAACATAAAAAATTGAACAAACTCTTAACTGATTTTGTCCCTTTATGAATCATTCAACTGTAGGATTCAATCAAGGAGAAAACTTTAACAGAAAGGAGGTGATTTAAAACAGAATATATATTTATCCATAGTTGTCTTTATATATATAAATCCGTAGTTATTTATATACCTATTATATATCGATGTATATATATTTAATTGTATATATATATATATTAATCTCATTAATTACTAAATATAGCTATATTAATAATACTCTAGATATTATAAGTAATAATAATAATATAATAGTAATAATAATAATATTATTATTATTATTAATGATAATGTTAATAATAACTATAAAACTTTATAGCAATAATATTATTAATAATAATATAATAATATTAATTATAATAATACTAATATTATTAATGATGATAATAATATTAGTAATAACAATACTATAACAATTTATATATATCAAACCTCATATCTATATGTTATATATAAAAAATAATACTATTAGTAATACTGATCTTAATATTGATAATAGTAATGAAAGTAATAATAATATTCTTAATATAACTATATTTTTATTATTATTATTCTTTTTATTTATTTATTTGTATTTACATTTAATATATTACTATCATACTTTAATAATTATATCATAGTTACTAATTATGTAATATATATTATTGAATATTTATACACTATATATATTACAACATACATATAATAATATTTACGGTTAGAAATCATATAGATTCATTTTAATTTATAATATACTTATTTTTGTAATCTTCTTACATTTCTAATTCAATTGTTTAAATTATATCTTATTAATTCAAATTAACATATACACTTTTATTCATATATATATATATATATATATATATATATATATATATATATATATATATATATATATATATATATATATATATATATACATTTTTATTAACAACAATTTGTTCGTGAATCATCGGGGATAGTCAAAGGTTAAATGTTTGTATGAACATAGTTTTAAATTCTTAAAATTCAACTTAACAAACTTTGCTTATCGTGTCTGAATGATATGAAGATAAAGTTTAAATTTGGTCGGAAATTTTTGGGTCGTTACAATTGGCCGTCTACAAGTCGGTAGTGCCATAGTGGGGAACGGTTTGTCATGTTTATGCATTGTTATGATTTAGTATATTGTTGCGGTGATTTATATACTAACGTCGTTACTAGTTGTATGTTTGGCGTTGCTAGCTCGTTTATGCATTTTGTTTGCATGGTATTAGTAAGTTGATGCGTGTAGGTAAATTACATATGTATATGTATAAGTATTGCATCCACTAAGCGTTTAGCTTACCCTCTCGTTGTTTACATTTTTAGGTTCGAAAGCGGATTTGGCAAGGGTATGCTCGGGATTAGATGATTTCCCTTTTGATGCTTGCTTGGATTATATTTTGGATTCGGTCTAGGATTTGGGTAGTTATCCCCCAAACATCATGCTCGTAGTTGTTTGGAATTTAAATTCACTTGGGTCGAAACTTGCATTTTGTATAAAATTCGCAAATAGGGTCGATGTGGGCCCGGTGTTGTAAATCTCGATTTTATTGTGGAAATCTCTTAGTTTTAATTATTGTAACGTGTTGTGAAAACGGTTTCGTCTAAAAGTGTCGGGAAGCGAGTTTTCCGTTCGCTTAAGTTGGACTCCGGGGACAGCCGCTGGCAGTTCATTTGGACGCCGTCCCATTTGCTTGGACGTCGTCCAGCCCTTCACAACTGGACGCCGTCCAGATACACTGAATCAAAAAAAAAATTAAGTCGTGTTTTCGGTTGGATAACCGGTTGGGTCGTTACACATTTAAAGCAACTAGATGTAAAGACCACGTTTTTGCATGGGGATCTTAATAAAGAGATTTACATGGTGCAACATATGGGCTTCGGGGTAGTGGTTAAAGAGAAGTGGGTTTGCAAATTGAAGAAAAATCTGTATGGAATGAAACAAGCACCCCGAAGTACTTGAAGTTCGATATCTTTATGGCTAGGTGTCATAACCCGTCCTTAACCATAAGAACGTGTTAGATAACGTATGATTTCATTGCAAGGTATTGACCTCTATATGCGACATTTTTAAAAGAGAAACTGCATATATTATACATTACAAACCATAACCATTATTTTTGTTACAAGCTTTAGACAATAAAAAGATGATTATCATTTAGCGATAATCTTCGACTTACAAACTTTACATATAATGATAACAACACGATTTCGAGCATATTTTACAACACAAATCCTTGGGTATGCAGTTTTATTTTTGACACAAATATGCGTACGCAAGATCCTGCTCAAATTCAACATAATGCAGCGGAAGCTTTAGTAATCACCTGAGAATAGACATGTTTTAAAAGGTCAACATAAAGTTGGTGAGATATAGGTTTAATGCCGGCAGCAATATATATATATAGACCACAAGATTTCGTATATAAACAGTTTAATAAAAATATTCTAAGTGGTTGAGCACTTGGTAACCATACTTAACATTTAATCACGTCGCATATTCCCTTTATTATGAAATCTTACTACACCGTACCAAGTGTAGTCACGAAACGAAGTACTGTGCAACCGTTGAATACTGGTCGTCCAGTCCGGTTGGGGTTGTCAGGCCCGATAGATCTATCAACAGGATTCGCGTTTACAATACCGCTGTAAATATTAGTTACCAAGCTACAGGGAAGTATGCCAGTGGTACTACTCAACGTAGAATATATTTTTCAGTTACTTGTGTCCATAACGTAAAACATAAAATACATGTATTCTCATCCCGAAATATTTAGAGTTTAAAAGTGGGACTATATACTCACTTTCGTCTTGAAGATATATATATAATTTGACTTGGTCTCCGGTTGATATCACGAACCTATCCATATATAATATATCAATACCTTTTCTTTTTAAATAAACGTCACATATATATACTTGTTATACTTTTAATACTTTGAATAATTCCTTAGTCCGTAGTTAGCAGTTCGTTGTTAGTAATTCAATTTTAATGGTTCATTTTTAGATATTTAATATACCCCCAACGAAATAAATAAAACCCCCAACGAAATAAATAAAACCCCATCGTATATGTATTGGTCGAGATTAATCTTGACCCATGGTACCGGTGTTGTCAAATGACGTGTTGCGTACATAAAGTACCGGTGTTGTCAAATGACGTGTTGCGTACAATCATGGGATCTTATGATTAATCTTCTCGTGTTGTTTACGGGTGATCCTGAACCATATAAAATTGAATTATAAGTACATATATATAAAATATCATGTTAACTTAAAAAGATGTGATTTATTTAATTTTTTCCCAATTATTTTCGTGGCTAAACTAGTCTTGGATATCCGATTTTGTTTCGGTCATAGTTTCTTCGTTACAACTCCGTTTTCGTTGATTCAACTTGCCATCTCCTTGGATCGAGTCCCTCTTTAAGACTATGAACTGTAAATACCTTAGTTTGTATTCAAAATCACACGGCATAGGTCAAACTTTAGTGAAACTTATGAAGTTAATCATTTTCCATCATGTAAACAACCTTAAATGATTATTTTTCTAAAAATACTTATACTTTGAGTTAAATCATGAAATTTTTATGTGTTATCATATTCATAGTAAAAATCATTTTTCCAGAAAATAAACCTCCAATTCAAAGTTTAAGATGGTTTTTAATTATCCAACCCAAAACAGCCCCCGGTGGCACTCCGACGTCGTAAAAACAGTTTTTAAGATAATCTTTGAAAAACCAAGTTATACCTTGTTAAATTAGCATATATTTAAGTTATATTAAAGGTCTTGGAGTATTTTAAAAGTTAAGTTAGAAGGATCTATTTAGTTTGCAAACAAGTTTGAAAACATTCAAACTATGTTCTTGTTGTTAAAATTTTATACCACAAAATAAGATAGCTATATATATATGAATCGAATAAGCTTATGAACATAGATTCTACCTCAAGTTCCTTGGACAAGGTTGTTGTAAAAGAGGAGTAAGAACCTAGAACCAAAAGGGTGATGGAAGTGGATGAAAAATTGGAAGTAAGTTGGTGTTCTTGGAAGGATTTCTTGAAGTGTTTTTGTAAGGTTTTCTTATGAGGTTTAAGTGTTGTTTTTGAAGCTAAATGATGGGGAAAATGCTTGGAGATGATCAAGTATGAAGTTAAGAGTATTTTTAGAGAGAAATGGAAGTGTAAGTATGAGAAAATGGGGTGAAGAAATGGTGTGCATGCATAAAAACGTTTTTAGGTTATAAAGGAAAAAAAAGATACCTAACTTTGTTTTCTTGCTAAATAATTCATGCTACTTGACAAATGGTTGGTTCCACATGTTTCCTAATCATTTAAGGCTGCTAAGGAGCAGATTTTTATTGGTATATACCAATAGTAAATACATCTAGAAGCTGCGTATGATACGGGTACATATACCCTAGGTATACGTATAGAAATCTTTGAGAAAACGGAACGAGGATTCAAATATAGTTATCTTTTGTAAATATACTTATATTGTTTTATGTATTTAAGTCTTTAAAAGTGATTAAATACATTACTTATACGATATATGTATAAACATTATAGGTCATAAGTATTTAAGTCAAATAACGTTACGTATGGTTATCGTTTTGAAAACTTAAGTTAGTAGTTTCAAAATATACTTATAACTTATTGTTATTAATACAAAATGAGATATTAAAACATTCTTAGGTCATGTTAAATATGTATATATACATATATATACACAAACGTATAATTATCATATATTGTATAGTTCGTGATATCATCGGTCAAACTAGACGGTCAAACGTTGTGTAAAACTCTTTTCGAAAAACATAAGTCTCGACAATTTGGATTGCTTATCATGTTGGTAAGGTTTAATTTATGTAAATATTAATCTTATAAGTATAGAACGATCGAAAAAGTGCGGGTCGTTACATTACCTCCCCGTTAAATAAATTTCGTCCCGAAATTTTAAAATTGTACCTATTTTGCGTCATCGAGAAACAAGTGTGGATACTTTTGTTTCATCTGATCCTCCCGTTCCCACGTAAACTCGGGACCTCTTCGAGCATTCCAACGAACCTTAACGATCGGTATGTTGCTCTGCTTGAGCTGTTTAACTTCACGGTCCATGATTTCGATTGGTTCTTCGACGAATTGTAGTTTCTCGTCGACATGGATTTCTTCAAGAGGAATGGTGAGGTCTTCCTTTGCAAGACACTTCTTAAGGTTCGAGACGTGAAAGGTATTATGTACTCCGGCGAGTTGTTGCGGTAACTCGAGTCGATAAGCTACCGGTCCAATGCGTTCGATGATCTTGAACGGGCCTACATATCTTGGGTTCAGTTTACCCCTTTTTCCAAAACGTATCACACCTTTCCAAGGTGACACCTTTAGCATAACCATGTCACCGATCTGAAACTCTAATGGTTTCCTTCGGACATCGGCGTAGCTCTTTTGGCGACTACGGGCTGTTTTCAATCTCTCCTTGATTTGTACTATCTTCTCAGTCGTTTCGTGTATGATCTCGGGACCAGTTAAATGTCGATCTCCTACTTCATTCCAACAGATAGGAGATCTACACTTCCTTCCATACAATGCTTCGAATGGTGCAGCTTTAATGCTCGCATGATAACTATTATTATACGAGAATTCTGCTAACGGTAAATACTTATCCCATCCGTTTCCAAAATCGATCACACATGCCCTGGGCATGTCTTCAAGAGTCTGAATTGTTCTTTCACTCTGCCCGTCGGTTTGCGGATGATATGCGGTGCTCATATCCAAACGAGTTCCTAGGGCCTCCTGTAGTGATTGCCAGAACTTTGAGGTAAATCTACTATCACGATCAGATATAATGGAAATAGGTATTCCATGCCTTGAAACAATTTCCTTTATATACAATCGTAATAGTTTCTCCATTCTATCCGTTTCCTTCATAGGCAAGAAATGTGCAGACTTGGTGAGACGATCAACAATCACCCAAATGGTGTCGTATCCCCAGGCAGTCTTTGGTAACTTCGTGATGAAATCCATGGTAATACCGTCCCATTTCCATTCTGGAATTTCTGGTTGTTGAAGTAACCCTGACGGCTTCTGGTGTTCTGCTTTGACTTTGGAACAAGTTAAACATTCCCCAACATATGTTGCAACGTCTGTCTTCAAATTAGGCCACCAATAATGCGTCTTAAGATCTTGGTACATCTTTCCAACTCCAGGATGTATCGAATATCTTGTCTTATGTGCCTCGTTCAATATCAACTTCCTTAATCCACCCAACTTCGGTACCCAAATACGATTTGCAAAATATCGAATTCCATCTTCCCGCATAACGAGTTGCTTCTCATACTTTTTCATTATTTCATTTCCTATATTTTCTTTAGTAAGTGCTTCTCGTTGAACTTCTTTGATTTGTGAGTTGAGATTCATGCGAATTTTTATGTTCATCGCTCGTACTCGAATTGGTTCTCGTTCCTTTCTGCTTAGAGCGTCGGCCACCACGTTCGCTTTCCCGGGATGATAACGAATTTCACAATCATAGTCATTTATTAACTCAACCCACCTACGTTGCCTCATGTTCAGCTGTTTTTGATCGAAAATATGTTGAAGGCTTTTATGATCAGTAAACACAGTGCATTTAACCCCATACAAGTAGTGTCTCCATATCTTCAATGCAAACATGACTGCTCCCAGTTCTAGATCATGCGTCGTATAATTCCGCTCGTGAATCTTTAATTGTCGGGATGCGTATGCAATAACTTTCTTTCGTTGCATAAGAACACAACCAAAACCTTGTCGCGAAGCGTCACAATATATTTCAAAATCATCGTTCCCTTCAGGTAACGATAAAATAGGCGCCGTAGTTAACTTTTTCTTCAGTAATTGAAATGCGTTCTCCTGCTCCGAGGTCCATTCGTATTTCTTCCCTTTTTGCGTTAATGCTGTCAACGGCTTAGCTATTCGGGAAAAATCTTGAATAAACCTTCTATAATAACCGGCTAAACCCAAAAATTGGCGTATCTGCATTGGTGTTTTAGGAGTCTCCCATTTTTCAATGGCTTCAATTTTTGCTGGATCAACCTGAATTCCTTTGCTACTAACAACGTGGCCAAGAAATTGCACTTCTTTCAACCAGAAAGCACACTTAGAAAATTTAGCGTATAGCTGTTCTTTTCTCAACAACTCTAATATCAACCTTAAATGCTGCTCATGCTCTTGCTCACTCTTGGAATAGATAAGAATGTCATCAATGAAAACGATAACAAACTTATCTAAATACGGACTACAAACTCGATTCATGAGGTCCATGAATACAGCTGGCGCATTCGTCAATCCAAACGGCATGACCAAAAATTCGTAATGACCATAACGTGTCCGAAAAGCCGTTTTCGGAATGTCCTCTTCTTTGACACGTAGTTGATGATAGCCCGATCTTAGGTCGATTTTCGAATAAACACATGATCCCTGGAGTTGATCAAATAAGTCGTCAATTCTCGGTAGTGGATACCGATTTTTGATAGTTAACTTATTTAATTCACGATAATCTATACACATCCTAAAAGATCCATCTTTCTTTTTAACAAATAGAATCGGAGCTCCCCACGGTGAAGTACTTGGTCGTATGAATCCATGATCCAGTAATTCTTTTAACTGACTCTGAAGTTCTTTTAACTCGGACGGTGCAAGTCTATATGGAGCACGAGCCACTGGTGCGGCTCCTGGTACTAAATCTATTTGAAATTCTACAGATCTAAATGGAGGTAATCCCGGCAACTCTTCCGGAAAAACTTCAGGAAAATCTCTTGCCACAGGCACGTCGTTGATGCACTTCTCTTTTTCTTTCTTTTCGACTTTATTAACATGTGCTAAGATAGCATAGCACCCTTTCTTCAAGCACTTTTGAGCTTTCAAATAACTAATGAGTTTTAGCTTTGAGTTACCCTTCTCTCCATAAATCATCACCGGCATTCTATCCTTACAAGGAATGCGAATTGCCTTCTTGGCACACACAACTTCAGCTCCTACTTTGGACATTCAGTCCATGCCGAATATTACATCAAAACTTCCTAATTCTACGGGTATTAAGTCAATTTTAAATGTTTCTCCGGCTAAATTTATTTTACAATCACGGCAAATTTTATCGGCTTTAATTAGTTTACCATTAGCTAACTCAATCATGTACTTAGCATCTAGAGGTAATGATGAACAATTCAATTTAGCGTAAAAGCCTCTACTCACGTAACTTCTATCGGCACCAGTATCAAATATAATAGATGCGGATAAGTTATTAATGGTAAACGTACCCGTAACAAGCTCCGGGTCTTCACACGCCTCTCTAGCATTAATAACAAATGCTCTTCCACGTGCAGATCCATTATTCTTCTCTGGATTCGGACACTGGCTCTTATAGTGACCTTGTTTTCCACACCCATAACAAGTAATGGTAGCCAAAGCAGTTCTATTTGCATTGGTGGCAGGAGTCTTGGTACCATTTGTATTTGTAACGAGAGCCCTACAATCTTCAGCAAGATGACCCTTTCGATTACATTTTTTGCATACCACATTACAGTAGCCAGAGTGATGTTTGTGGCATCGGTTGCATAAAGGATTTTGTCCTTTGTAACCAAAGCTTGAACCACTACCTGCACCTTGTATGGTTTCTTGTTTCTTAAAAGATTGTTGTTGGTTACCTCGATCATAATTTCCATTCCACTTTCTTTTGTTACCTGATACCTTCACATCAGTATTGGATGCTTTCTTATCCATGATGACCTGATCCATTAGCTCGTTTGCCATGGTTATAGCTTCATGAATTGTCTTAGGTTTCGATGCTGTAACGTTTGCCTTGACCTTTTTGGGCAAACCATCTTTGTACATTTCAATCTTCCGTTCTTCGGTTGGAACCAATTCAGGACATAGCAAAACTAATTCCATGAATCGCTGATTGTAGTTGGTGATTTCAGTACCAATAACCTTCAGACTTCGTAACTCATCTTCCAACTTCCTAACCTCGTTCCTTGGACAATATTCGTTGATTAACATTGTTTTGAATTCTTCCCACGGAGTATCATAAGCTACATCTCCTCCTACAGCCTTCACATAATTTTTCCACCACGTGAGTGCACTATCTTGTAAAGTGCACGATGCATACTTGGTCATGTCCTTTTCAACACAACCACTGATTTTAAACACAGTCTCCATCTTTTCTATCCACCGGGTTAAACCGATTGGTCCTTCTGTTCCACTGAATGATGAGGGCTTGCAAGCTTGAAAAGTTTTGTAAGTGCACCCCACACGAGGATTTGGGTTAACTGCAGCACCTCTTGCAGCCTCGACCCATAACATTCTGTCGTTCACTCGCTGATTGATGAGTTCCTGGATTTCTTGTTCCGTCATTCGATTCAATCGCGCCATTTCCTAATGAAAGAAAATAATTATTCACATGGATTATTATAGATGTAGTGTGTATTTATAGTACATTATAGCTTGTTAATAATATGAACCAGGTATTATTATAAAAGCCTTTTCTTCTTATTAGCGTTTTATAATTATATCTAGGGTAGTACCTACCCGTTAATGTCCATACTTAATAGCTTAGTACAGAATCAATTACTACCATCTAAATAATACTTAACCATGGAAAATTATTGCATTTCACACTTCACTATTTTACATATGCTTATCTTACATCGAACATTAAGCAAACCACACTAATAATATTATACAAAACATTATATGATCCCATGGTTTAATACGGCAGCGCATCGTTTGGTCTATTTTCTAGGACGTTTTGGTTCAAAGAATCGCTTAACGCTTATCCTGGCTGTCTGCCTATATTTTGGCTGTGGGGCTGAAGAACTGGATGCCGGGATAGAACGAATAGGAATAGCGGGAATAGGGGTGGTAGTGTCTAGTGGAGTTGGTGCCACATCATCCTTACTAAACTCGGGATTTGAATTTTCTAATTCATTAGCCTTTCGTTTCTTTCCTAGTTCGAACTCGTCTTTTGTAATTTCCTGTATTTCTTCCTCGGGTTCACTTTCCTCCTCGGGTTCACTTTCCGGGTTCTCTATAGTCGGTTCATCCGGAATTTGTGAGTCTTCCCCAAAGATATTATTTTCGTCATCGGATAGGTTAATGACTGGAACACCATCTGAAGATTCTGGTTCGGAGTCGCTGAATGTGATGACAAGTTTTGAGCCCGACATCTATCACACAACAACTAACCCATTAGTACTACATAATATTTACATATAAATTTTAACCAACAATGATAAGCAATGGTTTTTAAATCAGACCCGGTCAAAGTCCAGACTTACTAATGTATCCTAACGACTTATCAGTTAGACACACTAATGCAAACCTGGTTCGCTAAGACCACCGCTCTGATACCACATGTCATAACCCGTCCTTAACCATAAGAACGTGTTAGATAACGTATGATTTCATTGCGAGGTATTGACCTCTATATGCGACATTTTTAAAAGAGAAACTGCATATATTATACATTACAAACCATAACCATTATTTTTGTTACAAGCTTTAGACAATAAAAAGATGATTATCGTTTAGCGATAATCTTCGACTTACAAACTTTACATATAATGATAACAACACGATTTCGAGCATATTTTACAACACAAATCCTTGGGTATGCAGTTTTATTTTTGACACAAATATGCGTACGCAAGATCCTGCTCAAATTCAACATAATGCAGCGGAAGCTTTAGTAATCACCTGAGAATAGACATGTTTTAAAAGGTCAACATAAAGTTGGTGAGATATAGGTTTAATGCCGGCAGCAATATATATATATAGACCACAAGATTTCGTATATAAACAGTTTAATAAAAATATTCTAAGTGGTTGAGCACTTGGTAACCATACTTAACATTTAATCACGTCGCATATTCCCTTTATTATGAAATCTTACTACACCGTACCAAGTGTAGTCACGAAACGAAGTACTGTGCAACCGTTGAATACTGGTCGTCCAGTCCGGTTGGGGTTGTCAGGCCCGATAGATCTATCAACAGGATTCGCGTTTACAATACCGCTGTAAATATTAGTTACCAAGCTACAGGGAAGTATGCCAGTGGTACAACTCAACGTAGAATATATTTTTCAGTTACTTGTGTCCATAACGTAAAACATAAAATACATGTATTCTCATCCCGAAATATTTAGAGTTTAAAAGTGGGACTATATACTCACTTTCGTCTTGAAGATATATATATAATTTGACTTGGTCTCCGGTTGATATCACGAACCTATCCATATATAATATATCAATACCTTTTCTTTTTAAACAAACGTCACATATATATACTTGTTATACTTTTAATACTTTGAATAATTCCTTAGTCCGTAGTTAGCAGTTCGTTGTTAGTAATTCAATTTTAATGGTTCATTTTTAGATGTTTAATATACCCGCAATGAAATAAATAAAACCCCCAACGAAATAAATAAAACCCCATCGTATATGTATTGGTCGAGATTAATCTTGACCCATGGTACCGGTGTCGTCAAATGACGTGTTGCGTACATAAAGTACCGGTGTTGTCAAATGACGTGTTGCGTACAATCATGGGATCTTATGATTAATCTTCTCGTGTTGTTTACGGGTGATCCTGAACCATATAAAATTGAATTATAAGTACATATATATAAAATATCATGTTAACTTAAAAAGATGTGATTTATTTAATTTTTTCCCAATTATTTTCGTGGCTAAACTAGTCTTGGATATCCGATTTTGTTTCGGTCATAGTTTCTTCGTTACAACTCCGTTTTCGTTGATTCAACTTGCCATCTCCTTGGATCGAGTCCCTCTTTAAGACTATGAACTGTAAATACCTTAGTTTGTATTCAAAATCACACGGCATAGGTCAAACTTTAGTGAAACTTATGAAGTTAATCATTTTCCATCATGTAAACAACCTTAAATGATTATTTTTCTAAAAATACTTATACTTTGAGTTA
Organism: Rutidosis leptorrhynchoides; assembly: GCF_046630445.1. Taxonomy (NCBI): domain Eukaryota; kingdom Viridiplantae; phylum Streptophyta; class Magnoliopsida; order Asterales; family Asteraceae; genus Rutidosis; species Rutidosis leptorrhynchoides. The sequence goes on from NC_092343.1 coordinate 105,125,000, forward strand.
AATCATGAAATTTTTATGTGTTATCATATTCATAGTAAAAATCATTTTTCCAGAAAATAAACCTCCAATTCAAAGTTTAAGATGGTTTTTAATTATCCAACCCAAAACAGCCCCCGGTGGCACTCCGACGTCGTAAAAACAGTTTTTAAGATAATCTTTGAAAAACCAAGTTATACCTTGTTAAATTAGCATATATTTAAGTTATATTAAAGGTCTTGGAGTATTTTAAAAGTTAAGTTAGAAGGATCTATTTAGTTTGCAAACAAGTTTGAAAACATTCAAACTATGTTCTTGTTGTTAAAATTTTATACCACAAAATAAGATAGCTATATATATATGAATCGAATAAGGTTATGAACATAGATTCTACCTCAAGTTCCTTGGACAAGGTTGTTGTAAAAGAGGAGTAAGAACCTAGAACCAAAAGGGTGATGGAAGTGGATGAAAAATTGGAAGTAAGTTGGTGTTCTTGGAAGGATTTCTTGAAGTGTTTTTGTAAGGTTTTCTTATGAGGTTTAAGTGTTGTTTTTGAAGCTAAATGATGGGGAAAATGCTTGGAGATGATCAAGTATGAAGTTAAGAGTATTTTGAGAGAGAAATGGAAGTGTAAGTATGAGAAAATGGGGTGAAGAAATGGTGTGCATGCATAAAAACGTTTTTAGGTTATAAAGGAAAAAAAAGATACCTAACTTTGTTTTCTTGCTAAATAATTCATGCTACTTGACAAATGGTTGGTTCCACATGTTTCTTAATCATTTAAGGCTGCTAAGGAGCAGATTTTTATTGGTATATACCAATAGTAAATACATCTAGAAGCTGCGTATGATACGGGTACATATACCCTAGGTATACGTATAGAAATCTTTGAGAAAACGGAACGAGGATTCAAATATAGTTATCTTTTGTAAATATACTTATATTGTTTTATGTATTTAAGTCTTTAAAAGTGATTAAATACATTACTTATACGATATATGTATAAACATTATAGGTCATAAGTATTTAAGTCAAATAACGTTACGTATGGTTATCGTTTTGAAAACTTAAGTTAGTAGTTTCAAAATATACTTATAATTTATTGTTATTAATACAAAATGAGATATTAAAACATTCTTAGGTCATGTTAAATATGTATATATACATATATATACACAAACGTATAATTATCATATATTGTATAGTTCGTGATATCATCGGTCAAACTAGACGGTCAAACGTTGTGTAAAACTCTTTTCGAAAAACATAAGTCTCGACAATTTGGATTGCTTATCATGTTGGTAAGGTTTAATTTATGTAAATATTAATCTTATAAGTATAGAACGATCGAAAAAGTGCGGGTCGTTACACTAGGTGTGGCTTCACGAGAAGAAATTTGAATCATTATTGTTAATTGATAAAATTCAAGTCCTCCTATGTTATATTGTTACTTTATTTTGATGACATGTTGATTGCAAGATCAGATATGTTGGAGATCAACAAGTTGACGAGACAATTATCTCTTGAGTTCGAAATGAGAGATTTGGGGGCTCTTGAGTATAACATGGAATCAGGCCGAAGGTACTTTAACTTTGTCTCAAACCAAGTATATCGAGAAAGTGTCAGATCGGTTCAAAATGAAAGATTCAAAGACAAGATCCATGCCTTTAGGTGGTACTTTGAAGTTAACGAAGAGTCAATCACCTACAACAGATAAAGACAAAGAGGAAATGGCTCAAGTTCCTTATGCATCAGCGTTGGGTAGTCTTATGATTGCAATGGTGTGCACAAGACCCGGCATAGCTCAAGCGGTGGGAGTTGTGAGTCGGTTTATGTTAAATCCTGATAAGGAGCATTGGGAAGGAGTAAAGTGGTTGTTGCGCTACTTGAAAGGTACTTCTAAAATGGAATTGCAATACACTACACATGACTCCATTTTGAGAAGGTACATGGATGCGGATTTGGGTGATTGCGACGATTCAGAGAAAAGCATTAAGGGTTACGTTTTCACGTTGGATAGACGATGATTAGTTCAATGTCAAGACTTCAAAAGATTGTTGCATTGTCACAACGGAGGCCTAATATATGGTCATAGCTGAAGCAAGCAAAGAACTAATATGGTTGAAGAATTTCTTGGTGGAGTTAGGACGAGTTCAACAAGACTGTATCTTGTACTGTGATAATGAAAGTGCATTCACTTAGGGAAGAACTCGATGTTTCATGTTTGTACGAAACACATAAAACTAAGGTATCATTTTATTCGAGAATTCTTAAATGATGGTACTTTAGTTGTTGGTAAAATTCTTGATACGGAGAATCCTGCTGATATGTGTACTAAGATGGTTACAATCAAAAAGTTGAAGCTTCAACTAGTCTTCTTATGAATTGATGAGAGAAGACGTCAACTAGAGAGTTTATGGGTTATTGATTCAATTTCGAAAATTAGTGTTGAAGACCTTGTATCGAAAGTCTGATCTTCCGGAGAAGTTGAGTTTGCATGTCCCATGTTTAATTGCCTGTATAAAAAGTGGTTCGACGTTCTTGGTTGGAATAGATGGTTAAAGGGTTGACGAGATTGAGTTTGTTTAAAGTTTTCTTCAAGTGGAAGATTGTTTGATGTGTAAAGTAGATTAAACAAAAAAAAAAACAAAATATAATTAGCTTGGAAATTAAGTTAAGCTTGGAAGACAAGTCAATCTTGGAGGACAAGACAAGCTTGGAAGACAAGTTTACTTAAGGAACAATGAGTTGATTTTTATGGAATTTTTTTTTTTTTTGCACTTGAAGGCCAAGTTAAACTTGTGTAACAAGGTTTTTGGTTAAATGTTTCCCTATAAATAGACTCATGACCTCATTGTAACTTTAAGCATGAAAATCAATAAAAAAATCTCTCTAGTTGGTCGTGAACTAAATCAATCACAACGATTGCATATAACCATTTAATATCTTGGTCGATTACTTTTCTTTAGTTATTTTATCCGCTTATTGATTGTGGGATCACCATATTCGATTGGTGATCGTTGATTTGGGTCCATATATTTCTTACAGTTTGTTAAAAAAAAAAAAAAAGTCTTAAAAGTTTAATGAAATAATAAGCTCTAAAAATAGTCGCTTGAAGTGTTTTTTAAAACTAACGAGCAAATTATAGGGAAAGAAATTATATAAATACATCTTTTATATAGATTATCAAGTGTGTGTTTGTCCTTCGTGTCAATTCACATTTCTCTCTCAACTAGTTTAGTCAAACATTTATAATTTATAATAAAAAATAAAATACAACTCTTAACTGTAAACATAAATTGTACTTATCAGATTTAGTTATAAACTTTTAATTGTAATTAAAGGTGTTAAATGGTTTTTGAGGAAAAACCGAAACTGAATTCAATTTTAGATATGAAATTAAACTGAAAATCGAATTTGGTTCTAGTTCACTTGTTGTAAAAATTCAATTTAAAAAAAAAAAAAAAAACATAACTTAATCAAAATAATCATAACAAGTTGGTTTATAGTCCGACTTTAATTTTAAATTGATTTTTCTGTCTACATTTTATAAACAAAGTATATATTATGTATATTATTAATTAATAACATAATTTAAATTTAATATATTATTAGTTGAATTTAATTTCAGTTTTAATTTTAAATATCATATTAATTAATTCGAAATAACATTTGAATAGTCTTTTCACACGGAAGATAATAAATAATTATTCTTTACTTCTATTTTGAAAAAAATAGAAATATCATGAATTATTCACTAATTCATCATTTTCGAATAATTCCAATTGATTAACCAATTAGGCACATGTATAGATGTTGTTTTGTTTTTCTAACAGCAGAATTATATTAAACTAGCAAGAAACTAAGAAAAAATTATAAAAAATTCAAAGGGTTTTGAAGCTAGTTGAATCACAATCATCTATGTCTACTTAAAGCATATTGTGATCAGATGTTTTTACAAAGATTTACTAATTTTTAAAGTTATTATAGTATGTGAATTCATTTTGTATAGTTGTGGTAAAACGATTGTTGTATCTTTGTCAACCGTAGTATATCATTATTTTGAATATATGTTGCAAGGATGTACATCATGTAAAATTATATGATTGATTATATGTTTCCACAATCAGATACATATTTTTGAAGTTGTTGCAAAGTTTGAGTGTGAGATCTCAAACTTATATCAACAAATGGGAACAAACTCATATTAAATGTCTTTACAAACTCGGATATAGAACTTTCTTTTCTCGTAAAGAGAATTAAAAAGGTAATTTTATATCAGATCAACCTCCTCCTTCTTCGGCCAGACTCTGGCAGACGATGAGTTAAACTTTATGTCGAAGCCAAACGGCTACTCGTTTTCAAAGTCGGGTGATAATCGTGTAACATCGTTTTTGATTTTCAACTTTCCGGAGACATGGTCTCGAGTTGACTGCCGGAATGTTTTCGAGAACTAGGGAGTTCTTAAAGATGTGTATTTTACACGAAAGAGATTGTCGAGCGGCCAACGTTTCGGATATGTTCGATTTGTGGACATTACAGATATTGATTCTTTCACAAAGGTTTTGAACACCATACAAGTTAATGGGAAGTGGATTCGTGCTTACAAGGCATTTGAGAGGAATGGAGCCTTTCGTTCATCGAGTAAAGATCGTGAGAACAACTTAAATGATGAGGATTTTACTCATGCTCCATGGAACCTTGATCCGTCGAAACCTATAAAATGGGCAGGCAAAAGCTTCGCAGATTCGGTTACAGGTTCTAAGCATGATTACAAGAAACCTACGCTTCCTGAGTCTAATTGAATTGAGATAAGGGTCGGGGATAAGATTTTCGATTTTAACCTCCCTAATTCGGTAAGCAATCAAAATCTCATGTTTAGCTTTAGCAAAGATCGGGTTTCTTGGACGCTTGTCGAAGTAAATAAGATCCGAGTTGTTGATGTTGGCAAATGTGAGTCGAACTATAGTCATGGCATCTCCAATAAACTCTCACCTAAATCGGAAGATGCTAAGGATACTAGCGTGTGGGATAATGATTTACCAAATGCGAGCAGGAATAATGGAACCTGTGTTAAACGAACCAATCATACTGATGGTGCTGAATCGAATACTGCTGGTGTTGAAACGAATATCGATGGTGCCGAATTGAGTGAAACAGCCGATGTGGATGTCGATGTTGAAGATGGCGAGATTGTTCCGGAGGAAAATTAGGAATCGTCGGCTCCATTTGTTGAGTCTCCGACTGCGGTCTTCTCGCCGAAAATTAATTCAGGTGATGGTCAGGAGGAAGATGAAGCTCAAAGGCCGAGAGACACAATTGTGATTTCCAATGCCGGCTGCTCAAGAGTCGAGAAAAGTAATTTCACGCGTGACAAAAGAGAAGTGGAAGTCCCAATGAATATTCAAAATCAACTTGGGCCTGAGCAGAACACAACTAATGGGCCAGTCTATTCTAATTCCTTCAACGGGTTGGGCAGTTTTTCGGAAATATGTAATGAAGATGATGCTAACTTAATAAATGAAGATTGTGTCGATTTACAGGACGTGCTCTCTATTTCAACACCTACTGCGGTTGCTCGTTTTCGTGTAAAGGAGAGAAAGGTTCATCCACTGATTAAAAGTCATTTCATTAAACACTTTTGGGGAAGGAGAAATATGAAACGTAACCGGCGTCGGGATAACTTTCGTTGGCACGAAAGATACTTTATCGAGAATGTGATGAATGACTCGGTGGAGGACGATGATGAAGTTGGTTGTTGCTCATGCTGCTCCTCTTGCGCGTCCTCGGATTCGGAAACATAGATTCTAATACTAGTCGTGGTGTGTCTAGTTAGTGTCTTCGTGATATTGTGTTTCCTTTTTTGTATTTGTGTTTTTTCTTTTGTGTGAGTCTTAACTGTGCGTTTATGTGCAGTCTCGTGTCTTGTCTAGCTTTTTGCTAGTCTGTTTCGTGTACTTTCTTAGTTTAATAATACTTACTTGCCTTTCAAAAAAAAAAAAAAAAACTCGGATATAGAGACAATAAACTAGTTCTTCTGTTTTTTGATATATATGCTGTGTCCAAACTTGACTTGTTCTGGAATTTTTGGGAAACCTATTAATGTCGGGTGGCATAGGGTCCAATCTTCTACCGGTAGAAGGTTCGGAGAGTCTCAAAAATGAAGCAATTTCAATCTTTCTCCCAAATCTATGGTGGTTAAGGGTTGGATATGAGTGTACTGCTGATCGACAAAAATTTGGTGATTCGAAATTGAAGACTTTCCTGGTTAGACGAAAGGTATCTGCATCTTTTTGTGACGATCCTTCCAAATCCCTTTGGACGAATACATCATTCATTGATTTCATAGTGAGGTTTTGACCTCTATATGATACGTTTTGTAAACATTGCATTCTTTTCAAAAGGTACACAATAAATGAATATCAATTTCTAAGGTTTTCAACGTTTGATGATTTCTACATATAGACAATCACCATAAATAATAGTTTACCATAATACACTAGTTGACAATGTAGTCAAAATAAGATACACGGTGATGATTTTGTGAATGCAAAGTTTTCTTGAATAAAGTATGTATGACTCCATGCACATAGCTTGTACCACATATAAGCAAACAGCGGAAGACTTATAGAAACCTGAGAATAAACATGCTTAAAAGTGTCAACACAAAGGTTGGTGAGTTCATAGTTTTAATGTTGCGCATAATCTGTATATAAAGGTGAATCACAAGTTTTCAGTTGTTTCATCCAGAAACGTTTATCAAAATATTCTACGAAATTGAGCACCCTGGTAACTAAACTTAACGTATATATAATTTATACCCTTTGTATAATCATCATCATAATACACGCAAACCAACGTGTATGTTTCTCAAATAGCATACGTCCGTTAAAAGGCTAGTGCTCTAGCTCGGACGGGGATATCAAGCCCTATGGATCCATATACTACTACTCGCGCCCACCAGTTCTTATAACCGGCAGTTACTAGTTACCAAAGCTAAGGGATTTTCGGTTCAAACTCAGTATAGAATTTAGTATGTACTTGTGTCCATTATTTTTAAAATAAAGTGCATGTATTCTCAGCCCAAAAATATGTATTGCAAAATTATTTAAAAAGGGAGCAAATGAAACTCACCTTAACAGCACATAAAGTAATTCACCGGAATGTGACCGAAACTCGCAATGTAAAATAACCGTAGATCTCAACCTAGAGAACATATGTTGGTCAATACATGTCTAACAAATTAGGTCTGGTCATAGTGTATCATAATCCTAATGCTCGAGACCGAGATACAAAAGTTAGCAAAAGTCATCTCAAAAGTTAATCTTACCCAATATGATCTTTAAATCTATACATGTCTATTAACATAATAAAAGTCTTGATAATTGAACGAATTTATAGTTTATCAAACTCAAAATATTATTTATTTCAGGAGCTATATTATATTTTAAATTATCATGGCAATCGAAAATATTTTATTATTTCACATAGTTTTCCAATACTTATAAAAATCAGATTATAGTGTTTATAAAGCTTTAAAACATGATAAGACAGTCAACTTTGACAATTGATCAACAAAACAAAACGTGCCTTATATAGAAATTCATTTACTCGATTAGTAATATTTGAAAATCCAATTTATCAATCTCATAGACAAGTTGTTTAAATATTAATTTACAGTTTCAAACACAATTTCAATTAACGTTAACCATAATTCAGTTGACCATATCTTTTAATCCGTTCATTGAAATCACGCGATTTCTAAATGAAAAGTTAATAATTTTTCGCTAGCTTTCCAACGACATGCATATCTTATACCTTATCTTAACTGCATATGTAACTAATTCAGGATTCAACATAACCTATCTAATGGCAATATCAAAAGTACAAGCATGCATAATCCTATATACTCGAGCACTAGTCAGGGATACACTATTAATATATAAAAATTAAATTACGAGTACTCACGTATCAATATTGAGATTCAATATTGCAGAAAAGGTACGTAGACGCAACGGAGATGATAAACACTAAATTAACCTCACGAGCATACCCATGAACTATACCCATCATCTCCATAGCTATAACCCATAATTTTCTTAGCCCTATCCCACTCGAAAAACTTGTCTTGAAATAGTTTGTTCATGCCCTCGTCGTATTATTTTAGGTATAATACTAATACTACTAATAATAATATGAGGATTAACAACAACAACAACAACAACAACAACAACAACAACAACAACAACAACAACAACAACAACAACAACAATAATAATAATAATAATAATAATAATAATAATAATAATAATAATAATAATATATTTATATGAGAACTTGGAAGAAGAATGAATCACTCGAACCGAAATCGTCCAATTTATAGCATCTTCACCCCCACCTACCACTCATGCGATCGCATGAGTTTGTGGTGGCCTCATGCGATCGCATGAGCCACACTTGTAAGTCACATTCGTTTAACAAAGGCTACCGACACCTTAATAATTATTATTATATATAAATTAATATTTAATCTATATAATTAATTATATATTATATTATATTTACGTGCATGATAAAAATATAATTTTTTTTCAAATGACACGGACGTTGTCACATGACTCATGTACCACTTTCGGTTTTTCGAGCGCACGTTCGTACGTTTAGAAAACTAGCCTTTTACGTTACGCAACGTGTACCCTTATTAATAATTTGACTTACTCATCAATAAATTATCTTATAAAAAATGTAGCTTATAAAATTGAGCGTTGTGGTCATTTGCTTCAATAAATCAGTGGCTCGTTGTTTATCAAAATATATTATTTTAAATCAAGACATTTTATGACTAAGTTAAAATATATATATATATATATATATATATATATATATATATATATATATATATATATATATATATATATATATATATATATATATATATATATATATATATATATATATATATATATATATATATTTATTTAGAATTGTAAATTTGCACGTAATATATATATTTGAAATATTTATCTAATGATATAAAGATAAAGTTTAAATTTGTTCGAAAATTTCCGGGTCGTCACACTTTTGTTTGTAAATTGGGTGTTTATGGTTGTATTGTTCATTGTAAAGATGATGCTAGTTTGTCAAGACTTTTGGAATCATTGTCCAGTTTGGATTACGTTCTGTTTCCCCTTTAGCAGCAAAAGCGACATGTTTCATTAGTTACGCATGTTTTGACTGAAATTCGAGGGGTTCTGATTGCTTTCATGTCGCAAAATTAGTCCTCGAATGGTCATATAATGCTTGCTCGCTATTGTTTATTGTCAAGATTCGGGCAGTTGAACACATTCATGAATTACTAGAAGTGGCTTTGGTTGATTCAGGTGTTAATTTGAAATCACACGTATGGGTTAAAGAAATCAACGATCCTATTTTAGATTACAGTGTGATTAAAGGTGGATTTGATCCGGATTGGGTTATGTAATTGAGTAGTTAATTGTGTACTGTTGAGGAAGAAGAGATTACTAATCCTTTAAAGGACTGTGGTAATGCGATGGAGGATACGGTTGCTGTTGAGGTTTGCGTCGAAGATAATGAGGTCAGGGAGTGTTCGGTTGTTGTATACCATATGTCAGCAGATGGTGAAGGGGGATGTTCCTGCTTCTATAAAGCGTCACAAAATAATTGAAGGTGAAGATAGTATTATGTTGAATTCTGCTTGAGGTACTGCTCATGGTTTTGTTAGTAATGACGTTGGTATCGTTAGGCCGACTTCTGTACGTATTTAACTCACTTTAACGAGACTGAAGATGCCCTTAGTGTCGAAGGTATTTGTCTTAAGACAAAAAAATTATATTGGCGAAATGTTGGAGCCGATTGTTTTTATTAGTAGTCCGGTTTGTGATGCGAGGAGATCGGGCCGTGAGATTTCAAATAACTAAAGCATTTAGGATAATTTGGCTAATATAGTTGCGGGTGATGGAGTAGGTAGAAAGTTTTGTATTTGTGCGGACATAGCGTGTAAAGGACTTTGCCAAGAATAGTTTGCTCATTCAGGGAAGTTTAGTGGGCCCATTTTCAAGAGATCAATACTTAAAGGCGGTGCAATTACGAAGGATAAGTTTAAGGAAAAAGTGGGTGCGGCTGATTCGTTTTGCTTGAGGGATAACGGTGATGATATTTACTATGAAGACACTATCCAAAATTTGTTTAAAGACGCTCCGGAGGTCAGTCCGAGTGAGCGGTTTAATGTTGGCGTCGGGGTCGGTTGCTTCAGGTGAATATCTTGTTTTCTTCGACGGGTTAGCGAGACGTGAGTTGATTCCCCCTTCTCCGAGCACACTTGTCATAGACGGGTTAGCGAATGTTTAAACATATTTCTTTAATTCAAGTGCAGGCAAGCTCGGCGGCAACAACATTGGTGATTTGATTTCTAAACCGGTTGTCAAAGATCGGAAAGGAGGATTCGTGGTTGGTTAGTTTAGGTTCTTGTTTTGTTTTCGTCTTGTTTGTTGTTTGTTTGTTTAGCTTGGTTTGTTTATATGTTTTGTAGTTTGTTCATTGTTGCGAGCACCCTGGTTGGTCTCCATGATGCTCGCCCTTGTAAAGATCGTAATTATTAGAGAATTTTAAAATTTCTGTCAAGTAATAACAAACGTACTCTTAGTTCTAACTTTCAACGATATATATAATATGGCCCGCATGGATATATGGGATACTAGTGAAAGTTATTTCACACTTGTAATACGAACAAATCAGATTCATAAATTCATTGGCTTATTGTCGTGTGTTCACTGCATCAATGTGTATACAAGTTCAACAATTATTGTACTCACGTGACTCACAATTTGGAACCTACTCTCCCTGTGTATATATTTTGGTGATTTATATCACACTCAAACTTTGCAACAACTTCAAAAATATGTATCTGATTGTGGAAACATATAATCAATCATATAATTTTACATGATGTACATCCTTGCAACATATATTCAAAATAATGATATACTACGGTTGACAAAGATACAACAATCGTTTTACCACAACTATACAAAATGAATTCACATACTATAATAACTTTAAAAATTAGTAAATCTTTGTAAAAACATCTGATCACAATATGCTTTAAGTAGACATAGATGATTGTGATTCAACTAGCTTCAAAACCCTTTGAATTTTTTATAATTTTTTCTTAGTTTCTTGCTAGTTTAATATAATTCTGCTGTTAGAAAAACAAAACAACATCTATACATGTGCCTAATTGGTTAATCAATTGGAATTATTCGAAAATGATGAATTAGTGAATAATTCATGATATTTCTATTTTTTTCAAAATAGAAGTAAAGAATAATAAAGTAAATGGAAGCAACATCTAATTGCCCAAGAAGATGGTCCTTTTTGGTTGCTACTTTTTATTATTTCCTCCAACTTTGAGTTATATTTAGTGTTGTTTGTCCCTTTAAATGGAATATGATGAATTGTTCCATTGATACAAGAGAAAGACTTAAAGCTCATATTCATTATAGGACACCAATCATTTATTTGTGCTTTTACTTTTTCTTCCTTTTCTCTTTTCATTTTGCAAAATATTATTAACAATTTACAATTTCTAATTTACAATTCAAGCACATTAACAATCCAATTATATTGTAATGGTTTTCTATAACCGGTATTCACCTATAAGGTTATGAGGATTTAAACCATGATATTTGAATTTCGATAGCGTACAACATTTTCATGAATATAGAAAATACGTTATTTAATTGTATTCAAGAAATAGTAATGTCAAAATGATAATGACTACTTTTAAATAGGAATAATGCAGACTGCTAAAAATATATATTTTGTTTTGCTAAATATCTAGTTATCATAACTTTCGTGAAAAAACCGTCAATTTGGAGTTGTATCATATATACCTTTCTAATCTTTAAAAATCATATATATATATATATATATATATATATATATATATATATATATATATATATATATATATATATATATATATATATACGATACACATTATTAACCTTTGATACCCGCCATTGTGGCTAGTGGTACGTGTAACACCCTATGTGTTGGATTAGGGTGAGAAGTCTCAAGTTCGAGTCCTCTCTCTTAAAACATTTCAGGGTATTTACCCAATTTATGGAGTGACTTCGAGGAGGTTTTACCGACCCGTATTTCAGGATTTTGGGCCGATCCGCCTGCCCCTCGAGATGGTTTAAGGATCATGTCCTTGTAATGTGGTTCGGGTTTCTGTTCGAAAGCGCTTATGTGCGTGGAAAATGATCAGGTAGGTGAGCTATTCCCCATCATTGATTCCAAATACTTATTCTTTTAAGTGGGTAAATATGTTACAAGCGAGACATTGCTTGAGTGGTATCCGAAGGATCAGCCTGTTTTTTCTCTTCGTGTAGGCGCATGTTTGAATCCTGTGGACGGGAACTAATTGATACTGCCAACAATTAGCTTCTCGGGGGATTTTCTCAACCTTCAACTGTACTGTCAAGGATGTTGCGATTTGGGTTTCCTTCTGACGTGTGTTTTGGGTAGTATATGATCGCGAATATGATTAAGTGTGATGCCAATAATGTCCTTAAAAAAAAAGTAGGTAAATATGTTATTTTAAAGGTTAAGAGTGAGGCATATATTATCATTGTTAGTTGTTGTAAAATCGTAATGTGGTGACATAGTTAACATTCCCCGAAACAAACATTCGCAAGTGTGTTTCGTAATATGATATGTCTATTTATAGCCCTTCAAGCTATACATAATAAGTTAGACTTTCATCAAGAAATCGTCAACAACAGAAGAATTATCAAACAATTTACATTTGAAATTTTAAGATAAAGTGGATTTATTAACTGTCAATAAAAAAACCATCGCTAGAAAAATAGTTTCTTATCCGTAGCTTTAGGGTAATAGATAGCAAAATTCTTCTTATAATGTAAAAAAAAATCTGTAAAGGGTAAAACTGCATTTGAGCAAATATTAGGACAAACAGGTATGGGCGAATTCCGTAATTTAACATGTTAGTAAGGGTCCCTGACCACCATCCTAGTGTTGAATGTGAAGGATATCAAAGCAACAACAAAAAGTGTGTTTTAGTGTTAAGGCGTGTCATGGCTCATTAAGGCGCGTCATGGATCAACACTTGGATTGAGGTTCGAAGGTTGGAAAGCTGTCGGTTTCGAAATGATGCTTTAAGCCACGGCGCGGCTCCTCCAGCCACGGCGCGGCTTAAGCCTATCCCGGAGCCTGACGAGGAAAAACGCTTTTTCTTGCTCTTTAAGTTGTTTCCTTGTTTAGATTTGCCTATATAAATACCCTATTGTAACCCTAACATGTGTGCACGAAAATAATAGTGAAATGGTTTACACCCGTGGAGTAAACTCTTCTCCGTGTTTTGGAGTTGGGATATAACCACGTTAAATCTCGTGTCGTTTTATGTTTTTATTTATCGTTATGCTTTATTTTTTCGTTTGTCATTCGTGGGTTAGTGATTATAATCAATCACTTGTCTTGTTTGGGTCCTTAATCCTAACAAGTGGTATCATGAGCTCAAGGTTTTGACTTTGGGAGAGATGGCGAATTTGAAAGAAAGTTTCTTCGATATGGTTGATGATTCGGTTTTTTCATCAAGGTTAGATCAAACGACGAGCTAGGGATTTTTTTTGCAACATGTATTGAGAACAGGTGACTTAGTTGGTCGCGATGAACTCGTGGATATGTCTATGTATCCGGGAGAGTTGATCACACAAGATTCGGGTGACGAATCTTGAAAGTTATTTTGTAATCAGGACGCTGATTGCATTATGATGGTGATTTATTTTTCGCGAAGGGTTATGGAGTCAAGTTCGGGTCGATGGATTCGTTGCGGAGAGATTTTTCGGAAGATCCGGAAGTCGGATCCGAGTTCTCGTTCTTCATGATCCCGTGCGAATGAATGATTGAACTTTCAAATTCAGAGTTCCAGGAGGTGTTGTAGTAGAAAATTCGTAGCGGGTTCGTTAACTGTTGTATCAACTTTATTTTTTTGTGTGTGGATAGTAGACTTACTGATCTACCCGTGATACAAATTTGAAGCTGATCAGACCGTTGGATCTCGAGATATGATTATTTGAATCTCGGCAATTTTCAGGATGAACTTTTCGAGTTTGATGACGCGAGCGTGAGATGGTTTTGTCTCGGAAACTTCGAGAGATACGAGCTATGTTTTCAAAGATGTGGGTTTGTTATGGAAGCCCAGGAGGGTGTTTTTTTTATCGATTTAGAGCGGTTGAATAACGAACAAGATGCATCGGGTTGAAAGTCGATAGTGGGAGTATCGGGGAAGTTTGGTGCTTGCGGGGTTTGAAAATGGGATGACCAATGGTGTTTGGTCAATATTCCAGGGTTTATAGAATATGCGGGGGAATTAGAGTTCCTAGTCAATAAGAAAAATTGGTTGTCGATAGGAGTCGGATAGAACGCGTTCGACGGTTGCTCGGGTTTGGTTGATAGTATAACTAATGGAGCGGGTTCTTCTTCAAGGGTAATCAAATAGAAGTCTTAAGGTGATGGAAGAGGGGTGGATAATCTTGAGTCCTGGAACTTAAGCTTTCTACGATCGTTAAGGGTGTCGGGAACTTGGTGTGAGTTTGGTAACCGACGAAAGTTATCGAGCTAGTGGGAGTTTGTCAACTAGTAAAGTGGTGGAGATGATTATGCGACGTGGTTCTACAATGTTCTCAAGATTAGTGTGATGATTCTGGATAACACTAGGGCTTCGAATACTTGTTTTTCTCTCCAATGGCAAAGAATTTTGTGACTGACTGGTGGTACGAACCAAGTTTCTTCTCGAGTAGTCGCGGTTTTATTTCTTACTCGTACAGTGGGAGCGTGCTTGGGATGAGAAGATGGGTTTGTGAAATTCATAGCTAGGAGGAGGTGAGTGAACCAGCAAGAAAGCGGAAAGTTAAAAAGTTAGTAGATTTCGAGGTTGTGACTGCGTTCTCACTGGAGCCCTGATGAAGAGTCTACGAGGGCGTCTGTTGGATTTTCTGATTGCTGGGAAGGAAAATCATAGATAGAAGGTGAAATCCTGTATGAGGGTGATCATTGACATGTGTGTTCGGGATTGGACATGTCTATAGTGATCGGTGAGGCGGTGTAGTCTCATGAAGAATCCTATAATTGAAGAGTCGAATACTTCAATTGGTCTTCTAGTGTAAGAAGATGATTTTCGTGTTAGAAGATGGTGGCGATAGAAACCGAGATGGTCCAAGATAGTAACTATGAGATTGGATTATCACTCATCGGTGTTTTTGGTGTCGAAAGACTTCACTTGCTCCTAGGCTAACGAGTGAATTGCGGCGTGATTCGGGTGTCTCATCCGGCGGTATCAAAAGGAGTTGGTAATCGGTTAGTCTAGAGTTATTGTGGGTTTTGTTTAAACATAGTGACAGGTTGGCGAATGTCGTTTAGATCATCATTCAAGTGGGAGATTGTTGGATGTGAGAAGGATATCAAAACAACAAGAAAAAGTGCATTTTAGTGTTAAGGCGCGTCATCGCTCATTAAGGCGCGTCATGGCTCAACACTTGGATTGAGGTTCGAAGGTTGCAAATTTGTCGGTTTCGAAATCATGCTTTAAGCTACGGCGCGGCTTAAGCCTATCCGGGAGCCTGACGAGGAAAAACGTGTTTTCTTGCTCTTTAAGTTGTTTCCTTGTTTAGATTTTCCTATATAAACACCATATTGTAACCCTAACATGTGCGCATGAAAATAATAGTGAAAAATATCTTATCTGCGTCCGTAGAGTAAACCCTTCTCCGTGTTTTGGAGTTGAGATATAATCACGTTAAATCACGTGTTGTTTTATGCTTTTATTTATCGTTATGCTTTAATTATTCGTTTGTCGTTCGTGGGTTAGTGATTATGATCAATCACTTGTCTTGTTCAGGTCCTTAATCCTAACACCTAGTGGCATTACTATTATGAATACATGTAATGTAATCTTTATATGTAAATCATCTCATAATAGTTGATTGGCTAGAGTTTTGATATCTTCACATAAGATTTCAAATGCAAAAAGAAATACATTAGGTTTTAAATGTTCGTTTTTAGTTCGGGCTATCTGAGAAGGCAAGTAATTCGACCCTAGTAGAATTACTATCTGACTATTTTCAACCCTTCACTGAATGTCAGGATTACTCCCTTACATCCATATGCAAATCCCATTAAAAAAAAAAAAATCTTTGTAGATATATAGCTTTTGGGATCATTTTGGTGACCACGCTTAAAATGATGATGGTTGGGCATGCATGGACATGTATAGCTTAACTCGTGCAGAATGTGTACAAAGGGGGACCTCTTCAATTCTATTTCTATATATGCTAACTTGGAATACTCTAATTTTATTTGGTAATTGTTGGTTTATGGATAGAACATGTGTGGATGTTTTTTGTGTTTGTAGGTACTAGGACGTTTTTATTTAAACATAACCTCAGAGAAAGAATTTATGGTACAGGTAGGACTATTTGATTATTTGTTGTTATTACGGTACCCCTATTTAATAATAGTCTAGTATAGTAAAAAAAAAAAAAAATTGGAATTATAGTATTTTGTTCTCTTATAGTAAATAGTAAATGGTTAGTATTACTTGAGAATCAACTCAATTGTGCTAATTGTAAGTATCAAAATTACAGTTTTTTAATAAACATCAAATTATACATTTAGAAATATTCACTTCGTCAAGGGTCAGTCCTACCTTTTCCGATGACCTGAGCGAGTCGGAGAAAAAATGCCTTTTATAAATTATGAACAAATAACACATTTTTTAAAGATCCGAAACCTAGTGATGATAAACGGTAAGGACATATTTATAAAGATATATTTTGAGAGTTAAAAGAAAAAAATTTCAAAAGGTTTTGTCCATCGTAGCGGAAGCGTCTTATTGAAAATGTCTGTGTTGAAATTGAGCTTTTATTCAATGATTTTTTTTAAATAACATGTTAATAAAAATACTTTTGAAACGACAATTTCGTTGAGGACGCTATAAATGAATTTTTCTAAGACTTTCTTTTTTCTTTTCAAATCGGTAAGACATTTTAGATATGGTTTATTTACTTATTTTATAATTTTATAATTTTGTGAATATATACTATTATTTTACGAAAGTATTCATTATAATATTCATTCTACTAGTTTTATGAGCGCGTGCGTTGCACGACATTTGTATAAATTAGTAATCGATAACGTTAATATTAATACTTATCAAATGTATAATACAACGATAAGAAACTCGTTTATTACCGTTAACATTCGATTGAACAAATTTGTACCGAATACTAACGCATATATTATGAGCTCGTCCGTTAGAATCATTTTAAATTCAATTAACAAATAATCGATCGTTAAAAATAATATTTTATGTGTATCTCTAATTGTATATGTTTTTACTACAAACTAATTTCATTATGTCAAAATTTCAAATGAAGCAGGACATAATACATCTAAATATCTATAAGGATTATCAAATAACCATTTTAATTTCAATTGACAAACATAAGCCCGTGCGTTTATATAATATTCTACAAATATTATATTAACGTAATTTTTTTAAATTTATACGTAAACTGCAAATTAATTTTATATTATATAAAATATCATTCATTAATAATATAATAATGTTAATAAATAAATATTTATTTTATAATTTTTATCACAATAAAAAATATTATAAATGATTTTCAATATATGACCATTTATATATATAAATATTATCAATATTTATATTAAATTAATTTAATGTATCCTTTAAAACAATACTACGTATCATTTATGATTTTTAAAATAGTTTTATAATAATAATATAATATATAATATTATTAATATAATTATAACATATTTTAATATTAACATAATATTATATGATAATATAATATAATATTTTAGGTAATGAAATTTGTATATTAAAATAAACTAGTGAAATGATCCGTGAAACCACGGGTTTGTTTAAACGAAACAGTTTAATGATATGTTTTAGGTATTAAGTGAACGTAAATGTTAAAGTTATTTAGTTTAATGACCCGTGGAACTACAGAGCCCGACTAAGAAACTCGTCAGCTGAACACTTCATCAAACACCTAAAATGCATATTAAACAATCCACATCCAATCATAAGAGCTAATATTGGTTGTCATTTTATTTTAAAAGTGTAAATTAAAATATAAATTTAGAATTGGTTTCCTTCTGCCTAGCTTTTATACCTTCTCGTACTCAATTCAAAATAATTAATTAAACTAATTCAAAATTATTTAATTTTAATAATTAAAATAATTATTAATAATTAATAATAATAATTAATTAATTAATAAAATTTAATATTAATTCAAAATTATTTAGATTAATGACATCACCCACCATGTTTAAATTTTTTTTATTTTTCTTTCTGATTTTTTTCTTAACAAAGGAATTAACTTAATAATGACATCATCATTATAGCATTTTAATATTAACTATAGATTGAGAAATTTAATAATTCAATTAATATATAAAAATAAATAATAGACTGACATGTAACAGGAATAAAGGAGGAATTAACACGTGACAAGAATTAACCAGGAGTTGACACGTAGAATTATGATCACACGCTTTATATAATGTATAGATTTATGTAAACAGTTGTTGTTAACGTAAATATTTAATACAGTAGAAATTTATTTGAAGTAAAGGAAAGTTATACAAGTAGAAATTGATTTGTAGTACAGGAAATTTATAGAAGTAATTTTTTGTTTCAAGTATCTAGTACTCCGCATATAACAAGATAATTTTTTTTTTAAAGAAAATGCACAAATATGTTTGTTAGTTACAAACAACTTAGGGTGGTCGCGCATTGCAGTAGGAGGTTATATTATTTTTTGTTAGTAAGAATAGATAATGTAGGGAAAAAAAAGGGAAGAAAACATGGTAGGAGTTTATAAAAAAAAAAAAGTTTAGTATAGTTACTAATACTAATACTATTACAAACACAACGAACAAACTATTAATAGATGATGCAGAGAAAAAGCCAAAAAAAAAAAAATATATGACAGGAACTAAAAAAAGGAGATGACAACTGTTAGTATTCAATTAGTTCAAGTTTTGGTACACTGTAGTTATTTATATTAATATTACTATTACTATTAATATTAACTAATTGTCGAATCCTCGCTTCGCGCCGGGAGTTCGATTTTTAATTTATTTTATTGTGTTTAATTAAGGAGCCTGCGAGTCAAAAATCAAAGTATATGAAAAGTACCCTAAATATTTAGCTTTTTTTTTAAAAGTGTCTGTTTTGCGTATAGTTAGTGACATTGTGTTCATAAAATTATTTCGCATTTAATGATGGTATCGAAAAAATTTAACTCGTTGCGAGCGAGAAGATATGACACGTTAAATATTTGAGTGGAGTTTATTTAAGATATTTTATGAAAATTTTGATTTGATACTTTAACCCCCTGTTTTGGGGGCCGATTTTAAATTTTGAACAAAGTGTGAGGGGCGTTTGTGTTGTTATTTAAAAGAAATGAAGGGGAAAAAAACGTGAAAAGACGAAAATGCCACTGGTACTATTCCTTATTTTTGTCTAATAGTTAATATGGTAATTAATAATACTAATACTAATAATACTTATGTGCCTTTGCCCTTTGGAAGGACATTCATAACAAAATGACGCCCAAATTTTCTTGGGCTTACTCTTTTAAAGATTTTTGGGCTACCAATTACAATAAACGAAATTTAATTGGTCAAAATGACCTTATTTTAAAAATTCTTTAACAATAAGCATTCAAAAACGGTAATTGAAAAAATGTCCATTGACCATGCATCACGCACTACGCATGATGCGTGAATATCCATGTGTGATTCGTGTCACCTAGCATCCTTGCTGTTGATACTAGTATAACACCCAACACGCATAGAGTATCACACACAGTGCGTGTTGGTTCGTGCGTGTAACGACCCGACTTTTTCGACTTGCTTTTGTACTTTGTGCTTTCACGAAACTGCGTATTTGTGCGTACTAAACTATATTATGCTCTGGGAACTTTCTGCATGTTGATTACTTTCGTTTATATATTAAAACGTGCCTTTAATTACGTAGATTACTTAACTTAACCCCCGAAAGCCTTTTTGACTGTTAGTGTTACTTGACGTTTTTAACGAACTACGTACTGCGTACACGTTTAACTTTTTGTCGTAATCGGAATATTATGACTACGAAATACTAATTGTTATTTTATAATAACAATTACTTGGGTTTTTGGATGCTTAATTACGCTTAGTAATTCACTAGAGCACACTAGTTAGTCTTGTTGGACTTTCTACCTTGTTGGACCTTAGCCCACCCTACACTAGCTAGTGGACTATTTAATTAGCCCAATTATAAATAACTAGTGACCTATTAATAAATAAGACAAATGCCCATTTATTAGAGGGAACATACTAGCATTTTTGTCAAGTATTATCCTTAATGTTGCATGAGATCCTAACATAAGCACCAACTTTAGACAACCATTAACCAAAAAGCAAAAATGTGTCCCCCTTGTCCCCCACCATATCCCACGTCCACCATCACCCTCCCACCTCCTCACCACCTATAAATACAAGCCTTACTTCACCCATTTCACACTTGATTTCATTTGCAATTCACACACACTTACTCTCTAATTCTCTCTCTAGTTCTTCTCTCTCTAAAAAGTGTAAGTATTTGCTTTTTCTTCTTCTTCTTCCCTTCTCTTTCACGAAATCATCATCATCATCAAAGGGTCTAGCTCTTTAGCTTTTGATCTTGATTACATCTTGTAGATTCAAACTTGAGTTTGAATCCTTCAAGATCATGGAAGATTCAAGCTTTCTAGCTTTGAATCTTCACCTATTTTGTAGATCTAAATCTTTTAGCTTTAATCTTGTTATTTTGTTATAAAGATTCAAACTTGTGTTTATAATTTTCATGTAACTTAAAGATCTAAGCTTTATGCTTCAAGATCTTCAAGAACAACCAAGATTCAAGCTTTCTAGCTTTGAATCTTCATTTCTTTTGGTGGATATAAGTTTTCTAACTTATGATCTCATTATTATGTTATAAAGATCAAAACTTGTGTTTGTGGTCTTCATGTAACTTGAAGATCTAAGCTTTATGCTTCAAAGATTCAAGCTTTCTAGCTTTGTAATTGAAATGTCCCGTTCTTATTGATTAAAAACGTTCCATATTAATTGATTTCGTTGCGAGGTTTTGACCTCTATATGAGACGTTTTTCAAAGACTGCATTCATTTTAAAACAAACCATAACCTTTATTTCATCAATAAAGGTTTAAAAAGCTTTACGTAGATTATCAAATAATGATAATCTAAAATATCATGTTTACACACGACCATTACATAATGGTTTACAATACAAATATGTTACAACAAAATAAGTTTCTTGAATGCAGTTTTTATACAAGATCATACAAGCATGGACTCCAAATCTCGTCCTTATTTAAGTATGCGACAGCGGAAGCTCTTAATAATCACCTGAGAATAAACATGCTTAAAACGTCAACAAAAATGTTGGTGAGTTATAGGTTTAACCTATAGATATCAAATCATAATAATAGACCACAAGATTTTATATTTCAATACACATCCCATACATAGAGATAAAAATCATTCATATGGTGAACACCTGGTAACCGACATTAACAAGATGCATATATAAGAATATCCCCATCATTCCGGGACACCCTTCGAATATGATATAAATTTCGAAGTACTAAAGCATCCGGTACTTTGGATGGGGTTTGTTAGGCCCAATAGATCTATCTTTAGGATTCGCGTCAATTAGGGTGTCTGTTCCCTAATTCTTAGATTACCAGACTTAATAAAAAGGGGCATATTCGATTTCGATAATTCAACCATAGAATGTAGTTTCACGTACTTGTGTCTATTTTGTAAATCATTTATAAAACCTGCATGTATTCTCATCCCAAAAATATTAGATTTTAAAAGTGGGACTATAACTCACTTTCACAGATTTTTACTTCATCGGGAAGTAAGACTTGGCCACTGGTTGATTCACGAACCTATAACAATATATACATATATATCAAAGTATGTTCAAAATATATTTACAACACTTTTAATATATTTTGATGTTTTAAGTTTATTAAGTCAGCTGTCCTCGTTAGTAACCTACAACTAGTTGTCCACAGTTAGATGTACAGAAATAAATCGATAAATATTATCTTGAATCAATCCACGACCCAGTGTATACATATCTCAGTATTGATCACAACTCAAACTATATATATTTTGGAATCAACCTCAACCCTGTATAGCTAACTCCAACATTCACATATAGAGTGTCTATGGTTGTTCCGAAATATATATATAGATGTGTCGACATGATAGGTCGAAACATTGTATACGTGTCTATGGTATCTCAAGATTACATAATATACAATACAAGTTGATTAAGTTATGGTTGGAA
Source organism: Rutidosis leptorrhynchoides (assembly GCF_046630445.1). Taxonomy (NCBI): domain Eukaryota; kingdom Viridiplantae; phylum Streptophyta; class Magnoliopsida; order Asterales; family Asteraceae; genus Rutidosis; species Rutidosis leptorrhynchoides. Next base: position 105,147,469 of record NC_092343.1, read on the forward strand.
TAGATTTGTTACCAATTTTCACGTAGCTAAAATGAGAAAAATTATCCAATCTTGTTTTACTCATAACTTCTTCATATTGAACTCTATTTTATGAATCTAAACAGAAAAAGTATTGGTTTATAGTCGGAAAAATAAGTTACAAGTCGTTTTTGTAAAGGTAGTCATTTCAGTCGAAAGAACGACGTCTAGATGACCATTTTAGAAAACATACTTCCACTTTGAGTTTAACCATAATTTTTGGATATAGTTTCATATTCATAATAAAAATCATTTTCTCAGAATAACAACTTTTAAATCAAAGTTTATCATAGTTTTTAATTAACTAACCCAAAACAGCCCGCGGTGTTACTACGACGGCGTAAATCCGGTTTTACGGTGTTTTTCGTGTTTCCAGGTTTTAAATCATTAAGTTAGTATATCATATAGATATAGAACATGTGTTTAGTTGATTTTAAAAGTCAAGTTAGAAGGATTAACTTTTGTTTGCGAACAAGTTTAGAATTAACTAAACTATGTTCTAGTGATTACGAGTTTAAACCTTCGAATAAGATAGTTTTATATATATGAATCGAATGATGTTATGAACATCATTACTACCTCAAGTTTAGTAGGTAAACCTACTGGAAGTGACAATAAATGATCTAGCTTCAAAGGATCTTGGATGGCTTGAAAGTTCTTGAAGTAGGATCATGACACAAAAACAAGTTCAAGTAAGATTTTTACTCGAATTAAGATAGTTTATAGTTATAGAAATTGAATCAAAGTTTGAATATGAATATTACCTTGAATAAGAAAGATAACCTACTGTATATAACAAAGGTTTCTTGATCTTAGATGATTACTTGGAATGGATTAGAAAGCTTGGAAGTAAATTAGTAAACTTGAAGGGATTTTTGAAGTGTTCTTGAAGTGTTCTTCCTATGATGATTATAGCTTGATTCTTGAAGTGATTTTTGATGAAGATGATGATTAACTACTGGAAAAATACGTTCATAATAGTGTGGGTGTGTTGAGAGAGAATTAGAAAGAGAATTGGAAGTGAAATGGAGTGAATGATGAGTGGTAATTGGTGAGTGGTGAGTGGGGTTAAAAGGAGTTCTAGTTAGTTGACTAGCTCATGGTAGAAGTTAAAATTGATTAGTCATACATGACATAATCAAGAGTGGAATCCCATGCTAGTTCCTATTGGTATATACCCATAGTAACTACGTTTTGAAGCTGTGTATAATACGGGTAAAAATACGACTAGAATTCTTGATGAAAGAAAAGAATGGGAAAGTAACTGTAACCATTTTTGTTAAGTATGAGTGTTTTGATATATGTTTTGAAGTCTTCCAAAAGTATTTTAATACATCTAAATACACTACATGTATATACATTTTAACTGAGTCGTTAAGTCATCGTTAGTCGTTACATGTAAGTGTTGTTTTGAAACCTTTAAGTTAACGATCTCAATTAATGTTGTTAACCCATTGTTTATTATATCTAATGAGATGTTAAATTATTATATTATCATGATATTATGATATATTAATATATCTTAATATGATATATATACATTTAACTGTCGTTACAACGATAATCGTTACATATATGTCTCGTTTCGAAATCCTTAAGTTAGTAGTCTTGTTTATATGCATATAACTCATTGTTAATATACTTATGGAGATACTTACTTATCATAATCTCATGTTAACCATATGTATATCCATATATATATCGTCATGTCATTTTTACAAGTTTTAACGTTCGTGAATCGCCGGCCAACTTGGGTGGTCAATTGTCTATATGAAGCATATTTCAATTAATCAAGTCTTAACAAGTTTGATTGCTTAACATGTTGGAAACATTTAATCATGTAAATATAAATCTCAATTAATATATATAAACATGGAAAAGTTCGGGTCACTACAGTACCTACCCGTTAAATAAATTTCGTCCCGAAATTTTAAGCTGTTGAAGGTGTTGACGAATCTTCTGGAAATAGATGCGGGTATTTCTTCTTCATCTGATCTTCACGCTCCCAGGTGAACTCGGGTCCTCTACGAGCATTCCATCGAACCTTAACAATTGGTATCTTGTTTTGCTTAAGTCTTTTAACCTCACGATCCATTATTTCGACGGGTTCTTCGATGAATTGAAGTTTTTCGTTGATTTGGATTTCATCTAACGGAATAGTGAGATCTTCTTTAGCAAAACATTTCTTCAAATTCGAGACGTGGAAAGTGTTATGTACAGCCGCGAGTTGTTGAGGTAACTCAAGTCGGTAAGCTACTGGTCCGACACGATCAATAATCTTGAATGGTCCAATATACCTTGGATTTAATTTCCCTCGTTTACCAAATCGAACAACGCCTTTCCAAGGTGCAACTTTAAGCATGACCATCTCTCCAATTTCAAATTCTATATCTTTTCTTTTAATGTCAGCGTAGCTCTTTTGTCGACTTTGGGCGGTTTTCAACCGTTGTTGAATTTGGATGATCTTCTCGGTAGTTTCTTGTATAATCTCCGGACCCGTAATCTGTCTATCCCCCACTTCACTCCAACAAATCGGAGACCTACACTTTCTACCATAAAGTGCTTCAAACGGCGCCATCTCAATGCTTGAATGGTAGCTGTTGTTGTAGGAAAATTCTGCTAACGGTAGATGTCGATCCCAACTGTTTCCGAAATCAATAACACATGCTCGTAGCATGTCTTCAAGCGTTTGTATCGTCCTTTCACTCTGCCCATCAGTTTGTGGATGATAGGCAGTACTCATGTCTAGACGAGTTCCTAATGCTTGCTGTAATGTCTGCCAGAATCTTGAAATAAATATGCCATCCCTATCAGAGATAATAGAGATTGGTATTCCATGTCTGGAGACGACTTCCTTCAAATACAGTCGTGCTAACTTCTCCATCTTGTCATCTTCTCTTATTGGCAGGAAGTGTGCTGATTTGGTGAGACGATCAACTATTACCCAAATAGTATCAAAACCACTTGCAGTCCTTGGCAATTTAGTGAAGAAATCCATGGTAATGTTTTCCCATTTCCATTCCGGGATTTCGGGTTGTTGAAGTAGACCTGATGGTTTCTGATGCTCAGCTTTGACCTTAGAACACGTCAAACATTCTCCTACGTATTTAGCAACATCGGCTTTCATACTCGGCCACCAAAAATGTTTCTTGAGATCCTTGTACATCTTCCCCGTTCCAGGATGTATTGAGTATCTAGTTTTATGAGCTTCTCTAAATACCATTTCTTTCATATCTCCAAATTTTGGTACCCAAATCCTTTCAGCCCTATACCGGGTTCCGTCTTCCCGAATGTTAAGATGCTTCTCCGATCCTTTGGGTATTTCATCCTTTAAATTTCCCTCTTTTAAAACTCCTTGTTGCGCCTCCTTTATTTGAGTAGTAAGGTTATTATGAATCATTATATTCATAGATTTTACTCGAATGGGTTCTCTGTCCTTCCTGCTCAAGGCATCGGCTACCACATTTGCCGTGGTAACGAATCTCAAAGTCGTAATCATTCAATAATTCAATCCACCTACGCTGCCTCATATTTAGTTGTTTCTGATTAAATATGTGTTGAAGACTTTTGTGGTCGGTATATATAATACTTTTGACCCCATATAAGTAGTGCCTCCAAGTCTTTAATGCAAAAACAACCGCGCCTAATTCCAAATCATGCGTCGTATAATTTTGTTCATGAATCTTCAATTGTCTAGAGGCATAAGCAATCACCTTCGTTCGTTGCATTAATACACAACCGAGACCTTGCTTTGATGCGTCACAATAAATCACAAAATCATCATTCCCTTCAGGCAATGACAATATAGGTGCCGTAGTTAGCTTTTTCTTCAATAACTGAAACGCTTTCTCTTGTTCATCCTTCCATTCAAATTTCTTCCCTTTATGCGTTAATGCAGTCAAGGGTTTTGCTATTCTGGAAAAGTCTTGGATGAACCTTCTGTAGTAACCAGCTAGTCCTAAAAACTGGCGTATGTGTTTCGGAGTTTTCGGGGTCTCCCACTTTTCAACAGTTTCTATCTTTGCCGGATCCACCTTAATACCTTCTTTGTTCACTATGTGACCGAGGAATTGAACTTCTTCCAACCAAAATGCACACTTTGAAAACTTAGCGTACAATTCTTCCTTCCTCAATACTTCTAACACCTTTCTCAAATGTTCACCGTGTTCTTGGTCATTCTTTGAGTAAATAAGTATGTCATCAATGAAAACAATGACAAACTTGTCAAGGTATGGTCCACACACTCGGTTCATAAGGTCCATGAACACAGCTGGTGCATTAGTTAAACCAAACAGCATGACCATAAACTCGTAATGACCGTAACGTGTTCTAAAAGCAGTCTTTGGAATATCATCTTCTTTCACCCGCATTTGATGATACCCGGAACGTAAGTCAATCTTTGAATAAACAGACGAGCCTTGTAGTTGATCAAATAAGTCGTCGATTCTCGGTAGTGGGTAGCGGTTCTTGATGGTAAGTTTGTTCAACTCTCGGTAGTCGATACACAACCTGAATGTACCATCTTTCTTCTTGACAAACAAAACAGGAGCTCCCCACGGTGATGTGCTTGGTCGAATGAAACCAAGCTCTAAAAGTTCTTGTAATTGGCTTTGCAGTTCTTTCATCTCGCTGGGTGCGAGTCTGTAAGGAGCACGAGCTATTGGTGCAGCTCCTGGTACAAGATCTATTTGAAATTCAACGGATCGATGTGGGGGTAATCCCGGTAATTCTTTCGGAAATACATCGGGAAATTCTTTTGCAATGGGAACATCATTGATGCTCTTTTCTTCAGTTTGTACTTTCTCGACGTGTGCTAGAACAGCATAGCAACCTTTTCTTATTAGTTTTTGTGCCTTCAAATTACTAATAAGATGTAGCTTCGTGTTGCCCTTTTCTCCGTACACCATTAAGGGTTTTCCTTTTTCTCGTATAATGCGAATTGCATTTTTGTAACAAACGATCTCTGCTTTCACTTCTTTCAACCAGTCCATACCGATTATCACATCAAAACTCCCTAACTCTACTGGTATCAAATCAATCTTAAATGTTTCGCTAACCAGTTTAATTTCTCGATTTCGACATATATTATCTGCTGAAATTAATTTACCATTTGCTAATTCGAGTAAAAATTTACTATCCAAAGGCGTCAATGGACAACTTAATTTAGCACAAAAATCTCTACTCATATAGCTTCTATCCGCACCCGAATCAAATAAAACGTAAGCAGATTTATTGTCAATAAGAAACGTACCCGTAACAAGCTCCGGGTCTTCCTGTGCCTCTGCCGCATTAATATTGAAAACTCTTCCGCGGCCTTGTCCATTCGTGTTCTCCTGGTTCGGGCAATTTCTAATAATGTGGCCCGATTTTCCACATTTATAACAAACTACATTGGCATAACTTGCTCCGACACTACTTGCTCCGCCATTACTCGTTCCGACACCATTTGTTCCTTTCGTTCTATTAACCCCTGGTCCGTAGACCTCACACTTCGCCGCGCTATGACCATTTCTTTTACACTTGTTGCAAAATTTGGTGCAGAACCCCGAGTGATACTTTTCACACCTTTGGCATAGCTGCTTCTGATTGTTGTTGTTGTTGCGGTTATTATTGTTGTTGGGATGATTGTTGTAGTTGCTGTTGTTGTTGTTGTTGTTGTTGGGCCGTTTGTTGTAGTTGCGATTGATGTTGCGATTGTTGGGATAATTGTTGCGATTATTGTTGTAATTGCTGTTGTTGTTGTATTGGTGATTCTTATCACCGTTTTCCTCCCACTTTCTTTTGACTTGCTTCACATTGGCCTCTTCAGCAGTCTGTTCTTTAATTCTTTCTTCAATCTGGTTCACTAGTTTGTGAGCCATTCTACATGCCTGTTGTATGGAGGCGGGCTCGTGTGAACTTATATCTTCTTGGATTCTTTCCGGTAATCCTTTCACAAACGCGTCGATCTTCTCTTCCTCATCTTCGAATGCTCCCGGACACAATAGGCACAATTCTGTGAATCGTCTTTCGTACGTGGTAATATCAAATCCTTGGGTTCGTAACCCTCTAAGTTCTGTCTTGAGCTTATTGACCTCGGTTCTGGGACGGTACTTCTCGTTCATCAAGTGCTTGAATGCTGACCACGGTAGTGCGTACGCATCATCTTGTCCCACTTGCTCTAGATAGGTATTCCACCATGTTAACGCAGAACCTGTGAAGGTATGCGTAGCGTACTTCACTTTGTCCTCTTCAGTACACTTACTTATGGCAAACACCGATTCGACCTTCTCGGTCCACCGTTTCAATCCGATCGGTCCTTCGGTTCCATCAAATTCCAAAGGTTTACAGGCAGTGAATTCTTTGTAGGTGCATCCTACACGATTTCCTGTACTGCCAGATCCAAGGTTATTGTTGGTATGTAGCGCAGCCTGTACTGCGGCTATGTTTGAAGCTAGAAAAGTACGGAATTCCTCTTCATTCATATTCACGGTGTGTCGAGTAGTCGGTGCCATTTCCTTCAAAATAGTCAAATGGAACAAGTTAATCATACAGAATATTAAGAGTAGTTGATAGTATTTCGTAGCATAATATGAACTCATTTATAAAAGCTTTTTCTTCATATTAGTGTTTTATAAGTTTAAATTCGGGTAGTACCTACCCGTTAAGTTCATACTTAGTAGCTAATATACAATTCAACTACTACAATTCTATATGAAAAACTGATTATAATAATATTTCGCGTTCAAACTTTTATACAATATTTTACAAACTTACAATACCGCTTATTTTACATAAAGCATGAAATATAGCACACAATAACTTTGATACAAGATAGTTGTGAAGATAATTCTAGCTAGTACACAAGTCGTTCAGCAAAGGCAATAAAGACACGTAATTCATACGTCCAGAAACAAGTCATGCATTCTGGTTTTACTAGGACTACTTCCCATCCTTGGTCTTGTGGAACATAACTGTTATGGCCGTTGATAAGACAGCGTGTTGTAACGTCGTCAAAGGGACGAGGGTTACGTAATGTTCAACAGTCCCGTAACAATCTAAAAACCTCATTTCTTACCCCAATTACCGACTCCGTCACTTGTGGGAACGTTTTGTTTAATAGTTGTAGGCCGATTTTCTTGTTCTCACTTTGGTGAGAAGCGAACATTACTAATCCGTAAGCATAACATGCTTCTTTATGTTGCATGTTAGCCGCTTTTTCTAAATCACGAAGTCCAATATTCGGATATATTGAGTCAAAATAATTTCTTAACCCATTGCGTAAAATAGCATTTGGGTTCCCCGCAATATATGCGTCAAAGTAAACACATCGTAACTTATGGATTTCCCAATGTGATATCCCCCATCTTTCGAACGAAAGCCTTTTATAAACCAAGGCATTCTTGGAACGTTCTTCGAATGTCTTACAAGCTGATCTCGCCTTAAATAGTTGTGCCGAAGAATTCTGACCGACTCTAGACAAGATTTCATCAATCATGTCTCCGGGTAGGTCTCTTAAAATATTGGGTTGTCTATCCATTTTGTGTTTTTATACTGTAAAATAGACAAGAGTTAGATTCATAAAAAAAATACTTATTAATACAAGCAATTTTTACATATATCATAAAGCATAAGCACACTATATTACATATATTACACCACACGAATACAACTATCTTATTCCGACTCGCTTGTTTCTTCTTCTTCGGTTTTGGTTCATTTTGCCAAGTTTCTAGGGATATATGATGTTCCCCTAATACGAGCCGTAATTTTCCACATTGGTTTAGAAAAACCCGGTGGTTTAGAGGTTCCCGGGTTATTGTTACAACTTAAGGACTTCGGGGGTTGACGATACATATAAAGTTCATCGGGGTTGGAATTAGATTTCTCTATTTTTATGCCCTTTCCCTTATTATTTTCTTTTTCCTTTTTAAATTCAGTTGGGGTAATTTCTATAACATCATCGGAATTCTCGTCGGAATCCGATTCATCGGAGAATTGGTAATCCTCCCAATATTTTGCTTCCTTGGCGGAAACACCATTGACCATAATTAACCTTGGTCGGTTGGTTGAGGATTTTCTTTTACTTAACCGTTTTATTATTTCCCCCACCGGTTCTATTTCTTCATCCGGTTCCTCCTCTTCCGGTTCTGATTCTTCTTCCGGTTCCGACTCTTCTTCCGGTTCCTCTTCGGGAACTTGTGAATCAGTCCACGAATCATTCCAATTTACATTTGGCTCTTCATTATTATTAGGTGAGTCAATGGGACTTGTTCTAGAGGTAGACATCTATCACATAATATCAAACGCGTTAAGAGATTAATATATCACATAATATTCACATGTTAAAAATATATAGTTTCCAACAAAATTTGTTAAGCAATCATTTTTCAAGTAAACACGGTCGAAGTCCAGACTCACTAATGCATCCTAACAAACTCGATAAGACACACTAATGCAAAATTCTGGTTCTCTAAGACCAAGACTCTGATACCAACTGAAATGTCCCGTTCTTATTGATTAAAAACGTTCCATATTAATTGATTTCGTTGCGAGGTTTTGACCTCTATATGAGACGTTTTTCAAAGACTGCATTCATTTTAAAACAAACCATAACCTTTATTTCATCAATAAAGGTTTAAAAAGCTTTACGTAGATTATCAAATAATGATAATCTAAAATATCATGTTTACACACGACCATTACATAATGGTTTACAATACAAATATGTTACAACAAAATAAGTTTCTTGAATGCAGTTTTTATACAATATCATACAAGCATGGACTCCAAATCTCGTCCTTATTTAAGTATGCGACATCGAAAGCTCTTAATAATCACCTGAGAATAAACATGCTTAAAACGTCAACAAAAATGTTGGTGAGTTATAGGTTTAATCTATAGATATCAAATCATAATAATAGACCACAAGATTTTATATTTCAATACACATCCCATACATAGAGATAAAAATCATTCATATGGTGAACACCTGGTAATCGACATTAACAAGATGCATATATAAGAATATCCCCATCATTCCGGGACACCCTTCGGATATGATATAAATTTCGAAGTACTAAAGTATCCGGTACTTTGGATGGGGTTTGTTAGGCCCAATAGATCTATCTTTAGGATTCGCGTCAATTAGGGTGTCTGTTCCCTAATTCTTAGATTACCAGACTTAATAAAAAGGGGCATATTCGATTTCGATAATTCAACCATAGAATGTAGTTTCACGTACTTGTGTCTATTTTGTAAATCATTTATAAAACCTGCATGTATTCTCATCCCAAAAATATTAGATTTTAAAAGTGGGACTATAACTCACTTTCACAGATTTTTACTTCGTCGGGAAGTAAGAGTTGGCCACTGGTTGATTCACGAACCTATAACAATATATACATATATATCAAAGTATGTTCAAAATATATTTACAACACTTTTAATATATTTTGATGTTTTAAGTTTATTAAGTCAGCTGTCCTCGTTAGTAACCTACAACTAGTTGTCCACAGTTAGATGTACAGAAATAAATCGATAAATATTATCTTGAATCAATTCACGACCCAGTGTATACATATCTCAGTATTGATCACAACTCAAACTATATATATTTTGGAATCAACCTCAACCCTGTATAGCTAACTCCAACATTCACATATAGAGTGTCTATGGTTGTTCCGAAATATATATAGATGTGTCGACATGATAGGTCAAAACATTGTATACGTGTCTATGGTATCTCAAGATTACATAATATACAATACAAGTTGATTAAGTTATGGTTGGAATAGATTTGTTACCAATTTTCACGTAGCTAAAATGAGAAAAATTATCCAATCTTGTTTTACCCATAACTTCTTCATTTTAAATCCGTTTTGAGTGAATCAAATTGCTATGGTTTCATATTGAACTCTATTTTATGAATCTAAACAGAAAAAGTATTGGTTTATAGTCAGAAAAATAAGTTACAAGTCGTTTTTGTAAAGGTAGTCATTTCAGTCGAAAGAACGACGTCTAGATGACCATTTTAGAAAACATACTTCCACTTTGAGTTTAACCATAATTTTTGGATATAGTTTCATATTCATAATAAAAATCATTTTATCAGAATAACAACTTTTAAATCAAAGTTTATCATAGTTTTTAATTAACTAACCCAAAACAGCCCGCGGTGTTACTACGACGGCGTAAATCCGGTTTTACGGTGTTTTTCGTGTTTCCAGGTTTTAAATCATTAAGTTAGCATATCATATAGATATATAACATGTGTTTAGTTGATTTTAAAAGTCAAGTTAGAAGGATTAACTTTTGTTTGTGAACAAGTTTAGAATTAACTAAACTATGTTCTAGTGATTACGAGTTTAAACCTTCGAATAAGATAGTTTTATATATATGAATCGAATGATGTTATGAACATCATTACTACCTCAAGTTTAGTAGGTAAACCTACTGGAAGTGACAATAAATGATCTAGCTTCAAAGGATCTTGGATGGCTTGAAAGTTCTTGAAGTAGGATCATGACACAAAAACAAGTTCAAGTAAGATTTTTACTCGAATTAAGATAGTTTATAGTTATAGAAATTGAATCAAAGTTTGAATATGAATATTACCTTGAATAAGAAATATAACCTACTATATATAACAAAGGTTTCTTGATCTTAGATGATTACTTGGAATGGATTAGAAAGCTTGGAAGTAAATTAGTAAACTTGAAGGGATTTTTGAAGTGTTCTTGAAGTGTTCTTCCTATGATGATTATAGCTTGATTCTTGAAGTGATTTTTGATGAAGATGATGATTAACTACGAAAAATACGTTCATAATAGTGTGGGTGTGTTGAGAGAGAATTAGAAAGAGAATTGGAAGTGAAATGGAGTGAATGATGAGTGGTAATTGGTGAGTGGTGAGTGGGGTTAAAAGGAGTTCTAGTTAGTTGACTAGCTCATGGTAGAAGTTAAAATTGATTAGTCATACATGACATAATCAAGAGTGGAATCCCATGCTAGTTCCTATTGGTATATACCCATATACCCATAGTAACTACATTTTTAACTGAGTCGTTAAGTCATCGTTAGTCGTTACATGTAAGTGTTGTTTTGAAACCTTTAAGTTAACGATCTCAATTAATGTTGTTAACCCATTGTTTATTATATCTAATGAGATGTTAAATTATTATATTATCATGATATTATGATATATTAATATATCTTAATATGATATATATACATTTAACTGTCGTTACAACGATAATCGTTACATATATGTCTCGTTTCGAAATCCTTAAGTTAGTAGTCTTGTTTATATGCATATAACTCATTGTTAATATACTTATGGAGATACTTACTTATCATAATCTCATGTTAACCATATGTATATCCATATATATATCGTCATGTAGTTTTTACAAGTTTTAACGTTCGTGAATCGCCGGCCAACTTGGGTGGTCAATTGTCTATATGAAGCATATTTCAATTAATCAAGTCTTAACAAGTTTGATTGCTTAACATGTTGGAAACATTTAATCATGTAAATATAAATCTCAATTAATATATATAAACATGGAAAAGTTCGGGTCACTACAGTACCTGCCCGTTAAATAAATTTCATCCCGAAATTTTAAGCTGTTGAAGGTGTTGACGAATCTTCTGGAAATAGATGCGGGTATTTCTTCTTCATCTGATCTTCACGCTCCCAGGTGAACTCGGGTCCTCTACGAGCATTCCATCGAACCTTAACAATTGGTATCTTGTTTTGCTTAAGTCTTTTAACCTCACGATCCATTATTTCGACAGGTTCTTCGATGAATTGAAGTTTTTCGTTGATTTGGATTTCATCTAACGGAATAGTGAGATCTTCTTTAGCAAAACATTTCTTCAAATTCGAGACGTGGAAAGTGTTATGTACAGCCGCGAGTTGTTGAGGTAACTCAAGTCGGTAAGCTACTGGTCCGACACGATCAATAATCTTGAATGGTCCAATATACCTTGGATTTAATTTCCCTCGTTTACCAAATCGAACAACGCCTTTCCAAGGTGCAACTTTAAGCATGACCATCTCTCCAATTTCAAATTCTATATCTTTTCTTTTAATGTCAGCGTAGCTCTTTTGTCGACTTTGGGCGGTTTTCAACCGTTGTTGAATTTGGATGATCTTCTCGGTAGTTTCTTGTATAATCTCCGGACCCGTAATCTGTCTATCCCCCACTTCACTCCAACAAATCGGAGACCTGCACTTTCTACCATAAAGTGCTTCAAATGGCGCCATCTCAATGCTTGAATGGTAGCTGTTGTTGTAGGAAAATTCTGTTAACGGTAGATGTCGATCCCAACTGTTTCCGAAATCAATAACACATGCTCGTAGCATGTCTTCAAGCGTTTGTATCGTCCTTTCACTCTGCCCATCAGTTTGTGGATGATAGGCAGTACTCATATCTAGACGAGTTCCTAATGCTTGCTGTAATGTCTGCCAGAATCTTGAAATAAATCTGCCATCCCTATCAGAGATAATAGAGATTGGTATTCCATGTCTGGAGACGACTTCCTTCAAATACAGTCATGCTAACTTCTCCATCTTGTCATCTTCTCTTATTGGCAGGAAGTGTGCTGATTTGGTGAGACGATCAACTATTACCCAAATAGTATCAAAACCACTTGCAGTCCTTGGCAATTTAGTGATGAAATCCATGGTGAGTTATAGCTTCCCTTTTTACTTATACTATTTTTGGGACTGAGAAAACATGTGCTTTTTATGTTTTACTTACTTGACACGAGAACTTAAACTTTACATATGTGTGGGTTATATAACGGCATAAACTTTCCCCTTAGCACGGTAACGTTTAATCATTGGTTTTGAACCGGTGAACGCGAATATTAGTTATGGATCCATAGGGTTTGACATCCCCACTCGGGCTAGTCGCGCTAGCATTTAACTGGTGTTTGATACTTCGAGGACATACGCACTCGCCAAGTGTACTTTTAGGGGGTATTACTATTACGTTAAGTTAGTTATCGGGTGCCCACGGATAAGCATATACTTTTCATACTGTTTTGAATACGATAACTCGTGGTCTACATTACTTTACTGTTTACAAACTATAGCTCACCAACATTCGTGTTGACTTTTAAGCATGTATTTATCAGGTGCTTAGACGATGTTGCTTTCGCTGTTTGACTTGTTGTCTTGGTGTTTTAGACTTGCTGTTATGGACCTGTTGTGTTAGATTTCCGCTGCATTACTTAGAGATGTCTCAATCATGAAACTTTTATCTTGCATTCGTAACTTATGTTATTTTCAAATAATGACTTTATAACGACCTTTGTGTCACGTTATCTTTTGTAGACGCTATCTTTTTATGAATGTAAAACTGGTTTTCAAACAGCATGTAGTATTTGACCGTGTAAAGATCCCGTTGTTGACGAATCGTACACGATGGTTTTGTACGGGGCGTCACATTTGGTATCAGAGCATTGGTTGTAGGGAATTTGGTTGCATTAGTGAGTCTTGACCGAGCCAAGTAGGATTCACTGGTAGGACTAATCTACAACTTGCTTGTTTAACTGTTTCTGTGGAACTTACTGCATGCTACTGCTTACTTTTACTACTATGTGTACTTGCTGTATGCTACTGCTTATTCTCGCTACTGCATGCTGCTATCTGCTTTCGATTGCATGATACTTTTGTAGGATTTTGTTAATATTGCCATGATATGTACTGCTAGGATGCTGTAGTGCCTAATTACGTGCTTGCTATATGTCTTACAGACATGGAAAAAGTTATTTTTCCTTGTTCAGATGTCAGACATGCTGCCCATGACCTTTGACTTCGAGAGTGACTCAGAGACGACTGTTGCCTCGCCTAAGATTGTTGCTGATTCACCGCTACCCTTCGACGACTCTGGCGATTCACCTTCCAGTGGACTCGTGCTTGACCTTATGGACGTCTCAGATGGAGATGAGGATCCAGAGGAAATTCCAGCTCCACCCAGTCCTAGACTCCCGGGGCCACAACACCATTCCGGTAGTACTGTGATCCTTGGGGGAAATAGAGACGGTCCTTTCCGTAATGAGCGAGTACATTGGGTCAGACGCCTTGCTGATGGACGTGTCGTGCAGATCCCACCTAGCAGATATCGACTTATGACCACCGGCCGGGCAGATCCACCTTCAGATGATTCAGACGATTCATCATCCGATGACTCCAGCGAGGAGGATTCCGAAGAGGATTCTGAGGATGATTTCGAGGAGGACCCTGAGGAGGCGCCCATGCAGCTGCCCTCTACCCCGCCGAAGAAGCGGTATCGTTTCGATGGTACCATTATCCCAGGGATAAACGGAGGAAGACCGTTCGTGGATGCACATGGACAGTTGGTTAGGGTCACAGCCCGTAAGAGGATCGTACCGTATCAGGGCCGATCCATTCGTGCATAAGACCACCCGCACTGTGCCGTCTACATCAGCACCACCTGCACCATTTGCACCATCTGCACTGCCTGCCCCACCAGCATCCCCCGTCATCGAGGAACTGACGAGGGAAGTGCATATCCTCCATGCTTGGGTAACTGACCTCGAGGAACAGATGTCCCACCTGATGGACATCATTTACCCACCATCACCGTAGGATTATTGTATTAGATTTCCTTATGTAACCCTGTTAGTAGTTTCATGTTTTACTCATGTGTTGTACGAACCTTATACGGATGTATGCAACTTTCTTATTAATGAATAGAACTTAATGTTGTTTAATTATTATACGGTGTTCTATTTATGCTACTGTGTGATGATTTTGTGGTATCTGAATCTGGTTGCTTTACTTAATTAATTGTGTGTGGTATTGATTCCATACTGGGTGCCTTTTGCCATAATATTATTGGATGCAGGATTTTGACTTGAGTCAAAACTTTTGTTCAGGGGAACAATGGCAAACAGAAGAGTCCCAGGGGAAATGCCCACAGCGGCACAGATTGAGAAAATGATTGCTGCTCGAGTAGCTGCAGCTATGGTGAATGCCAATCCCCAAGCTCCACCCGCTAACCAGAACAATCATAACGGGTGCACCTATAAGGAATTTCAGAGATGCAAGCCCCACAATTTCAGTGGTACTGAGGGGCCAGTTGGATTGACAAGGTGGTTTGAGAAGTTGGAAGCTGTGTTCCGTGTGAGCAACTGCTCGGAAGTGAACAAAACTAAGTACGCCTCCTGTACTCTGTCGGACGGCGCTTTAACCTGGTGGAACACGCTTGCTCAGGCTAAAGGAATTGACGAGGCTTATGCTACCCTGTGGGAGGAATTCAAAGGGGCTATGATCGAGGAGTACTGCCCCAGAACGGAGATTCGGAAAATGAAAGCTGAGTTTTGGGAGCTGAAGGTTGTGGGAACCGACCTTGATGGCTATAACCGAAGGAATTTAGAGTTAGCTTTGATGTGCCTCACGATGGTTACCCTTGAATTTAAGCGAATGGAACGATACTTGTGGGGACTTCCCAAGACCATTCAGGGAAATGTTACCTCTTCGAAACCAGCAGATGTCCCGAAAGCTATGAGCATGGCACACACCCTGATGAACCAGATCATCCGCAAGGAACCAGAGAAAGTGAAATTAGAATCAGGAGCTAGTTATGAGAAGCGTAAGTGGGAAGGCAACAAAGGGAAGGTCTTTGATCAGAACCCAGCTAAGAGGCATGAGGGTTTCAAGGGAAACAACGACTGGAGGAACCCCAACCCGAACCCTAGCTCAAACCCTAACTACAAGGATAGTCTCCCATAGTGCAAGAGATGCAACAAGCATCATACAGGGTACTATAACGTGGTCTGCAAGATCACCACCTCAGCTGTGAAGACAAACCCTACTGGACCAAGAAAGTGTTTTGAGTGCGGTCAACAGGGCCACTTCAAGAATGAGTGCCCGAACAAGAAGAAGGATGCCGGAACAGCACGTGGGAGAGTTTTCAACATGAACGCCAGGGATGCCCGTGAGGATCCTGATTTGGTCACAGGTACATTCACTGTCAATAATCTACTTGCTTCTGTCTTATTTGATACTGTCGCCGATAGGAGTTACGTATGTAGGCATTTTTGTTCTAAGATAGACTGGTCGTTAGTGCCTTTAGACGAGAGTATTCTGGTTGAAGTAGCCAATGGGAAGCTTGAGAAGGCTGACCAAATTGGCCGAGGAGGTATAATAAACCTAGCCGGTGTGGACTTTGAGATTGATTTGATACCCATCAAGTTGAGAAGTTTCGATGTGATAGTTGGTATGGACTGGTTGTCCAAAGTAAGAGCAGAATTTATTTGTGGAGAGAAGATTATCCATATACCTCGGTAAGACGGTGTGCCATTGATCGTACACAGAGTGAAAGGTAGCCCAAAGTTGAACCTTATTAGTTGCATGAAGGCATAGAGGGTCATGAGAAAAGGGCGATTTGCTGTTTTGGCACATGTGAAGAAGCTAGAAAGTGAGGAGAAAAGCGTAGGTGATGAACGAATTGTGAACGAATTTTCCGACATCTTTCCAGAAGAATTGCCTGGATTACTGCCACCACGATCAGTAGAGTTCCAGATCGATCTAGTGCCAGGAGCTGCACCCGTAGCTCGCGCACCTTATCGACTAGCACCTTCTGAACTGCAAGAGTTGCAGAGTCAACTACAAGAATTGTTAGACCTTGGATTTATCCAACCAAGCTCTTCGCCTTGGGGCGCTCCTGTTTTGTTTGTGAAGAAGAAGGACGGATCTTTCTGCATGTGTATCGACTACCGCGAACTCAACAAATTAACGATTAAGAATCGATATCCCCCTCCCAGAATTGACGATATTTTCGATCAGCTGCAAGGATCAAGCGTTTACTCTAAGATCGATTTGCGATCCGGTTATCACCAGTTGAGGGTGAAGGAGAGCGATGTGATGAAGACTGCGTTTAGAACCCGTTATGGTCATTATGAGTTTCTCGATGCCATTCGGTTTAACCAACGCACCTGCTGTATTCATGGATCTCATATGCAAACCATACCTGGACAAGTTCGTTATCATCTTCATAGATGATATCCTCATCTACTCCAAAAACGAAGAAGAACATGAACAACATCTTCGACTAGTGTTGGAACTTTTGAGACAAGAGCAGCTTTATGCCAAATTATCCAAGTGTGAGTTTTGGTTGAAGGAAGTTCAATTTCTCGGTCATATTGTGAGTGACCAGGGTATTAAAGTTGATCCTGCAAAGATCAAAGCTATCAGTAAGTGGGAAACTCCGACTACTCCTACTCATATCCGCCAATTTTTAGACATCGCCGGTTATTATCGTAGATTCATTGAAGGTTTCTCTCTGATTGCACGCCCATTAACCGCACTGACTCACAAGGGGAAGAAGTTCTTTGGGCAACCGAGCAAGAGTCAGCATTTCAAACCCTGAAGCAGAAGTTGACCTCCGCACCTATCCTATCTCTTCCCGAAGGCAATGATGATTTTGTTGTTTATTGCGATGCCTCGAAAAATGGTTTCGGGTGTAGTGACGCGCACTTTTCCATGTTTATATATATTAAATGAAATTTATATTTACATGATTAAGTGTTTCCAACATGTTAAGCAATCAAACTTGTTAAGACTTGATTAATTGAAATAGGTTTTATTAGACAATTGACCACCCAAGTTGACCGGCGATTCACGAACGTTAAAACTTGTAAAAACTATATGATGACATACATGTGGATATATATATAGTTATCATGATATTATGATAAGTATGTACCTCATTAAGTATTTTAACAATGAGTTATATACATAAAAATGAGACTATTGAATTAAGAAACTGGAAAACGGTATATATAACGATTATCGTTATAACAACGTCTTACTAATTACATATGAATCATTTTAAGATATTGATACACTATATATAAACATGTTAAATGATAAGTAAACATATCATTAAGTATAATAACAATGAACTACTTATGTAAAAACAAGACTACTAACTTAAGGATTTCGAAACGAGACACATATGTAACGGTTATCGTTGTAACGACATTTAACTGTATATATATCATATTAAGATATATTAATACATCATTATATCATGATAATGTAATAATTTAACATCTCATTAGATATAATAAACAATGTGTTAACAACATTTTACAAGATCGTTAACTTAAAGGTTTCAAAACAACATTTACATGTAACGACTAACGATGACTTAACGACTCAGTTAAAATGTATATACATGTAGTGTTTTAATATGTATTCATACACTTTTGAAAGACTTCAATACACTTATCCAAGTACTTCTACTTAACAAAAATGCTTACGATTACATCCTCATTCACTTTCATCAACAATTCTACTCGTATGCACTCGTATTTGTACTTGTACAATACACAGCTTCTAAATATATTTACTATTGGTATATACACTCCAATGATCAGCTCTTAGCAGCCCATGTAAGTCACCTAACCATGTGGGAACCATCATTTAACATCTAGCATGACTTATGAGCAAGGAAACAAAAACAAGAACTCCTTTTAACCCCACTCACCTTCACCACTCACCACCTACTCCATTTCACTTCCAATTTTCTTTCCAATTCTCTCTCAAAACACACAGACTCTTCCATGAACATCTAAGTTACTATTTTCCCAGCAAAAATCATCAAATACAAGCTTTGGTTATTACCTATAATCATCATAAAAACAATTACTCAAGAACACATCAAGAACACTTCCAAGTTTACAAGTTTACTTCCAAGTTTCCTAATCCATTCCAAACAATCATCTAAGATCAAGAAACCTTTGTTATTTATAGTAGGTTATCTTTCTAAATTAAGGTAATATTCATATTCAAGATTTGATTCAATTTCTATAACTATAACTATCTTAATTCGAGTAACAAACTTACTTGAACTTGTTTTTGTGTCATGATTTTATTTCAAGAACTTCCAAGCCATCAAAGATCCTTTGAAGCTCAAGTTATTTTTTTATCATTTCCACTAGGTTTACCTACTAAAATTGAGGTAGTAATGATGTTCATAACATCATTCGATTCATATATGTATAACTATCTTATTCGAAGATTTGAACATGTAATCACTAGAACATAGTTTAGTTAATTCTAAACTTGTTCGCAAATAAAAGTTAATCCTTCTAAATTGACTTTTAAAATCAACTAAACACATGTTCTATATCTATATGATATGCTAACTTAATGATTTAAAACCTGAAAACACGAAAAATACCGTAAAACTGGATATACGCCGTCGTAGTAACACCGCGGGCTGTTTTGGGTTAGTTAATTAAAAACTATGATAAACTTTGATTTAAAAGTTGTTCTTCTGGGAAAATGATTTTTCTTGTGAACATGAAACTATATCCAAAAATCATGGTTAAACTCAAAGTGGAAGTATGTTTTCTAAAATGGTCATCTAGACGTCGTTCTTTCGACTGAAATGACTACCTTTACAAAAACGACTTGTAACCTGTATTTCTGACTATAAACTTATACTTTTTATGCTATAATTGGAAAGTTTTTAACTTAGGAAAGTTTCCTTAATTAGAAAGTCAACAAAAGTCAACTAAAAGTCAAAGTCAACCGAAAGTCAACTCAAAAGTCAACCTTGGTCAAACTTAGTCAACCTTGAATTTTAAAATGTACATTATATTAATAATATCGTTATTTACTTTACACTTTAAATTAAGTCTTGTATTTATTTTTAATATTTTACATTAGGTTTTAACTGCGACTAAAGTTTTAAAATCGACAAACCGGTCATTAAACGGTAAAATGTATTCTTGATATCTTTTTCATAACATTTGTATATCGTCATCAACACCATGCATTCACCTATAAACACTTTCATTCTTCAATTTTCTTCATCTAATTAATCTCTCTCAAGTTCTATCTTCAAGTTCTAAGTGTTCTTCATAAATTCTATAAGTTCTAGTTTCATAAAATCAAGAATATTTCCAAGTTTTCTAGATGTATCTCATATGCTTCGGCTATAGGATCCATTATGTATGCCATGTTATGTATTAGACCTCATGTCACCCGTATTCGTACTCGTACAATACATAGCTTTTAGATGTATGTACTATTGGTGTTTTAACTTCCAATGAATATTATTTCATAAACTTTCACAGTCCGTCATTCTCTAAGGAAGAGAGAATTGAATCTTGTTGAAATGTTGAATTCCATCAGAGAATACATGCGCTGTTTTTATAAATGTTTGCACCTGCAATGGACGTGGGTAGATGTCTAGGGACTTGCATAAAATGCATTAACAATACATCATTGTTTAGTATCCTTATTATCGCATCATCTCCATAATGATCATCTCATCTTCTCATCTCAATATCATATCGCGTAATTATCACCGTTGACATTTTAGATTCATAAACCTAAGTTCAATATGAAACCATAGCAACTTGAATCACTCAAAACGGATTTAAAACAAAGAAGTTATGGGTAAAACAAAATTGGATATTTTTACTAGTTTTAGCTACGTGAAAATTGGTAACAAATCTATATTAATCATATCCTAGCTAACTTATATTGTATCATACATGTATTCTAATATATTATGTAATTTTGGGATGCCATAGACACGTATGCAAATGTTTTGACATATCATATCGACCCATGTATATATATTATTTAAAACAACCATAGACACTCTATATGTAGTAATGATTGAGTTAGCTATACAGGGTTGAGGTTGATTCCAAAAATATATATACTTTGAGTTGTGATCTAGACTGAGACGTGTACACACTGGGTCGTGGATTGATTTAAGATAATATGTATCAATTTATTTTTCTGTACATCTAACTGTGGACAACTAGTTGTAGGTTACTAACGAGGACAGCTGACTTAATAAACTTAAAACATTAAAACGTATTAAAGATGTTGTAAATATATTTTGAACATACTTTGATATATATGTACATATTTGTTATAGGTTCGTGAATCGACCAGTGGCCAAGTCTTACTTCCCGACGAAGTAAAAATCTGTGAAAGTGAGTTATAGTCCCACTTTTAAAATCTATTATTTTTGGGATGAGAATACATGTAGTTTTATAAATGTTGAATTATCTATGTTGAATTATAAATGTACATATTTATAAATGTTAAATTATATTCTATGTTGAATTATCGAACCGAATATGCCCCTTTTTAGCTTGGTAGCCTAAGAATTGGTGTTTATTATAATTGCCACCAATTGATGTGAATCCTAAAGATAGATCTATTTGGCCCAACAAGCCTCATCCGAGTTACGGATGCTTTAGTACTTCGATTTATCATGTTCGATGAGAGTCCCGGAATGATGGGGATATTCTATATGCATCCTGTTAAGGTCGGTTACCAGGTGTTCATCATATGAATGATTTTTATGCAGATTGCATGTTGTTTATGAGAAATGGAAATATGAAATCTTGTGGTCTATTATTACGATTTGATAAATATAAAGGTTAAACCTATAACTCACCAACATTTTTGTTGACGTTTAAAGCCTGTTTATTCTCATGTGATTATTAAGAGCTTCTGCTGTTGCATGCTAATTTATGGACAAGAGTTGGAGTCAGTATGCTTGTATAATATTGTTTAAAAACTGCATTCGAAGACTTAAATTGATGTGTAATATTATTGTAAACCATTATGTAATAATCGTGTGAAAATGCTATATTTTAGATTATCATTATTTGATAATCGTCGTATTATTTTTAAACCTTTATCGATAAAATAAAGGTTATGGTTTGTTTTAAAATCGAATGCAGTCTTTGAAAAACGTCTCATATAGAGGTCAAAACCTCGCAACGAAATCAATTAATATGGAACGTTTATAAATCAATATGAACGGGATATTTCATCGGGTGTGTACCAATGCAACGAATGAAAGTTATTGCTTATGTCTCTCGACAACTGAAGATTCACGAGCAAAATTACACAACGCACGATCTTGCGCTTGGAGCCGTTGTCTTTGCACTAAAACTGTGGAGACACTATCTTTATGGAACAAAGAGTACCATCTTCACCGATCACAAAAGCCTCTAACACATTTTCGATCAGAAACAACTGAATATGAGACAGCGTCGATGGATTGAGACGCTGAACGACTATGATTGTGATCTTCGCTACCACCCTGGCAAGGCAAATGTTGTAGCCGATGCCTTGAGCCAAAAGGAGAGAACGGTACCACTTCGTGTCCGTGCCTTGAACATCACCATTCAGACGAATCTCTATAACCAGATCCGCGTAGCTCAAGATGAGGCTCTCAAAGAGGAGAATATTTCTCAAGAACATTTGAACATTCTCGTTTCTCAATTTGAGGTAAAGGGGACTGGACTCCGATACTTTGCCGAAAAAATTTGGGTACCTAGCTATGGGGATCTACAGAGCCTTATTCTAGACGAAGCCCACAAGTCAAGGTATTCAATTCATCCAGGAGCTGGTAAGATGTACCACAACCTCAAGGTTCAATATTGGTGGCCAAACCTCAAAAGGGATATTGCAGCTTATGTTGGAAAGTGTTTGACTTGTTTCAAGATCAAAGCAGAACATCAGAAGCAGTCTGGATTACTTCAACAACCCAAAATCCCGCAATGGAAGTGGGAAGGAATAACAATGGATTTCATCACGAAACTACCAAAGACGGTAGGAGGTTATGATACCATCTGGGTTATCGTTGACCATCTTACCAAATATTCTCACTTCCTAGCCATGAAGGAAACTAATACGATGGAAAAACTGGCGCAATTATACATAAAGGAAGTTGTATCTCGACACAGTGTACCCTTATCGAT
Source organism: Rutidosis leptorrhynchoides (assembly GCF_046630445.1). Lineage (NCBI taxonomy): Eukaryota > Viridiplantae > Streptophyta > Magnoliopsida > Asterales > Asteraceae > Rutidosis > Rutidosis leptorrhynchoides. The sequence goes on from NC_092343.1 coordinate 105,170,253, forward strand.
TATCTCAGATCGCGATACCCGTTTTGCTTCTAGGTTTTGGCGTTCTTTACAAGAAGACTTGGGAACGTGTCTCGACATGAGTACCGCATATCACCCTCAAACATACGGACAGAGCGAGCGCACGATTCAGACTTTAGAGGACATGCTGCGTGCTTGTGTTACAGATTTCGAAAAAACTTGGGAGAAGCATTTACCGCTAGCCGAATTTTCTTACAACAACAGCTATCATGCAAGCATTAATGCCGCACCTTTCAAAGCGTTGTATGGCCGCAAGTGTCGTTCTCCTATTTGTTGGGCTGAGGTAGGTGAAAAGCAACTCACCGGTCCCGAACTCGTCCATGAAACAACCGAGAAGATTGTCCAAATTCAAGCAAGGCTCAAGACGGCCCGTGGTCGTCAAAGGAGTTATGCCGACCTTAAGAGTGGAGATCTTGAATTCCAAATCGGTGACCGTGTTATGTTGAAAGTCGCTCCTTGGAAAGGTGTAATCCATTTCGGAAAGCGTGGGAAGTTGAATCCGCGATATATTGATCCTTTTGAGATGTTAGAGCGTATTGGACCCGTTGCTTACCGTTTGGATCTCCCGACTCAGTTGAGCGCTGTTCATCCTACTTTTCACGTGTCGAATCTGAAGAAGTGTCTTGCGGAACCAGAACTCGTCATACCACTTGAGGAGCTTACGATTGATGACAAACTTCATTTCATGGAAGAACCTGACGAAATTATGGACCGTGAGGTCAAGACCTTGAAACGCAATAAGATTCTGATCGTCCGAGTCTGATGGCATGCAAAACGAGGACCTGAGTTTACTTGGGAGCGAGAGGATCAGATGAAACAGAAGTATCCTCACCTCTTCACAACTCTACCATCTACCTCAGCTTAAAATTTCGGGACAAAATTTTCATTAACAGGTGGGTAATGTAACGACCCGACTTTTCAACTTGCTTTTGTGCTTTGTGCTTTCACAAAACTGCGTATTTGTGCGTACTGAACTATATTATGCTCTGGGAACTTTCTCCATGTGGATTACTTTCGTTTATATATTAAAACGTGCCTTTAAGTACGTAGGTTACTTAACTTAACCCCCGGAAGCCTTTTTGACCGTTAGTGTTACTTGACGTTTTTAACGAACTGCGTACTGCATACACGTTTAAATTTTGTCGTAATCGGAATATTATGACTACGAAATACTAATTGTTATTTTATAATAACAATTTCTTGGGTTTTTGGATGCTTAATTACGCTTAGTAATTCACTAGAGCACACTAGTTAGTCTTGTTGGACTTTCTACCTTGTTGGACCTTAGCCCACCCTACACTAGCTAGTGGACTATTTAATTAGCCCAATTATAAATAACTAGTGACCCATTAATAAGTAAGACAAATGCTCATTTATTAGAGGGAACATACTAGCATTTTTGTCAAGTATTATCCTTAATGTTGCATGGGATCCTAACATAAGCACCAACTTTAGACAACCATTAACCAAAAAGCAAAAAAGTGTCCCCCTTGTCCCCCACCATATCCCACGTCCACCATCACCCTCCCACCTCCTCACCACCTATAAATACAAGCCTTACTTCACCCATTTCACACTTGATTTCATTTGCAATTCACACACACTTACTCTCTAATTCTCTCTCTAGTTATTCTCTCTCTAAAAAGTGTAAGTATTTGATTTTTCTTCTTCTTCTTCCCTTCTCTTTCATGAAATCATCATCATCATCAAAGGGTCTAGCTTTTTAGCTTTTGATCTTGATTACATCTTGTAGATTCAAACTTGGGTTTGAATCCTTCAAGATCATGGAAGATTCAAGCTTTCTAGCTTTGAATCTTCACCTATGTTGTAGATCTAAATCTTTTAGCTTTAATTTTGTTATTTTGTTATAAAAATTCAAACTTGTGTTTGTAATCTTCATGTAACTTAATGATCCAAGCTTTATGCTTCATGATCTTCAAGAACAATCAAGATTCAAGCTTTCTAGCTTTGAATCTTCATTTCTTTTGTTGGATCTAAGTTTTTTAACTTATGATCTCATTATTATGTTATAAAGATCAAAACTTGTGTTTGTGGTCTTCATGTAACTTGAAGATCTAAGCTTTATGCTTCAAGGTCTTCAAGAACACCAAAGATTCAAGTTTTCTAGCTTTGTAATCTTATAACTTGTGTGAAAAGGATCCAAGCTCTCTAGCTTAGGGTTCCATCACTTCATTTGATTAAGATTGTGTTCATATTTGTTTGATTGAAGTAAAGTTTGTAGCTTTAGTTGTAAATAGAACTTGTATTTGTGTTAAGACTAAGGATATGATGTAACCTTGGTTCATCATCCATCTAAGACTCTTAAATGAGTTGTGTTCTTACTTGGTATTAACATATTGTGTGTTGATGGTTGAATCTTGGTCAAGGTGATGCTAACCCATCAAAGAGTTGTACACTTGAAGCTTACAAGCATCAAGGATGAGAACCGTGATGAGCATCAAGCACCAAGAACCCCACAGGAGCATTTGTTTACTATTTTTCGGGATCTGATCAGATTCCTGGACTTATGGAAAATTGATTTTCAGTTAGTACGTTTCGAGTATATGACTTTTCGTTTAGGCCTCGTCTTAATCCGATATACGGTTTAGGATTTATAGCCCTCCGAAAGTCATTACGCCTTTGTAACGTTGTGCTGAAATTTATGACCTACTCGCACTTAAACCATCGCCTCAGTCAAACGAAGAAGAGTTAGGTTCTAAAAATTGGTCAGCGGTTAGAGGACTCATATACGGAGCCATAGCCACTGACTACGCCTTTTCGTTTTGTATAGAGGTCGTAGCAGCTGACCGAAGTCAGCCTATTGTTTCGATCTCTATTCTTGTCAAACTTACTTAGCTTTTATGATGATGAATGATGATGATGATGATGATGATGACACTTAAATTTAATTTATGCACTTTTAAACCTTTTGGGATAACATACTGACCTAGTGACCTTTGACTTAGGTTGACAACCTTTTGGACCGACTTACTACTTGCATACTTTCATTATCGACTTTACCGCTTTTATCACTGTGAGTTATAGCTTCCCTTTTTACTTATACTATTTTTGGGACTGAGAATACATGCGCTTTTTATGTTTTACTTACTTGACACGAGAACTTAAACTTTACATATGTGTGGGTTATATAACGGCATAAACTTTCCCCTTAGCACGGTAATGTTTAATCATTGGTTTTGAACCGGTGAACGCGAATATTAGATATGGATTCATAAGGTTTGACATCCCCACTCGGGCTAGTCGCGCTAGCATTTAACGGGTGTTTGATACTTCGAGGACATACGCACTCGCCAGGTGTACTTTTAGGGGGTATTACTATTACCTTAAGTTAGTTACCGGGTGCCCACGGATAAGCATATACTTTTCATACTGTTTTGAATACGATAACTCGTGGTCTACATTACTTTACTGTTTACAAACTATAGCTCACCAACATTCGTGTTGACTTTTAAGCGTGTATTTCTCAGGTGCTTAGACGATGTTGCTTCCGCTGTTAGACTTGCTGTCTTGGTGTTTTAGACTTGCTGTTATGGACCTGCTGTGTTAGATTTTCGCTGCATTACTTAGAGATGTCTCAATCATGAAACTTTTATCTTGCATTCGTAACTTATGTTATTTTCAAATAATGACTTTGTAACGACCTTTGTGTCACGTTATCTTTTGTAAACGCTATCTTTTTATGAATGCAAAACTGGTTTTCAAACAGCATGTAGTATTTGACCGTGTAAAGATCATGTTGTTGACGAATCGTACACGATAGTTTTGTACGGGGCGTCACAGTGCGTGGAGCGTGTTGCACCGAATAAGTTCGGATTTAGGATAAGATGAGGTTTTACCTTATTGTTGGCCATTGTAGAAGATATGAAATTCTCCAATATCTTGATCAGCAGCTTTTATTCGTCGAATTTTAGAAATTTTCACTCAAATAAAGCAAAAGTGGGTTTTTCGTGCATGCGTGCGAGTAAAAGGGGTAAACGGGTATAATCATGGTTGCAGGTTGAAGTTAAACTAGGATCGAATGAGTAATAATTAAAAAAAAAATGATGAACCGAACAAATTCGCCAAAATCACCTTTTCATGCATGTTTCGAGGTTTTTGCTGCGTGTGAGTTTTGACGCCTTATGAAATGAGAAAAAACGCATCACGCGTGTTGTTGGTTGGTTTGTGCGGATGCGTTACCACTTGCTTGTCTTTCTTAGTTGCTCGGTGATCGTGCATCACGTACTAAGATGCACTTATCATGTGTGGTGCGTGAAATGTCCCGTTCTTATTGATTAAAAACGTTCCATATTAATTGATTTCGTTGCGAGGTTTTGACCTCTATATGAGACGTTTTTCAAAGACTGCATTCATTTTTAAACAAACCATAACCTTTATTTCATCAATAAAGGTTTAAAAAGCTTTACGTAGATTATCAAATAATGATAATCTAAAATATCCTGTTTACACACGACCATTACATAATGGTTTACAATACAAATATGTTACAACAAAATAAGTTTCTTGAATGCAGTTTTTACACAATATCATACAAGCATGGACTCCAAATCTTGTCCTTATTTAAGTATGCGACAGCGGAAGCTCTTAATAATCACCTGAGAATAAACATGCTTAAAACGTCAACAAAAATGTTGGTGAGTTATAGGTTTAACCTATATATATCAAATCGTAACAATAGACCACAAGATTTCATATTTCAATACACATCCCATACATAGAGATAAAAATCATTCATATGGTGAACACCTGGTAACCGACAATAACAAGATGCATATATAAGAATATCCCCATCATTCCGGGACACCCTTCGGATATGATATAAATTTCGAAGTACTAAAGCATCCGGTACTTTGGATGGGGTTTGTTAGGCCCAATAGATCTATCTTTAGGATTCGCGTCAATTAGGGTGTCTGTTCCCTAATTCTTAGATTACCAGACTTAATAAAAAGGGGCATATTCGATTTCGATAATTCAACCATAGAATGTAGTTTCACGTACTTGTGTCTATTTTGTAAATCATTTATAAAACCTGCATGTATTCTCATCCCAAAAATATTAGATTTTAAAAGTGGGACTATAACTCACTTTCACAGATTTTTACTTCGTCGGGAAGTAAGACTTGGCCACTGGTTGATTCACGAACCTATAACAATATATACATATATATCAAAGTATGTTCAAAATATATTTACAACACTTTTAATATATTTTGATGTTTTAAGTTTATTAAGTCAGCTGTCCTCGTTAGTAACCTACAACTAGTTGTCCACAGTTAGATGTAAAGAAATAAATCGATAAATATTATCTTGAATCAATCCACGACCCAGTGTATACGTATCTCAGTATTGATCACAACTCAAACTATATATATTTTGGAATCAACCTCAACCCTGTATAGCTAACTCCAACATTCACATATAGAGTGTCTATGGTTGTTCCGAAATATATATAGATGTGTCGACATGATAGGTCGAAACATTGTATACGTGTCTATGGTATCTCAAGATTACATAATATATAATACAAGTTGATTAAGTTATGGTTGGAATAAATTTGTTACCAATTTTCACGTAGCTAAAATGAGAAAAATTATCCAATCTTGTTTTACCCATAACTTCTTCATTTTAAATCCGTTTTGAGTGAATCAAATTGCTATGGTTTCATATTGAACTCTATTTTATGAATCTAAACAAAAAAAGTATAGGTTTCTAGTCGGAAAAATAAGTTACAAGTCGTTTTTGTAAAGGTAGTCATTTCAGTCGAAAGAACGACGTCTAGATGACCATTTTAGAAAACATACTTCCACTTTGAGTTTAACCATAATTTTTGGATATAGTTTCATGTTCATAATAAAAATCATTTTCTCAGAATAACAACTTTTAAATCAAAGTTTATCATAGTTTTTAATTAACTAACCCAAAACAGCCCGCGGTGTTACTACGACGGCGTAAATCCGGTTTTACGGTGTTTTTCGTGTTTCCAGGTTTTAAATCATTAAGTTAGCATATCATATAGATATAGAACATGTGTTTAGTTGATTTTAAAAGTCAAGTTAGAAGGATTAACTTTTGTTTGCGAACAAGTTTAGAATTAACTAAACTATGTTCTAGTAATTACAAGTTTAAACCTTCGAATAAGATAGCTTTATATGTATGAATCGAATGATGTTATGAACATCATTACTACCTTAAGTTCCTTGGATGAACCTACTGGAAAAGAGAAAAATGGATCTAGCTTCAATGGATCCTTGGATGGCTCAAAGTTCTTGAATCAAAATCATGACACGAAAACAAGTTCAAGTAAGATCATCACTTGAAATAAGATTGTTATAGTTATAGAAATTGAACCAAAGTTTGAATATGATTATTACCTTGTATTAGAATGATAACCTACTGTAAGAAACAAAGATTTCTTGAGGTTGGATGATCACCTTACAAGATTGGAAGTGAGCTAGCAAACTTGAAAGTATTCTTGATTTTATGAAACTAGAACTTTTGGAATTTATGAAGAACACTTAGAACTTGAAGATAGAACTTGAGAGAGTTCAATTAGATGAAGAAAATTGAAGAATGAAAGTGTTTGTAGGTGTTTTTGGTCGTTGGTGTATGGATTAGATATAAAGGATATGTAATTTTGTTTTCATGTAAATAAGTCATGAATGATTACTCATATTTTTGTAATCTTATGAGATATTTCATGCTAGTTGCCAAATGATGGTTCCCACATGTGTTAGGTGACTCACATGGGCTGCTAAGAGCTGATCATTGGAGTGTATATACCAATAGTACATACATCTAAAAGCTGTGTATTGTACGAGTACGAATACGGGTGCATACGAGTAGAATTGTTGATGAAACTGAACGAGAATGTAATTGTAAGCATTTTTGTTAAGTAGAAGTATTTTGATAAGTGTATTGAAGTCTTTCAAAAGTTTATAAATACATATTAAAACACTACATGTATATACATTTTAACTGAGTCGTTAAGTCATCGTTAGTCGTTACATGTAAGTGTTGTTTTGAAACCTTTAGGTTAACGATCTTGTTAAATGTTGTTAACCCAATGTTTATAATATCAAAAGAGATTTTAAATTATTATATTATCATGATATTATGATGTACGAATATCTCTTAATATGATATATATACATTAAATGTCGTTACAACGATAAACGTTACATATATGTCTCGTTTCAAAATCATTAAGTTAGTAGTCTTGTTTTTACATATGTAGTTCATTGTTAATATAATTAATGATATGTTTACTTATCATAATATCATGTTAACTATATATATAACCATATATATGTCATCATATAGTTTTTTTACAAGTTTTAACGTTCGTGAATCACCGGTCAACTTGGGTGGTCAATTGTCTATATGAAACCTATTTCAATTAATCAAGTCTTAACAAGTTTGATTGCTTAACATGTTGGAAACATTTAATCATGTAAATATCAATCTCAATTAATATATATAAACATGGAAAAGTTCGGGTCACTACAGTACCTACCCGTTAAATAAATTTCGTCCCGAAATTTTAAGCTGTTGAAGGTGTTGACGAATCTTCTGGAAATAGATGCGGGTATTTCTTCTTCATCTGATCTTCACGCTCCCAGGTGAACTCGGGTCCTCTACGAGCATTCCATCGAACCTTAACAATTGGTATCTTGTTTTGCTTAAGTCTTTTAACCTCACGATCCATTATTTCGACGGGTTCTTCGATGAATTGGAGTTTTTCGTTGATTTGGATTTCATCTAACGGAATAGTGAGATCTTCTTTAGCAAAACATTTCTTCAAATTCGAGACGTGGAAAGTGTTATGTACAGTCGCGAGTTGTTGAGGTAACTCAAGTCGGTAAGCTACTGGTCCGACACGATCAATAATCTTGAATGGTCCAATATACCTTGGATTTAATTTCCCTCGTTTACCAAATCGAACAACGCCTTTCCAAGGTGAAACTTTAAGCATGACCATCTCTCCAATTTCAAATTCTATATCTTTTCTTTTAATGTCAGCGTAGCTCTTTTGTCGACTTTGGGCGGTTTTCAACCGTTGTTGAATTTGGATGATCTTCTCGGTAGTTTCTTGTATAATCTCCGGACCCGTAATCTGTCTATCCCCCACTTCACTCCAACAAATCGGAGACCTGCACTTTCTACCATAAAGTGCTTCAAATGGCGCCATCTCAATGCTTGAATGGTAGCTGTTGTTGTAGGAAAATTCTGCTAACGGTAGATGTCGATCCCAACTGTTTCCGAAATCAATAACACATGCTCGTAGCATGTCTTCAAGCGTTTGTATCGTCCTTTCGCTCTGCCCATCAGTTTGTGGATGATAGGCAGTACTCATGTCTAGACGAGTTCCTAATGCTTGCTGTAATGTCTGCCAGAATCTTGAAATAAATCTGCCATCCCTATCAGAGATAATAGAGATTGGTATTCCATGTCTGGAGACGACTTCCTTCAAATACAGTCGTGCTAACTTCTCCATCTTGTCATCTTCTCTTATTGGTAGGAAGTGTGCTGATTTGGTGAGACGATCAACTATTACCCAAATAGTATCAAAACCACTTGCAGTCCTTGGCAATTTAGTGATGAAATCCATGGTAATGTTTTCCCATTTCCATTCCGGGATTTCGGGTTGTTGAAGTAGACCTGATGGTTTCTGATGCTCAGCTTTAACCTTAGAACACGTCAAACATTCTCCTACGTATTTAGCAACATCGGCTTTCATACCCGGCCACCAAAAATGTTTCTTGAGATCCTTGTACATCTTCCCCGTTCCAGGATGTATTGAGTATCTGGTTTTATGAGCTTCTCTAAGTACCATTTCTCTCATATCTCCAAATTTTGGTACCCAAATCCTTTCAGCCCTATATCGGGTTCCGTCTTCCCGAATATTAAGATGCTTCTCCGATCCTTTGGGTATTTCATCCTTTAAATTTCCCTCTTTTAAAACTCCTTGTTGCGCCTCCTTTATTTGAGTAGTAATGTTATTATGAATCATTATATTCATAGATTTTACTCGAATAGGTTCTCTGTCCTTCCTGCTCAAGGCATCGGCTACCACATTTGCCTTCCCCGGGTGGTAACGAATCTCAAAATCGTAATCATTCAATAATTCAATCCACCTACGCTGCCTCATATTCAGTTGTTTCTGATTAAATATGTGTTGAAGACTTTTGTGGTCGGTATATATAATACTTTTGACCCCATATAAGTAGTGCCTCCAAGTCTTTAATGCAAAAACAACCGCGCCTAATTCCAAATCATGCGTCGTATAATTTTGTTCGTGAATCTTCAATTGTCTAGACGCATAAGCAATCACCTTCGTTCGTTGCATTAATACACAACCGAGACCTTGCTTTGATGCGTCACAATAAATCACAAAATCATCATTCCCTTCAGGCAATGACAATATAGGTGCCGTAGTTAGCTTTTTCTTCAATAACTGAAACGCTTTCTCTTGTTCATCATTCCATTCAAATTTCTTCCCTTTATGCGTTAATGCAGTCAAGGGTTTTGCTATTCTGGAAAAGTCTTGGATGAACCTTCTGTAGTAACCAGCTAGTCCTAAAAACTGGCGTATGTGTTTCGGAGTTTTCGGGGTTTCCCACTTTTCAACAGTTTCTATCTTTGCCGGATCCACCTTAATACCTTCTTTGTTCACTATGTGACCGAGGAATTGAACTTCTTCCAACCAAAATGCACACTTTGAAAACTTAGCGTACAATTCTTCCTTCCTCAATACTTCTAACACCTTTCTCAAATGTTCACCGTGTTCTTGGTCATTCTTTGAGTAAATAAGTATGTCATCAATGAAAACAATGACAAACTTGTCAAGGTATGGTCCACACACTCGGTTCATAAGGTCCATGAACACAGCTGGTGCATTAGTTAAACCAAATGGCATGACCATAAACTCGTAATGACCGTAACGTGTTCTGAAAGCAGTCTTTGGAATATCATCTTCTTTCACCCGCATTTGATGATACCCGGAACGTAAGTCAATCTTTGAATAAACAGACGAGCCTTGTAGTTGATCAAATAAGTCATCGATTCTCGGTAGTGGGTAGCGGTTCTTGATGGTAAGTTTGTTCAACTCTCGGTAGTCGATACACAACCTGAATGTACCATCTTTCTTCTTGACAAACAAAACAGGAGCTCCCCACGGTGATGTGCTTGGTCGAATGAAACCACGCTCTAAAAGTTCTTGTAATTGGCTTTGCAGTTCTTTCATCTCGCTGGGTGCGAGTCTGTAAGGAGCACGAGCTATTGGTGCAGCTCCTGGTACAAGATCTATTTGAAATTCAACGGATCGATGTGGGGGTAATCCCGGTAATTCTTTCGGAAATACATCGGGAAATTCTTTTGCAATGGGAACATCATTGATGCTCTTTTCTTCAGTTTGTACTTTCTCGACGTGTGCTAGAACAGCATAGCAACCTTTTCTTATTAGTTTTTGTGCCTTCAAATTACTAATAAGATGTAGCTTCGTGTTGCCCTTTTCTCCGTACACCATTAAGGGTTTTCCTTTTTCTCGTATAATGCGAATTGCATTTTTGTAACAAACGATCTCCGCTTTCACTTCTTTCAACCAGTCCATACCGATTATCACATCAAAACTCCCTAACTCTACTGGTATCAAATCAATCTTAAATGTTTCGCTAACCAGTTTAATTTCTCGATTCCGACATATATTATCTGCTGAAATTAATTTACCATTTGCTAATTCGAGTAAAAATTTACTATCCAAAGGCGTCAATGGACAACTTAATTTAGCACAAAAATCTCTACTCATATAGCTTCTATCCGCACCCGAATCAAATAAAACGTAAGCAGATTTATTGTCAATAAGAAACGTACCCGTAACAAGCTCCGGGTCTTCCTGTGCCTCTACCGCATTAATATTGAAAACTCTTCCACGGCCTTGTCCATTCGTGTTCTCCTGGTTCGGGCAATTTCTAATAATGTGGCCTGGTTTTCCACATTTATAACAAACTACATTGGCATAACTTGCTCCGACACTACTTGCTCCGCCATTACTCGTTCCGACACCATTTGTTCCTTTCGTTCTATTAACCCCTGGTCCGTAGACCTCACACTTCGCCGCGCTATGACCATTTCTTTTACACTTGTTGCAAAATTTGGTGCAGAACCCCGAGTGATTCTTTTCACACCTTTGGCATAGTTGCTTCTGATTGTTGTTGTTGTTGCGGTTATTGTTGTTGTTGGGATGATTGTTGTAGTTGCTGTTGTTGTTGTTGTTGTTGGGCCGTTTGTTGTAGTTGCGATTGATGTTGCGATTGTTGGGATAATTGTTGCGATTATTGTTGTAATTGCTGTTGTTGTTGTATTGGTGATTCTTATCACCGTTTTCCTCCCACTTTCTTTTGACTTGCTTCACATTGGCCTCTTCAGCAGTCTGTTCTTTAATTCTTTCTTCAATCTGGTTCACTAGTTTGTGAGCCATTCTACATGCCTGTTGTATGGAGGCGGGCTCGTGTGAACTTATATCTTCTTGGATTCTTTCCGGTAATCCTTTCACAAACGCGTCGATCTTCTCTTCCTCATCTTCGAATGCTCCCGGACACAATAGGCACAATTCTGTGAATCGTCTTTCGTACGTGGTAATATCAAATCCTTGGGTTCGTAACCCTCTAAGTTCTGTCTTGAGCTTATTGACCTCGGTTCTGGGACGGTACTTCTCGTTCATCAAGTGCTTGAATGCTGACCACGGTAGTGCGTACGCATCATCTTGTCCCACTTGCTCTAGATAGGTATTCCACCATGTTAACGCAGAACCTGTGAAGGTATGCGTAGCGTACTTCACTTTGTCCTCTTCAGTACACTTACTTATGGCAAACACCGATTCAACCTTCTCGGTCCACCGTTTCAATCCGATCGGTCCTTCGGTTCCATCAAATTCCAAAGGTTTGCAGGCAGTGAATTCTTTGTAGGTGCATCCTACACGATTTCCTGTACTGCTAGATCCAAGGTTATTGTTGGTATGTAGCGCAGCCTGTACTGCGGCTATGTTTGAAGCTAGAAAAGTACGGAATTCCTCTTCATTCATATTCACGGTGTGTCGAGTAGTCGGTGCCATTTCCTTCAAAATAGTTAAATGGAACAAGTTAATCATACAGAATATTAAGAGTAGTTAATAGTATTTCGTAGCATAATATGAACTCATTTATAAAAGCTTTTTCTTCATATTAGCGTTTTATAAGTTTAAATTCGGGTAGTACCTACCCGTTAAGTTCATACTTAGTAGCTAATATACAATTCAACTACTACAATTCTATATGAAAAACTGATTATAATAATATTTCGCGTTCAAACTTTTATACAATATTTTACAAACTTACAATACCGCTTATTTTACATAAAGCATGAAATATAGCACACAATAACTTTGATACAAGATAGTTGTGAAGACAATTCTAGCTAGTACACAAGTCGTTCAGCAAAGGCAATAAAGACACGTAATTCATACGTCCAGAAACAAGTCATGCATTCTGGTTTTACTAGGACTACTTCCCATCCTTGGTCTTGTGCAACATAACCGTTATGGCTGTTGATAAGACAGCGTGTTGTAACGTCATCAAAGGGACGAGGGTTACGTAATGTCCAACAGTCCCGTAATAATCTAAAAACCTCATTTCTTACCCCAATTACCGACTCCGTCACTTGTGGAAACGTTTTGTTTAATAGTTGTAGCCCGATGTTCTTGTTCTCACTTTGGTGAGAAGCGAACATTACTAATCCGTAAGCATAACATGCTTCTTTATGTTGCATGTTAGCCGCTTTTTCTAAATCACGAAGTCCAATATTCGGATATATTGAGTCAAAATAATTTCTTAACCCGTTGCGTAAAATAGCATTTGGGTTCCCCGCAATATATGCGTCAAAGTAAACACATCGTAACTTATGGGTTTCCCAATGTGATATCCCCCATCTTTCAAACGAAAGTCTCTTATAAACCAAGACATTCTTGGAACGTTCTTCGAATGTCTTACAAACTGATCTCGCCTTAAATAGTTGTGCCGAAGAATTCTGGCCGACTCTAGACAAGATTTCATCAATCATGTCTCCGGGTAGGTCTCTTAAAATATTGGGTTGTCTATCCATTTTGTGTTTTTAAACTGTAAAATAGACAAGAGTTAGATTCATAAAAAAAAATACTTATTAATACAAGCAATTTTTACATATATCATAAAGCATAAGAACACTATATTCCATATTTTACACCACACGAATACAACTATCTTATTCCGACTCGCTCGTTTCTTCTTCTTCGGTTTTGGTTCGTTTTGCCAAGTTTCTAGGGATATATGATGTTCCCCTAATACGAGCCGTCGTTGTCCACATTGGTTTAGAAAAACCTGGTGGTTTAGAGGTTCCCGGGTCATTGTTACAACTTAAGGACTTCGGGGGTTGACGATACATATAAAGTTCATCGGGGTTGGAATTAGATTTCTCTATTTTTATGCCCTTTCCCTTATTATTTTCTTTTGCCTTTTTAAATTCAGTTGGGGTAATTTCTATAACATCATCGGAATTCTCGTCGGAATCCGATTCATCGGAGAATTGGTAATCCTCCCAATATTTTGCTTCCTTGGCGGAAACATCATTGACCATAATTAACTTTGGTCGGTTGGTTGAGGATTTTCTTTTACTTAACCGTTTTATTATTTCCCCCACCGGTTCTATTTCTTCATCCGGTTCCGATTCTTCTTCCGGTTCCGATTCTTCTTCCGGTTCCGACTCTTCTTCCGGTTCCTCTTCGGGAACTTGTGAATCAGTCCACAAATCATTCCAATTTACATTTGACTCTTCATTATTATTAGGTGAGTCAATGGGACTTGTTCTAGAGGTAGACATCTATCACATAATATCAAACACGTTAAGAGATTAATATATCACATAATATTCATATGTTAAAAATATATAGTTTCCAACAAAAATGTTAAGCAATCATTTTTAAAGAAAACACGGTCGAAGTCCAGACTCACTAATGCATCCTAACAAACTCGATAAGACACACTAATGCAAATTTTCTGGTTCTCTAAGACCAACGCTCGGATACCAACTGAAATGTCCCGTTCTTATTGATTAAAAACGTTCCATATTAATTGATTTCGTTGCGAGGTTTTGACCTCTATATGAGACGTTTTTCAAAGACTGCATTCATTTTTAAACAAACCATAACCTTTATTTCATCAATAAAGGTTTAAAAAGCTTTACGTAGATTATCAAATAATGATAATCTAAAATATCCTGTTTACACACGACCATTACATAATGGTTTACAATACAAATATGTTACAACAAAATAAGTTTCTTGAATGCAGTTTTTACACAATATCATACAAGCATGGACTCCAAATCTTGTCCTTATTTAAGTATGCGATAGCGGAAGCTCTTAATAATCACCTGAGAATAAACATGCTTAAAACGTCAACAAAAATGTTGGTGAGTTATAGGTTTAACCTATATATATCAAATCGTAACAATAGACCACAAGATTTCATATTTCAATACACATCCCATACATAGAGATAAAAATCATTCATATGGTGAACACCTGGTAACCGACAATAACAAGATGCATATATAAGAATATCCCCATCATTCCGGGACACCCTTCGGATATGATATAAATTTCGAAGTACTAAAGCATCCGGTACTTTGGATGGGGTTTGTTAGGCCCAATAGATCTATCTTTAGGATTCGCGTCAATTAGGGTGTCTGTTCCCTAATTCTTAGATTACCAGACTTAATAAAAAGGGGCATATTCGATTTCGATAATTCAACCATAGAATGTAGTTTCACGTACTTGTGTCTATTTTGTAAATCATTTATAAAACCTGCATGTATTCTCATCCCAAAAATATTAGATTTTAAAAGTGGGACTATAACTCACTTTCACAGATTTTTACTTCGTCGGGAAGTAAGACTTGGCCACTGGTTGATTCACGAACCTATAACAATATATACATATATATCAAAGTATGTTCAAAATATATTTACAACACTTTTAATATATTTTGATGTTTTAAGTTTATTAAGTCAGCTGTCCTCGTTAGTAACCTACAACTAGTTGTCCACAGTTAGATGTAAAGAAATAAATCGATAAATATTATCTTGAATCAATCCACGACCCAGTGTATACGTATCTCAGTATTGATCACAACTCAAACTATATATATTTTGGAATCAACCTCAACCCTGTATAGCTAACTCCAACATTCACATATAGAGTGTCTATGGTTGTTCCGAAATATATATAGATGTGTCGACATGATAGGTCGAAACATTGTATACGTGTCTATGGTATCTCAAGATTACATAATATATAATACAAGTTGATTAAGTTATGGTTGGAATAAATTTGTTACCAATTTTCACGTAGCTAAAATGAGAAAAATTATCCAATCTTGTTTTACCCATAACTTCTTCATTTTAAATCCGTTTTGAGTGAATCAAATTGCTATGGTTTCATATTGAACTCTATTTTATGAATCTAAACAAAAAAAGTATAGGTTTCTAGTCGGAAAAATAAGTTACAAGTCGTTTTTGTAAAGGTAGTCATTTCAGTCGAAAGAACGACGTCTAGATGACCATTTTAGAAAACATACTTCCACTTTGAGTTTAACCATAATTTTTGGATATAGTTTCATGTTCATAATAAAAATCATTTTCTCAGAATAACAACTTTTAAATCAAAGTTTATCATAGTTTTTAATTAACTAACCCAAAACAGCCCGCGGTGTTACTACGACGGCGTAAATCCGGTTTTACGGTGTTTTTCGTGTTTCCAGGTTTTAAATCATTAAGTTAGCATATCATATAGATATAGAACATGTGTTTAGTTGATTTTAAAAGTCAAGTTAGAAGGATTAACTTTTGTTTGCGAACAAGTTTAGAATTAACTAAACTATGTTCTAGTAATTACAAGTTTAAACCTTCGAATAAGATAGCTTTATATGTATGAATCGAATGATGTTATGAACATCATTACTACCTTAAGTTCCTTGGATGAACCTACTGGAAAAGAGAAAAATGGATCTAGCTTCAATGGATCCTTGGATGGCTCAAAGTTCTTGAATCAAAATCATGACACGAAAACAAGTTCAAGTAAGATCATCACTTGAAATAAGATTGTTATAGTTATAGAAATTGAACCAAAGTTTGAATATGATTATTACCTTGTATTAGAATGATAACCTACTGTAAGAAACAAAGATTTCTTGAGGTTGGATGATCACCTTACAAGATTGGAAGTGAGCTAGCAAACTTGAAAGTATTCTTGATTTTATGAAACTAGAACTTTTGGAATTTATGAAGAACACTTAGAACTTGAAGATAGAACTTGAGAGAGTTCAATTAGATGAAGAAAATTGAAGAATGAAAGTGTTTGTAGGTGTTTTTGGTCGTTGGTGTATGGATTAGATATAAAGGATATGTAATTTTGTTTTCATGTAAATAAGTCATGAATGATTACTCATATTTTTGTAATCTTATGAGATATTTCATGCTAGTTGCCAAATGATGGTTCCCACATGTGTTAGGTGACTCACATGGGCTGCTAAGAGCTGATCATTGGAGTGTATATACCAATAGTACATACATCTAAAAGCTGTGTATTGTACGAGTACGAATACGGGTGCATACGAGTAGAATTGTTGATGAAACTGAACGAGAATGTAATTGTAAGCATTTTTGTTAAGTAGAAGTATTTTGATAAGTGTATTGAAGTCTTTCAAAAGTTTATAAATACATATTAAAACACTACATGTATATACATTTTAACTGAGTCGTTAAGTCATCGTTAGTCGTTACATGTAAGTGTTGTTTTGAAACCTTTAGGTTAACGATCTTGTTAAATGTTGTTAACCCAATGTTTATAATATCAAAAGAGATTTTAAATTATTATATTATCATGATATTATGATGTACGAATATCTCTTAATATGATATATATACATTAAATGTCGTTACAACGATAAACGTTACATATATGTCTCGTTTCAAAATCATTAAGTTAGTAGTCTTGTTTTTACATATGTAGTTCATTGTTAATATAATTAATGATATGTTTACTTATCATAATATCATGTTAACTATATATATAACCATATATATGTCATCATATAGTTTTTTTACAAGTTTTAACGTTCGTGAATCACCGGTCAACTTGGGTGGTCAATTGTCTATATGAAACCTATTTCAATTAATCAAGTCTTAACAAGTTTGATTGCTTAACATGTTGGAAACATTTAATCATGTAAATATCAATCTCAATTAATATATATAAACATGGAAAAGTTCGGGTCACTACAGTGCGTGATGCATGGTCAAAGGTCATTGTTACAATTTTAAAATTTCAGATATATATTATTACAAACTTTCGAATATCGGAGTATTTTGACCAATTTTCCTTATAATAAAATGAGATATATATATACATGGGCTTAATTTACATAACAAAATTTCCGTGGGCCTAAAATCGATTGCCTCCTTTCTCCTTGCTGCCCTGGGCTACAACTAATGTATGGGCGGCCCTGTCTTTGTCCCAATTTATTCGTTCAATGCACTTTTTTCAATTTATTCCAAATTAATTGTTCATTTCACATATAAATAAGATTTAGAATGTAATGTTCCTTTATACATTACTAAACTCATATACGGGAAAAAAAAAAAAAAAAAAAAAAAATTTGAAAAACATAAGTTGTAACTTTTTAGACAAGCTTTAGGATACAGTTTCAAATATCTGGTTAAGTATATAATTTGTCACTCAAATATTAAATTACAAAGTGTATAAAGATGTGTAAGTTCATTATATTATTATATTACATCATATAAACCACCAAAACATTAATATCCCTAGTGCCAATATGGTCATTTTCATAAAGAATGTCACATTCTATATTCTTCATATCTTATGCTTCCTACAACTATTGTCCTACAAAAAAACTAAATACAAAACTTGCTTATCCCAAAAAATTGTGTGATTAATACAATCATGAAACACGTAAAGTCTACTGGAGAAATCAAACCTACAAAACGTAGCCGTTTACAAAACTTTTTTGAGGTGGTGATGCAAAAGATCTGAATAGGCTCGTTTATGGGGCCATCAAGCTTTCGATCGCGTAGGTTAGAGACTTTGCCCAGTCTTCTTTAAGCAGCAATGATTGAAGTGTGTGCATTACATCATAATCGGGGTCAATTCCGTTGCCAACCCTGCAATCATAAGAGATTAAACAAATAAATTTAGCGAGTTTATGGACTTCAATTTTAAAATTGATGGTCAATTAACCAATCAGGGTGGGTTTAACTATAAAAAATGTCGATAAAACCCAACCTACTTGCACCCTTATTCAAAAGAGTATACACTTTATAAATCATCATTCATTGCGACACATAACATTAATTTTAGCTAGTTAGTTCAGAAAACAGGAAAGGTCAAGTATGAGATATTCTCTTTTAATTTACAATTGCATTATTTGTTAGGACATGTGTACAAAAATGATGTTTTGTAGCAGAATCACAAATAATGATTCTAAAAGTTAAACCCTTAAAATAAGCAACCAAAACAAGTACATCTAGGCCCCGTTTGGTTCACGGAATCCAATGGGATTCTGGCAGAATTGGAATTGAATTTAGACACACGTCGTGTCTAAACTCAATTCCAATTCCGCCAGGATCCCATTGGATTCCGTGAGCTAAACGGGGCCCTAGAGTTGAGGTGTTGATTACCACACAAATCTTACAAACGAATCAAACAAGTTTATTTAAAAAAACTTGAGCCTTTATACATCAAGCAAGGTTGTAAAATCCGCTGGTCGGGGACTAGTTGGTCGGGACCTTGTAGGGACTAATCAGCCCAATCAAACACTAGTCAGGCACTAGTCGGACATTGAACAACATTGGCTTTGACTATATTTGACTTTCATCGATTTTGGCCGAATAAATCCGACTTTGAACAAAAAAACCAGATATTAACCGACTAAATTGGACTTTTGACATCTATTTCGACCCATTTTGGTCATTGATGGTTAATATGGATTGTTTTCAATAACTTCTTTCTCAAAAGGTCAAACCATAATAAAAAAATATATTTATATAGAAAAGGAAACAGCTAAAAGGGGTTAAAAGCCGCTTACAGTGTAATCTTAATCCACAACCTCCTAATATTTTATATTATTAATGTAAACATAGTATCTTTCTAATCTCGAATAAGCAATGTTAAAGTAGTATTAAGGTGTCTGTAAGTCAACTCAAACCATGAAACCAACCTGACCTGATTCAACACACACAAAAATGACCAGTTTTAACACGAATATTATTTGGCCCCAAGGTTGCAAAAACCGGTACTTGGGAAGTACTCGGTCGATACTTTTAAGGAGTACTCGGATGTTGACCAAGTTTGACTTTGTTCGTTTTTCACTGAGTTTTGACTGATTTTCCAGGTAATCCCGAGTTTTGACCGTTTTCCGAGTTTGACTGACTTTGACTAAGTTTGACCGAGTACTCCCGAGTTGCAAAAACTGAGTACTCGCCGAGTAATTCCGAGTTCTGCAACACTGTTTGGCCCCATAATCCGTTATGGTCAACCTACTTATTCTGGTTATCATCACAAAACAACATAGAGGTCCAACAAATTAAAGTAAATAGTATAAAAATTAAAGAGATTAAGCTTGTTACCTGCAACATTTTCAAAAGTGTGGGTCCCAATACGTGCAAGAGAACTCTTAAGGCAAACATGTCCATCAAGTTCATCAACATAACGTGCAACGTTTTCCCCTTGCTCAAAAGTTTCCACCAAAACTGCGAGATGAACAAGCGATAATACAGGTTTCGAGAACAAAACGTCTCTCCAATTACGGAAGTTATATATGAATCTACTCAAATGAACAGCTTCTCGCGCATGACATAAAAAAAAACTGCAAATTGTTGTCCACTTTCATCTAGTCTAAACCACTTACGTGTAGGAATGAATCTAGACATCTTTGCAACCACATTCATAATCTCGAAATCTCTTTTAATTGATTCAATCTTAGTCGCATGCATACACCGATTGACAAATATACAAAGAGTTAAAGATTTATAATCCTAAATCATATGAAGCTGGACAAATAGTTTCGAGAAAAATTCAAAAACAATTATGTACCCTACAAGTAGTCTATCTTAAGCTGCACTACATAACTAAATTTAACTACTTTCTTCTAAACCGTTATACTGCTTTTCAATACATAACTATAATGTGTAAATAAACAATATAAGCTGCAAAAAATGAACCATTTTTTACAGCATGCAAATTGTTGTTAGCAAAAAGTCAAGTAACACTACTACTAGAAACCCCACTTTCGCGGACGATTTTTTTCGAGAATCTCGGACGATTTGTCGTCCCCAATAGTCTTCCCGGACGACGTGTCTGTTAGCCTAGTGATTATTAGCCCATGTATTACTTTAGTTGGGCTCAGCCCATTCATTATTGTTAGGGTTTCAACCTATATATGAGTACTTTGTATTATGTTTGAGCAAGGAATCAATAAGATCTCTGTATCGTATTATCTACGACAACATGGTATCGAGCCTAAAACTATAAAGTTTTTTTTTTTTTTTTTTCTCTCTCTCCTCTTTATTGCTTGTTCTGCCGTTTTCCTAATCGTCGGCGGCCAATTTACATAAAACCTATGTCTACGCTCTCAAATATAAAATCATTCTATCCATCTGCCTTTTATATCTAGTTCTCGAAACTATCAATTATAAAATCATTATTATCCATCCTAGTACACGTGTTTGTTCTAGGTCATCTACACCTAATTGGTGATTAAAATTATCCTCCTGCACATCACGTTTGAAATTCTTGTTCTTTGTCCTCGTTTTACGATCAAAGGTTGTTTACATCAATTCTCAATTATTTATTTTCCTAAAAATTGGTTCGGGTACTCGAATTGCAATCAATAAATAAATTAATTGGTCTACTTTCATTCAACGCGTGCAATCATCAAGACGTTTCATCAGCAAGTCGTACAATCTGCAAAACAATTATAGGACCTCACAATCGCCCATTTATTAAATCTAATCTAGGTCCAGCAGAAAATGCTAGATCAAACCCAAGCTCAGTTATTGAATATTATCCAGGCCCAACAGAAAATGCTAGCTCAGGCCCAACAGCAGACCCAATGCTTTTACACTGCCCAGCCCAATTGTAGTGCTTTCAATGCAACGACTCTTCAGGATTATAGTGCTTCCGGGTGACACATGAACACGGGTGCGTCTTCACATCTTACCTCATGTATTAATAATCTTAGTACAGTTTTTAATAATTGTAAATATTCATCTGTAGCCGTTTGTAACGGGAGCACTATTCCCGTCACTAACACCGGCCATAGCTTGTTACCCAATATCCACCGACCGTTACATTTAAATAATGTACTTGTAACTCCTAACATCGTTAAAAACCTCATATTTGTTCGTCAATTTACTCGTGATAACCTAGTTTCTGTTGAGTTTGATCCTTTTGGTTTTTCTGTGAAAGATTATCTGACGCGTCAGCTACTTCTTCGATGTGATAGCACCGGGGATCTCTACCCACTTACATCACCCACCTCCCACTCTTCTCAGCAGGCTCTTCTCACCAGTCCGGTTACATGGCATCAGCGTCTTGAACATCCCGGACATGATATTTTTCGAAGACTCCTTTCAAATAAAGATATTATTTGTAATAAATCGCCGTCCCCTGTTCTTTGTCATGCCTGTCAACTTGGAAAACACGTGCGACTCCCTTTTTCTGTTTCTAGCTCTAATGTTAATGCTGCTTTTGATATCATCCATTCTGATTTATGGACATCTCCTGTTTCTAGTCTTAGTGGTTTAAAATATTATATTATATTCCTTGATCATTTTTCGCATTATGTATGGGTTTTCCCGTTACGCAATAAATCTGACGCATTTACCACATTCGTACAATTTCGTTCTTTCGTCCGCACTCAATTCAACCAAGAAATCAAAGCTTTTCAATGTGATAATGGCGGTGAATTCGATAACACTGCCTTCCACCAACTCCTTCAAAGCAATGGCATTCAATTCCGATTCTCCTGCCCCCACACTTCTCAACAAAATGGGAAGTCCGAGCGCATGTTACGCACCATCAACAATTTAATCCGCACCCTCCTTTTCCAAGCACATCTACCGCCCACTTACCGGGTGGAAGCTCTTCACATGGCCGCTTATCTACTTAATATTCTCCCATCCTCTGCCATTAACCATGACATTCCGCACTCTCGTCTATACAAACAAAAACCTAACTACACCAATCTACGAGTCTTTGGTTGCCTCTGCTACCCTCACTTACCTACCACAAACAAACTTACTCCTCGTTCTACTCCATGCATCTTTCTCGGTTATCCTTCGAATCACCGTGGCTACCGTTGTCTCGACCTGAGCACAAACAGAATCATTCTGTCTCGTCATGTCACATTTGATGAGACATCTTTCCCATTTGGTTCCATGACACCCACGCAACCACCATCTTATGATTTTCTAGATCCACCTCCAAGCCTGTTCTCTCGATCCTTTCATCTTTCGCAACCTACCAACTCCTCCATGGAGACACAGCCTCCTCCACAAGAGGCTACCACTGTCAATCCTCCTCCTAATCACTCTTCGGAGACACAACTTCCTCCTAATGAGGTTACCGCTGTCCATATTCCTCATAATCCCTCTCAAGAGACACATCCTCCTCCTAATGAGGCTACCACCCACATTCCTTCACATAATCCCCTACCGGAGACACAGCCTCCTCCTACTGAGGCTACCACATCTCACTCCTCTCACCCCATGATCACGCGCACTCGTCTCGGAATCGCAAAACCTGTCCAGCGTCTTAATCTACACACCACTGTCATATCTCCCATACCATGTACTTACTCTGAAGCCCTTCATGACCATAACTGGAAACAAGCTATGACTGATGAATATAATGCTTTAATTAAAAACTGTACTTGGACACTTGTGCCTCGCCCATTAGACACGAACATAGTTCGCTCCATGTGGCTCTTTAAGCACAAGTTTAATGGAGAAGGTAATCTGAGCAGGTATAAGGATCGACTCGTTGCTAACGGGCGTAGCCAACAGGTTGGCATTGATTGTGATGAGACTTTTAGCCCGGTTGTCAAACCAGCATCGATACGCACTGTCCTCAGTTTGGCGGTATCTAGACATTGGCCCATTCATCAGCTCGATGTTAAGAACGCCTTTCTTCACGAACGGCTTTCAGAGACAGTTTACATGCATCAGCCCCCCGGGTTTCGGGACCCACGTTATCCAGATCATGTTTGCTTATTACAGAAATCCCTATACGGTCTTAAACAGGCCCCTCGTGCCTGGTTTCAGCGATTTGCAGGATTTGCTCAGCGGATTGGGTTTCACTAGAGCCGTTGTGACACCTCTTTATTCATTTATTGCCAAGGAACTGATGCTGCCTACTTACTTTTGTATGTTGATGATATTGTTTTGACTACTTCTTCTACAGGTCTTCTACAGCGGATCATTACTTCCTTACATAATGAATTCTCTATGACAGATTTGGGCCCTCTAAACTATTTTCTTGGTATCAATTCCACCCGCACCACATCTGGATTGTTCCTATCTCAGCGACAGTATGCTTCCGAGATCATTGAGCGAGCAGATATGACCTCTTGTCACCCGTGTCGGACTCCCGTAGAACCAGGTGCCAAACTTACTGCTCACGGTCCTCCTGTTAAGGATCCGACTCTATACCGCAGTCTTGCAGGAGCATTACAGTACCTCACTTTTACTCGCCCGGATATCTCATATGCCGTACAACAGATTTGTCTTTTCATGCATGACCCTCGAGAGCAACATTTCCACGCTCTCAAACGGATCATTCGCTATGTCAAGGGGACTACTGAACTTGGCCTGCAGCTCTATGCGTCATCTCCCACCACCTTGGTAGCTTACTCTGATGCAGATTGGGCAGGTTGCCCCACCACGAGACGATCCACCTCTGGTTATTGTGTTTTTCTCGGCAACAATCTCCTCTCCTGGTCTTCTAAGCGGCAACCCACGCCCTCCCGCTCTAGTGCATAAGCAGAATATCGTGGTGTTGCCAATGCCGTTGCTGAGACATGCTGGATACGCAATCTACTGCGTGAGCTTCACGGTTCGCTCACCTCTGCTACATTGGTTTACTGCGATAATGTCAGCTCGGTTTATCTCTCCACTAATCCGGTTCAACACCAGCGAACCAAACACATAGAGATTGATATACATTTTGTTCGCGACTTAGTTGCTCAGGGA
Organism: Rutidosis leptorrhynchoides; assembly: GCF_046630445.1. NCBI lineage: Eukaryota > Viridiplantae > Streptophyta > Magnoliopsida > Asterales > Asteraceae > Rutidosis > Rutidosis leptorrhynchoides. The sequence goes on from NC_092343.1 coordinate 105,194,627, forward strand.
CAGGTGCGGGTCTTGCATGTTCCGTCCAGATATCAGTTTGCAGACATTTTTACTAAAGGTCTACCATATGCTTTGTTCGATGAATTTCGATCCAGTTTGAGTGTCCGCAACACTCCCGCTCAAACTGCGGGGGGATGTTAGCCTAGTGATTATTAGCCCATGTATTACTTTAGTTGGGCTCAGCCCATTTATTATTGTTAGGGTTTCAACCTATATATGAGCACTTTGTATTATGTTTGAGCAAGGAATCAATAAGATCTCTGTATCGTATTATCTACGACAACAGTGTCGTCCCGAAAGACTCGTCCACGAAGCTTCGTCTCAGAATGTCTTTTCGGACGAATGATGCCTTTTTCATGGACGATCGTGGGTCCTACTTTGACTTTCAAACCTGACTATCGTGGACGACTTTCCCGAACAACAATTAGGGACGATGTAACACTGGCCATTTTTTTTTTTAAATACACAGCGGAAGAATTTATTAACAAACACAATATAAGTCACGTCATTACGTTTAAGTTTACACAACGGTGTTACGTTATCACAAAACATTATTTATACAAAAGTCCACATCAGAGTTGGGTTGTCAAACATGTCTTCTGCAATAGCACCCTTCCCGACTAGCAGTACCTAAACCTGCAAGGGGAGAATATGTGGGGGATTAGCTCACCGCTAAGTGAATGGAATCTATCTAACAGATATAGCTTAAGTCACACACAAGCTATATACTAACAACAACACATGCTAACTATCAACTAGCATACAATAAGACAATACGAGGATCGGCGGCTTGTACGAGCACACGACTCCTAGCTGATCGGACTTGAGTCTACCGATAGTCCCTGCTACTCAATTCACAGTATAGTTATCCAGATGCAGGGGATGCATCGTTCACACTATACTCTACAATCAGTAGCCTATGGACCCAACCTCCCCTAGGCACGGTTGACCTCATACGGACTCTAACCTCTCCTAGGCACGGTCTCGAGTCCCCAGTCTCCCTAGGCCCGACTGGTGCCATTCACACAGTGTACACATAATTCACATACAACATCAGGCATACTATATTATTCTAACATGGTAATTTCTACACTATGCATGGTAAAAGAGTCAACCACAGTAGCATGATATGCTACTTAAACTCTATCCGGAGATAGACCCACTCACCGATTACCAGCTACAGCTCAGTTATCTTACTTCTGAGCTTCTTCCTTGTTCTTATCACCTGAGAACAACACAACGAAGTCAATATACATATCTCAATCAATAGTATAATCAAATCATACTATAAACTAGGTCATAACATCATATATTCATAATTTTATGAATCTACATCATGACTCCATTCAATAATGGCATACAGGTGCATGCAAAACACGACATACACACTAAAACTCCTTTTCAGACCCAAAAACAGTTTGATCTAGGTTCTTAAAAGTTCACCATTGAAAAGTATTCTTTATTACGATTCTAACGATAGTTTATTCATCAAAAACGGAGTTACGTTTTGAAAGTTACGCCCGTTTCAATTTCATAAAAGGTACTGTAGCAAATAGTGACACTGTAGCAACTCGGTACTGTAGCAACTCGGGTACTGTAATAACTCGGGTACTGTAGCAACTCGGTACTGTAGCAAATAGTGACACTGTAGCAAATAGTGACACTGTAGCAACTCGGGCACTGTAGCAACCCGGGTACTGTAGCAACCCGGGTACTGTAGCAAACTGGGTTTCGAAGATCTTATGATTTTTTCTCAAAAACTTGATTTCTAAGTGTTTTTGACCAAATTTTAAGCACAAGAAAGTTACTAAACATATATACAATCTATTTCTAACATCAATTAAGCATAACAAACACCAAATATGAAGATTCAAGCTTAAAATCACACTTTTTATTCAAGAACACAAAAAATCCATTTATTCAAGAATCAAAGCAAGGATTCAAGTAAACAAACCTGATTAGATGATCACAAGGATGATATGAATCAATCCTTAAAGCCTTACAATCAAATTTCTAGCTTGGATTAATTTAGGATTTGTGAAGGATGAAAGAGTAGGTACGTACTAAATTTGGGAAATGTCTAGAAATGAGAATAAAAAAACCATTTACACTCTTAAATAGGCATTAAATCCCATACCCCACAACACACGGGTATTTATCAGTTATCTGATATCTTTCGTACAAGATTAGATAACCCAAACGAGGTCCAAATAAATAAAACAAACATGTTCTGGGACCCTTGTCACAAACTGGTCTTAACCAATTAATAAAATAACACCAATAAAATAATTAAAATAAAAGCACTTAAAACTAAGCATAACCCTAAGGGCAAGATAGACAACTTACAACTAGCTCGGGTTTCAGTCTGTTACAAATCCACCCCCCTTAAGAAGATTCCGTCCTCGGAATCTGGTCTTGGTCAAACAAATGAGGGTAACGGGCCTTCATCAACTCTTCTGTCTCCCACGTAAGATTCGAACCTAAACTGTGTTTCCACTCGATCAACACCATCGGTATCTCTTTATTTCTCAACTTAGTCACCTTTCGGTCAACTACACGGACCGGCTCTTCCACCAATTTCTTATTTAAATCGACCCTTAAATCTTCTAAAGGAAGAAGTTGCGTTTCATCGTCGACTTTACACTTACGAAGATAACATACGTTAAATGTATTATGAATACCGGCTAACTCTGGCGGAAGATCTAACACCACAGTCTGATCATTTAACACTTCACTGATCGGAAACGGACCAATAAATCTAGGTGCTAACTTACCACGTTTACCGAATCTGATAACCCCTTTCCACGGCGAAACTTTTAGATACACTCGTTCACCCACATTAAAGGTTACCGGACGTCTACGTGGATCAGCATACATTTTCTGCCTATCTCTAGCGGCTTTCAACTTTTCTCTCGCAATTGCAACTTTTTCGGCTGTCATTTGAACAATTTCGGGACCTGAAAACTGTTTCTCCCCAGCTTCTAACCAACAAGTCGGAGTTCTGCAACGACGACCGTACAACATTTCATAGGGCGGCATTCCTATGCTCGAATGATATGAATTATTATACGCGAATTCAACCAATGGCAAATGTGTATCCCACGAACCACCATATTCTAACACACAAGCCCTTAACATATCCTCCAAAGTCTGTATCGTTCTTTCACTCTGTCCGTCTGTCTGTGGATGATATGCTGTACTTAAATTCACACGTGTACCCAGATTCTGTTGAAGACTATTCCAAAAATTGGACACAAATCTGGAATCTCTGTCGGAAACGATCGATAACGGCACACCATGACGACTAACTATTTCTTTCACATACAATTCGGCTAACTCACTTAACGAAGCTGTTTCACGAGTAGCAAGAAAATGAGCACTTTTAGTTAGACGATCCACTATTACCCAAATCATATCATGTCTTTTCTGAGTTCGAGGTAATTTGGTCACAAAATCCATCGTTATATGTTCCCATTTCCACTCTGGAATCTGTAACTGACGTAACGAACCATAAGGTTTCTGATGTTCTGCCTTCACTTGAGCACATATATGACACTTTTCGACATAACGGGCAATATCCGATTTCATTGTTGGCCACCAATACACTGTTTTCAAATCATGATACATCTTATTACTACCCGGATGTACTGTCAATCTGGATTTGTGAGCTTCCGTCATGATTAAATCCCTCAAATCTCCAAGCTTAGGCACCCAAACACGATTGTTTAAGGTCTTTAGTCCACGTGAGTCATCAATTAAGTCCACTTTTCGTTTGGTCATTTGTTCAGATTTAATATGTTCGTCCTCTAAAGCACGGGCCTGAATGGTTCTTAAACTGTTAATCAAATCTGAAGTTATATTCAAACGAAGAAATTTCACATTTTCACTTGACTTTTTACGACTTAGCGCATCTGCAACCACATTTGCCTTACCCGGATGGTATTTAATTTCACAATCGTAATCTTTGATCAACTCTTGCCATCGTCTCTGACGCATATTCAATTCTTTCTGTGAGAAGATATACTGCAAACTCTTGTGATCTGTACATATAACACAATGGGTTCCATACAAATAGTGTCTCCACAGTTTCAAAGCAAACACTACTGCAGCCATTTCAAGATCATGCACTGGATAATTCTTCTCATGAACTTTCAACTGTCGCGAGGCGTAGGCGATTACTTTATCTCTTTGCATTAATACACAACCCAACCCAGCATATGATGCATCACAGTATACCACGAAGTTGTCTGAACCTTCTGGTAAAGCTAACACTGGTGCCTGACACAGTAGCTGTTTCAAAATCTGAAAAGCCTTTTCCTGTTCATCAGTCCATCGAAAGGCTACATCTTTACGAGTCAACTTAGTCAACGGACCCGCTATTTTCGAGAAATCCTTGATAAATCTGCGATAATAACCGGCTAATCCCAGAAAACTCTTAATCTCAGTCGGAGTCTTCGGAGAATTCCAATTCATTACCGCTTCTATCTTTGTCGGATCAACTTTTATACCCTCGGCACAAATCACATGACCCAAAAACTGCACTTCACGTAACCAAAATTCACACTTTGAAAATTTTGCAAATAGTTGTTCACGTTTCAACATGTTCAAAACCTGTCTCAGATGTTCAGCATGTTCACTTTTGGTCTTTGAATACACCAGTATATCATCTATAAACACAATCACAAACTTATCTAAGAACGGGCGACACACTCTATTCATTAGATCCATGAAGATTGCTGGCGCATTCGTCAACCCAAACGGCATGACAAGAAATTCATAATGACCATACCTTGTTCTGAACGCTGTTTTCGGTATATCTGATTCAGCAACACGAACCTGATGATATCCGGATCGTAAGTCTATCTTAGAAAAGAATGAAGCACCCTGTAACTGATCGAACAAATCGTCTATTCGAGGTAACGGATACTTATTCTTCACTGTTCTTTTGTTCAATTCACGATAATCAATACACATACGCATTGACCCATCTTTCTTTTTAACAAACAATACCGGAGCACCCCACGGTGAAGAACTCGGTCGGATAAACCCACGATCTAATAGTTCTTGAATCTGTGACATCATTTCACGGATTTCAGACGGCGCTAATCGGTATGGAGCTTTTGCAACTGGAGTTGTTCCAGGAACCAATTCAATCTTATATTCAACTTCCCTTACCGGCGGCAGACCTGGTAACTCATCTGGGAACACTTCGGGAAATTCTGATACTATCGGAATATCGGCCACTGTTTTCTTTTCTTTCTTTGCATCAATCACATATGCAAGAAATGATTCACAACCCTTTGCCATCGACTTTTTCGCTTTCATCATGGTTATCAACAGAAAATTATACCCTCCCCGCTCCCCTCGGGCCACAACACGGGTTCCATCGGTCGAACGAAAGGTAATCATTTTCCTATCACACTTAATATTAGCCCTAAGCGAGCTCAACCAATCCATTCCTAGTACTACATCAAAGCTAGGAATATGTAACACTAAACAAGTCACCGGGAAAGACTTCCCTTCGATCTCTATACAAACCCCAGTCACATAGGTTGTGACGGGTGTGGTCTTACCATCAGCTACTTCTACACTAATCGGCTTGGGTAACATAGTAGCTGGTAAATTCAACTTAGCACAGAAATCTAGGGACATAAAACACCTATTGGCACCACAATCAAACAATACGCGAGCAGGTATTGAGTTGATTAGAAACATACCGGTGATTACTTCGTCGGTTGCCACAGCATTTTCCACCGACATCTGAAAAGCTCTAGCCTCTGCTGTTGGAGGGTTCTTCCTCTTCTGCCCACTCGAGGCAGTTGACCCTCCAGCTGATGCTGAACGCGCCCCTGACCCTGCCCCGGAACTACCACTCTTCGACGGACAACTAATTGCACGATGCCCTGGTTTGTGACAACTCCAACACACACTATTCGGATACGGGCATGCTGAAGACTCATGCCCAACAACACCACACTTTAAGCATCTTCTTGTAGCCTCAGAACACTGACCACTGTGAGAAGATCGACACGTGTGACACCAATTCCCTTTACCTGATCCAGATCCAGTACTACTCTGACCACTTTTACCCTTCGATTTAAACCCACTAGACTTCTTGAATTTAGATCCTGATTGACCAGATACTTGCCCACCTTGTTGTAGCACATTACCAAACATTCTGTTTCTGGCAGCCTGAACATCACTTTCTACCATCTTAGCCATCACAACAGCTTGAGACAATGATGTAGCTGTTCTAACAAAAGTTCTGTACTCAGGCAGAATGATATTAACAAAATGCTGGATACGAGACGCTTCATCTGGCACCCATTGTTGTACAAACCTCAGTTTATCCATAAACTTCTCTACTACCTCATCGATCGTCATTTGAGGTGTCATCTTCATTTCAAGAAACTCAGTCTTGATTCGGTTCATATCAAATGGATTACAATATTGTTCACACACCTTCCCATGAAACTGCTCCCATGTGATCATACTCACTTGCTCTTTTGATATACTAGAAATCAAAGAATCCCACCAAATCATAGCCCTACCTTTCAACAGTCTACTAGCATATGTTACCTTCAGCTCGGGTTCACACTGACACGCTTCAAATACCCTTTCAACTTCTCGCAACCAATTGAGAGTTACAGTCGGATCAGTACTTCCAGAGAACTCGGAGGGTTTGCAATCACGGAAGTTCTTATACGTACATCTTTTGGGTGGTTGCATGTAAGGTTGATGGAACATTTGCATTTGATATGGATTCATCATCATGGGATTTTGGTAAGTAAAGGTGTTTTGTGGTGGCATATAATATTGGTTAGGTATTTGATTCTGAAACTGGTTCTGGGGCACATTAGGTATCGTTTGGGATTGCGCGGTTGGGAATCCAGGTGGTGTATCATCATTTCCAGAATGCCTCGCCAATTCAAGCTCATTAATTTTGTCCTCGGCCTCTTTTAGCTTGCTTTCTAACTGAAGGATGTAACTACTCTGATCATCAGGGGATGCATCGTTCACACTATACTCTACAATCAGTAGCCTATGGACCCAACCTCCCCTAGGCACGGTTGACCTCATACGGACTCTAACCTCTCCTAGGCACGGTCTCGAGTCCCCAGTCTCCCTAGGCCCGACTGGTGCCATTCACACAGTGTACACATAATTCACATACAACATCAGGCATACTATATTATTCTAACATGGCAATTTCTACACTATGCATGGTAAAAGAGTCAACCACAGTAGCATGATATGCTACTTAAACTCTATCCGGAGATAGACCCACTCACCGATTACCAGCTACAGCTCAGTTATCTTACTTCTGAGCTTCTTCCTTGTTCTTATCACCTGAGAACAACACAACGAAGTCAATATACATATCTCAATCAATAGTATAATCAAATCATACTATAAACTAGGTCATAACATCATATATTCATAATTTTATGAATCTACATCATGACTCCATTCAATAATGGCATACAGGTGCATGCAAAACACGACATACACACTAAAACTCCTTTTCAGACCCAAAAACAGTTTGATCTAGGTTCTTAAAAGTTCACCATTGAAAAGTATTCTTTATTACGATTCTAACGATAGTTTATTCATCAAAAACGGAGTTACGTTTTGAAAGTTACGCCCGTTTCAATTTCATAAAAGGTACTGTAGCAAATAGTGACACTGTAGCAACTCGGTACTGTAGCAACTCGGGTACTGTAATAACTCGGGTACTGTAGCAACTCGGTACTGTAGCAAATAGTGACACTGTAGCAAATAGTGACACTGTAGCAACCCGGGTACTGTAGCAACCCGGGTACTGTAGCAAACTGGGTTTCGAAGATCTTATGATTTTTTCTCAAAAACTTGATTTCTAAGTGTTTTTGACCAAATTTTAAGCACAAGAAAGTTACTAAACATATATACAATCTATTTCTAACATCAATTAAGCATAACAAACACCAAATATGAAGATTCAAGCTTAAAATCACACTTTTTATTCAAGAACACAAAAAACCCATTTATTCAAGAATCAAAGCAAGGATTCAAGTAAACAAACCTGATTAGATGATCACAAGGATGATATGAATCAATCCTTAAAGCCTTACAATCAAATTTCTAGCTTGGATTAATTTAGGATTTGTGAAGGATGAAAGAGTAGGTACGTACTAAATTTGGGAAATGTCTAGAAATGAGAATAAAAAAACCATTTACACTCTTAAATAGGCATTAAATCCCATACCCCACAACACACGGGTATTTATCAGTTATCTGATATCTTTCGCACAAGATTAGATAACCCAAACGAGGTCCAAATAAATAAAACAAACATGTTCTGGGACCCTTGTCACAAACTGGTCTTAACCAATTAATAAAATAACACCAATAAAATAATTAAAATAAAAGCACTTAAAACTAAGCATAACCCTAAGGGCAAGATAGACAACTTACAACTAGCTCGGGTTTCAGTCTGTTACAGACGACTTGTCGTTCGGAAAAAAATAATAATAAAATAATGACTTTTGTGATAATAAATATATAAGAAAGTGGAAAATTATTTTTGGACGACTCTTCCCGGACGACAAGTCGTCGGGAAATTGCACTGTCAATACAATTAATACATATAAGCATAAAACTTCTAGCAGTATTATTCATTTGGATATAAAGCAATCAAGTAGAAATCAACCGAAACCCTAACAAATTCAACATAAAAAAGTAGTAGATAAAAAATTTGAATACCATATTGGTATAGAGTTAGTTTCAAATTAATAACTGAACCGCTACAGATCATCAACAAGCACCAGTGGTCTAGTGGTAGAATAGTACCCTGCCACGGTACAGACCCGGGTTCGATTCCCGGCTGGTGCACTTGCTGTGATGATATAGCCTTTAACAATGGTTGGGTCCATTGTGTAGCGTCTATATATGGAAGTAACTTGAGGCAATTCTGAGCATTTATTTTATTTTATTTTATTTGCTTTTAAAAAAAACAAAACAAGCAACCGTAATCGTTGTTGACTTGTTTAAAGCTCAATTTGTTCGACGGCGTTTGAGAAATAGAGGTGAGTTTTGGAGAAATATTTTTAATTTTAATATATATACATATATCTATCTATAGTTAATATTAAAATGCTATAATGATGATGTCATTATTAGGCTAACTTCTTTGTTAAGAAAAAATCAAAAAGAAAAAGAAAAAAAATCTAAGCATGGTGGGTGACGTCATTAATCTAAATATTTTTAAATTAACATTAAATCTTATTAATTAATTATTATTATTAAATTATATTAATAATTATTTTAATTATTAAAATTAAATAATTTTAAGATAATTTATCAATTTATTATTATTATTAAATCATATTAATAATTATTTTAATTATTAAAATTAAATAAATTCAAATTATTTTAATTATATATTTTAATTAATTATTTTTAATTGAGTACGAGAAGCTATAAAAGCTAGGCTGAAGGAAACCAATTCAAAATTTATAAGTAACAAAATCACTAAAAGTTGGATAACTCAAACTTTGTTTTACACAAAACACATAGATTAAGGCTACAAAATCTGACATGCTAATTGTTTATTCTGCATATATATAGAAAATTGAAGAATAAGAACATGGAAATACTGAAAGTACATAAACAACAAACTTGTGACTTCCATCTTGTAACATAACAAACAAAAGTTTGATGCGTCGGAGTGCAATGAGACATTCTTCACCAGCCCTGTATCCATTTGTTTTAACAAAGAAATTAGCTTAATAATGACATCATCATTGTAGGATTTTAATATTAACTATAGATGACAACTAATATTATCTCTTATGATTGGATGTAGATTGTTTAATATGCATTTTAGGTGTTTGATGAAATGTTCGGCTGACGAGTTTCTTAGTCGGACTCTGTGGTTCTACGGGCCATTAAACTAAATAACTTTAGCATTTACGTTCACTTAATATCTAAAACATATCATTAAACTGTTTCGTTTAAACAAACTCGTGGTTCCATGTGTCATTTCACTAGTACATACATAAATATTGATTTAAACATATATATTTAAAATTATAAATATTATATATATATATATATATATATATATATATATATATATATATATATATATATATATATATAAATTGTTATTAGTAGGGCGAGATTACAGGGTTATTGAACAGAGTTGGAATGGAGATCGTTGTTCAGAGTTTGTTCAAAATCTTTAAATGGAAGTCTTTTGCTTTTCAAAATAACAAAACAAGAAACGTTACAAGTCACAGATGTCAATTCAATATACGATCGTATACGTAATCGTTATTGACTTCTTGTTGATTAAAGCTCAATTTGTTTGACGGCGTTTGAGCTTGAAAAGTTTAAACAAACGGAAACAGGGAAATTGCAGAGGGACCCTGGCAACTGGCGAAGTGGTTAATCAAAACGCGAAAAGCAACTGGCGAAGTGGTTAATCAAAACGCGAAAAGTAACTTGGTTTTCGAGGTCGTAACTTGATTTTCACCGTTTTCGCTCTAGATTCTTCGTTTTAAGTCCGTTTTCTATTATTCTTTTTACAACGTATTTGAAATCACTTGATCTACAAAATAATTCAAATAAATGCTTATTTCTTCGATAAAGTTTGCAACTTTATTATTTTACGGCATAACCGAGGGAAAAACGTGACTTTTTCACCGATATTAGCTCTCTACAAAATTGGACTTATATACATGTTACCCCACTCTCCCTTGGTTGACCCATAACAATCTATTCGAGTCTCAAAAGATGCCAACGTTGCAACGTACTAATTACCATCATACCACCAACATTGTATTTCTAATTTTTTTAAGTTAAAATAAGTTTAAGTATTATGCAGTACTTGACTTATATGCAGTGTACACGTACCATTTGGTAAAAATGAAACGAAACCACCTAAGACGAAAAATATGATAGAGAAATGGGGTAAGATGGGGGGTTACTTGAATTGTTATTTTCGTCATCTATCGTAGATACGAACCGAGGAGAAAGGTGAATGCAGTGAACGGGGTTTATAACATCTTGGAACAAATGGTGCAACATCAAGAACTTAAAGATATCGTTAACAAAATAAATCACCATGAAAAATAAAGAAGTTGATCAGTAATACCGAAAACTCAAGATTCCGTTGATGAGCTGTTTTAAGCTCGTGAAACATATTTTTTCTTTTCTTCCTTCGGGTTTTAGAATATAGTAAATGTTGGGTTCGTTTATGTGCAACGCGTACCATGCACTATTCACACGCACCATGCACCATGCACTACGTACCATGCACAAACTTGCGTGCGTATTGCACATTCAATGATTGTTGTGCATTCAATGCCCAAATGAACCGGTCAGTGTAAGTTTAACTCCAGGTTCAATGCACAAACATTACTCCACGGTTCAAATATACTGACCGGGTTCATTTGAGCATTTAAAGCACAACTAGAACTGTCAATTTAAACCTTGTTAAAATTTACACACTACGGTGGTGGTGGTGGTGGTGGTGATGGGGGTATAGGAGAAGGCAGTTCAGAGATATTTGATGTGTTTTGGTGTTGAGTGATGTTCTTTTGTGATGAGAATCATGGTATTGGTGAAATGTGATATCTATGTACGTTTAGGAGACAGGTGTCTGTGAGCTTCGGGACCCCAAACTTTGGCTTTTAGTGGTCATTATTTGTGCTCGTCAAATTTTAATGGGTATTATTTGTGCCCGGTACCCCCTCTTTTGGCTTTTAACGTCTTAATTATCGATAATAAATTAGTAAATGTGGTATACGGGACCCCAGTTTTGCCTTTTAAGATCTTGGTAATCGAAAAATTCAGGAAATCTTATCCACAATATTTTTTCCTTATCCCGTCAAATACGCACCACGCACGATATCAAAATGTAACACCCCGTTTTTTCTTGTACATAGTCCAAGGTGCGTATTTAAACTCTTGAATGTTTAACCTTAACCTTGGTCGATTGTAAAAGATTCAAACGATGGAAATTGAACTAACCTGGCAAACTATCGTGTTTAAAGGCACTATATCGCGTTCTGGTGCATCGCGGAACACGATGGAGTTGATTGATATGCGACACCCTGAGAAACCCCACTCCTGATCGATCTGTCGCGTTCTGGTTTATGATATCGCGTTTTGGTTGTCGTGAAACGCGACGCCTTGCCAGAACTGGTTTTCCAACTCGTTTTTTAAAAGGCATTTTTGAGGGTGTTTTGGTCATTTCGCATTATGGACTAGTTTTAAGGCCACAAATCTGGCCAAATCTTATCTCATTCTCATTTCCTTCATCTCTTCTCATTTTCCAAACCCTAGTGAGAGAAAGTGAGTTTTAGAGAAAGAAAGTGGGTTTTGAGGAAGAAGAAGGTTGTTTCGGGTTAAGGCGCAAGAGGCAAGGTTGTTCATCTCGTCAACGGCAACATTTTGGTGGTATTGGTAAGTCTCAACTCCGAATTTCATCTTTATGATTTGATATTCAAGTTAGGGTTTTGAGCTTGTTAATTGTGAAACCCATTTAGATGATGAAGTGGGTTTATGGTGACTAGTTATTTTTAATACTTGGCAGGTATTGGGTTGGTTGACGTTTTGGCCATGATTATGCTTTGATTGTTGGTGTAATCACTTAGTTTAGTGATTTGGAAGTGTTGGAACCCATTTGGATGCATTTGGTTGACTAATTTTGAAATGGGTCAAAGTTAGGGTTTATGTGCAAATTGGGTAAGATAAGTGTTTAACACTTATGATTGGGTTTGGTTGGCGTTATTGGAACCATTATCACTCTAGTTAGTGATTATTGGCAAGATTGGGCATGAGTTGTTCTTGGAAGTGCATTTGGGTCATTATGGCACTAGGTGTCGATATGGGTTCGTTTATAATCCACCCTAATTGTGTTGTTTGTTATGTGATAAATGGAATAGGTACGTTCCATTGGCGATTGCGGATCTTGGTTTTGCATTCATCAAGATTTCAAGTGAGTGTCAATATACTATGTGCATATGTATGTATAGGATGGGTGTGGGTTGGGTGAAGTGATCCTCGGTTATAGAGCTCACTTCACATATAGGTGGATATGATAGGCTTGTGTAATAGGCCCAATTGGCACGGTTGTGCGTTTTGGTTGACCACCTTTGGCGAGGTGCACACTTTGTGTGTACGTTATCACATGGGCTTGTGATTTAGATAACCCTGATGATGTGGATTTACATAATCCCGACGGCGTGGGTTTGGTATTTGAGTTGCGGTTGAGTAACCCCGATGATGTGGATTTATATAATCCCGAGACCGTGGATTTTGATTTGGGAGGTGAGTCACGTGTGGTGCGGATTCACGATGATGCGTGTAGATTCGGTCATCTTATTGAGGTAGTGGTCACGTGTGGTGCGGATTCACTAGGGCTCATGTATGTTCGACCAACCTCGATGTTGTAATGGTATTGAAGATAGTAGTCGCGTGTGGTACGGATTTACTAAGACTCGTGTAGTTTCGGCCAATCTTCATTTGGTATTGGGTTAAGGGGTTAACCTAGGGCGGTTTACGCATTGTTATATATATATATATATATATATATATATATATATATATATATATATATATATATATATATATATATATATATATATATATATATATATATATATATATATATATATATATATATATATATTGTCGTATTGTTGTGATGTAGCTAACCCTTCGGGTATAGCTTGATGGCTTTGTTCATATTGTTTGTGGTGCACTTACATTGTTGATATATTAGCTTGTTGTATAGCGATCGTACGGTATGCTTAGATTAGCTTGCCTTTATGCTCGGACTCCGGTATGTGCTATTTGATTATTATTGTGTGGCGTGTCCATTTTATGCATATATATGTATGTAGTATATTCTCACTCACTAAGCATTAGCTTATCCTCTCGTTGACTTTATTTTTTATAGGTTCGCATGATGGCAGCAAGGGTAAGTAACGGGACTAGTGAGCTAGCGTGTGATGCTTAGAAGACTTGGATTTTGGAATACATAGGATTGGGTAGATCGTTCCCAATCACCATGCTCGGTCTTTTGCCTAAAAACTTATTAGTGTCTTTTGGTTATGTAACCGGATTCGATAAATATGGTTTTAAATTATGTAGCGTGTGTTGTTAAAGTCATTTGTACTAATAGGTGTTTTAAGATAATTGGAAAACATAATCATGGCGTCGTTTTAATAGTATTAATGTATTATGAAAAGAAAAAAAATTATGGGATGGTTTAACGGCGGGTTGGGTCGTTTCAAGTGGTATCAGAACATGGTCTAAGGGATTTAGGTGACTTGAGATAGGTGCCTAGACTTAGACTTTTGTGTGTGCTTATTTGTTGCGGGACTTGTAGGAGAACGGGTAGGACGGGGATTTGGTTAGTGCCTTAGCGTGTAGGTGAACTAACTAGGATTGTGGCTTGTATCGTGATATTATTCTTGCGTGTGTTTATATCGAGTATAATTTTTGTTTGTGTTGATTTATATCATCGAGCGAAGTGGTCGTTGTACTAACAAGTTGATACGGCGTGTGCGTGTAATAATTAATGACTAGCTACCATTGTTACGGCTGCAAATCGTGTTTATCAAGTGAAGTACAACGAGTGTTGAGCAAGATGGGGCGGTGTTGTGTGTGTGGTTTTATACGTTCGTGGTCTAATCGTTTTGCATTCTTTAGAATGACGACGAGTGACGATGAGTTTAACGCTAGAGTTTGCGGAGCAATTGGGAGAAGAAATGGATAAGGAGCATTCCGAATTTCGAAGTAGTAGTGAAATGGAGCGTTGTCATAAGAGCTTCATGAGGACTAAACCTCCGATGTATGACGGGAAACCGGATCCTTTGATAAGCACAACATGGATCTAGGATGTCGAAGGGAGTTTTCGCACTATTGAATGCCCTCCCGAGAAGAGGACAAGACTCGCTACTAGCTTGTTGCGGGGTAGGGTGAAGGATTGGTTGGATGGTAAAATTGATATTGTTGGAGGTGAATCGTTTATGGGGTTATCGTGAGACGATTTTAAGAAGGAATTCTTCGAGGAGTTCCGGATACAAGCCGATTTGTCGGATTTGCGTGATGAGTTGTGATGTGCAAAAGTGTGCAGTGCTTAATTTTCCTTTCTAACTTTTAAATTTATAAAACCTTTATTAATACACTTTTAACACTCTAACGAGCAACAAAACCCGATCAGAGGTAGTATTTTAGGTCATCGTCCCAAGAGAGCGTAGCTGCGGATAAGAGTTGTTTTATTAAATAGTTTCATTCTTATTAAAGAATTAAAGATATATTTTTATGTCTTTTATGAGATAGATTCTTATCTCTTAGAAAAGAGATGATTTAAGATAAACAAAATAAAGCAATAAAGTAAAAGATTCAAATGAAACAATTATAAATAAAAGCAGCTACATGAACGAATAACTCATACGAGAATCATATTAGGCAAGTTTCATAACTTATATTAACACAAATCAAGATAACAATCATAGACCAATTATTATCCCTAAACAGGTTAAGACGTGTGTTGCATATCATTTAATAAGCAGGACTAAAAGCATATACTAGACATGTGATGTGCATGACTAATATCTCAATTCTTAGCATTCAATTCAATTACATGATACATATCAATCTTATGATGCGGATCAATATGCAAATAGAATGACAAATTATATAAGCTATTAAACATCAAGTAGATCAACTCAAGTTACTAGCTGAAACTCAATTACTACTTAGTTTTCATGCAATCATTAATTAAACACATCCAAACAGAGGATCTTCGACTAAGCCTAACAATATCAAACTCTATTATATAAGTGTAATTCAAATTAAACAAGTTTATCACTATTATGCTGTTTAACCTAGTTGCATGTAATTCAATTTAACAAGTTTGATGGACTAGATCTAAACAAGTAGCATGAATCGAATAATAGATCATCGGATCAAGTACTAATCAATTCTAAAATCATGTTATCTAATCATTAAGCATGGCAAACAAGTATATTAAAGCATAACAGATTCAAAAGAGTTTAAATATCATCACAGAAACTCGACCATACAGATCTGGAAAAGAACCAGAAACTGTACGGATGAAGCACTGAAGCCGGCGGCTTCCTTCCTCACAAAGCCAGCGGATTGGAGGTGAGCCCGGCGGCTTCATCTGTTTCCCAGATGAAGTCAATCTTCGTCCACGTAACCACTATGAACGTTTAGTTCATAGCAGAAGACGAACAGAAATGAATACAATAAATAAAATAAGTAAAACAATAAAATAAGGATAGAATCATACCTTAAAAGGAAGATAGATGTAAAATAACTTGAATTAAAACTTGAATCTTGATTACAATGACTAAATCTAACCTAAGGGTTTAGAGAAAACCCTAAAAAAATGACCTAACCAGAATTATTGAATTCTGAAATCTAATACATATGAAAACTAAGACCAGAGGCCTGTATTTATACTGTTCAAGTTCGGTGGCCAAGCTGGCGACTTCAGAGGGAAGCTGACGGCTTCAGAGGGAAGCTGACAGCTTGCCCTGGGTCGATGACTCATTTTCCAAGTTAAACTTAATCCGCAAGATAAAATCTTTTAGCCGTCATTACTAAGCTGGCGGCTTCAGGGAAGCCCAGCGGCTTCATAGATCCGCCAAATCTTTTTGATTTCATTTCCATTTTTGCTTGAACTTGGTCGATAAGTTGAGAAACCGTGTCAACTAGGCCGGCGGCTTCGGGATGAAGCCGGCAGCTTCCTTTGCCTTTTGCTTGATCAACAAGTTCTTTCAATTTTACGAAGATTCTGGAACATTCTGACACATGTGACTCCAAAGCCGGTGGCTTCCTTGAATCCATGCCAGCGGCTTCATGTAGCCGTTCTGCAACTTGTTGTGTTTTTGATCCTGTTTAATACATAACTTTGATAAAATCATTAGAAATACCTTTTTCCCATTTTTACCCATTTTAGCGTGTTTTGGGGTTAAAATGACTTTAAAATACTAAGATAACTCCTCAAAATGTTATTATAAAACTGTATAATTTAGGAGTTATCAAATTCCCCACACTTAAACCTTTACTTGTCCTCAAGTAAACCTTATAAATTATTTCATGGGTATTAAAGTAAAATTGCAAAGTCAAAAGTATGTCTTAATAAGAAGTTAGTATTTATTATTCGTAAGAACTAGTCTGAACCAGACCAAGGATTACAAGTAGTCCTAATGTTTATTAAGTCAAATTTATACATTTTGGTCATCATTGGACTTTTTTGTTTTTTAGAGAATTTAAAAATGTATGGTTCTCATTGGAACTCTTTTCTTTTGTTGGCCTTCATTGAGCTCTTTTTCCTTTTATTTCTTTTGCTTTCATGCTTAGCTTTTAGCTTTACACTTGACAATTTCTCTAAATTGACCCTTATTTGGAATATTTTGCTGCCTCAGTGATCCATGCTTATTATGCCATATGGTAGTGGCTATAAGATTACACTCGTTTCACAATTTTTGACTTTTACTCTTTTATCTTAAACAAGTAATCCGATCTCGAAATTGAGAGTAGTTCTATTATTATCATTAAGATTTAAGTTAGTAAAAAGACATAAGTTTGATTAAGAATTTATACTTTCGAAAAATTTAAAATTATACCCATTTTTCAACTTTTTTGGGAAAATTGGTAGTATCTTTAATCTTTAAAGTGATTAATCACTTCCCTCCCCACACTTAGATTATGCAATGTCCTCATTGTATTTATAAAAGAATGAAATAAATAAAGGACATAATTGAAAATAAGGGAAAGAGTGATGTTACTTGATTTGTAGGATCATAGAATGATTTGCAGAGCACTTTTGCAAACTTCTTTTGAATCAAATATAAATAACTTCACAGAATATTAAATAATACAAAGTATAACACAAACATATTATTTTATTAATAACTTTCATCACTTAAACAATTTAAACACTTAGGAGCTATATTGCTCTTACATTCATAATTAAATAAAACAATAAAAAACATAACATAGTCCTAATAAACATATATAGGGATAGGTAATTTTGATTATAGAGTCGGTTGTGTGACTCTCTTCTTACGGAATTACTCTTTAGGCTTATCCTCCTCACATTTATTCTTTTCATATTCATTTAATGCCTTAATCTGTTGCAAGAAATTCAATGTAGTGTCAAGACCCCTACGAAAATACATTTCAAATGAGACAGTTAACTCATGGATATGTTTTCTCACTTCGGTGCTAAGCTTATATTGCTCTTTTATAAATTCAGTTACAATTCTATCCACGGTAAAGTCATCATCATCCTCTTTATTAACTTTAACCATTTTCACATTAGAGCGGGGAACTTTGGATCTTGGAACTAACGGAATAGATTCAACTATAGCACCATAACGAATAGTTAACGAATTATCAGCATAATTAATGGTAGCACGAGCAGTGGCTAGAAACGGAGATCCTAGGATTAAAGGAGTTATCGGATCTTCTTTCATGTCCATAACAACAAAATCAATTCTATAGAAAGCATAACTAACAATAACTTCAACTTGTCTAACAATTCCCAACGGTTCATGTAATCGACTATCAGCAAAGCACACATTTCCTTTGATTGGTTCCAACGATGGCAACCCTAAGCGATCATAAATGGAGATTGGCATAACATTAATGCTAGAACCAGTATCAGCTAATCCAATAACAGGAATTGGACCACGAAATAAGCAAGGAATTTGGAATTCCCCTGGATCAGAACGCATAACAATAGGAATTTCAGGTGGCGCATATGGATCTACGGGATCAATTGTGAATGAATAAAGAGGGCGAAAACCTTCCTTTCTTCTTTCTTCCAACTGTTTCATAGTATCAGCTAACCAATCATCACACTTTGATTTTCTAGTCTCGTCACTAGTAACTTCATCATTTTCATCAACTTTTTTATCAACCACTTCTTCTTTTTCATCAAACAACTCATGCATGAAAATTACTTCATCACGATCAAGACCTCGAACTTTAGCATCTTTTGATTTATCTTCTTCATTAGGAGTCAACTTCTTTATTTCTTGATCATACTCTTCTTCTCCCATTTCAAACTCCCATAAGTACCTCAAACCAGGTTCATGATCATCAACCCTATTTACTTCTCTAATAACATTCACCTTTTCAAAACGAACTTCCTTAGAAACTTCAGATTCAGCAGGAACTTTGCCCTCGACAAGTTTGAATAACTTAGTAACATTGCGCTCTAAGTTTTGAATCGACGCTTGATGATTATTTTGCACTTGGGAAAGTTGAGCTTTTATGTTATCATTAGCTTCATTTTGATTTTTGATGAAAGTTAGAATGCTTTCTTCAATATTAGACTTCTTATATGTTTGAGCATTAGAAGAATTTGGAATGAAGGGTGCTCTAACAGGAAAGAAACCAGGTGAGTTTTTATTATTAGCAGGATAGGGTGTATTATAATTATTACGGTAGTTCGGGTTTCCTTGAAATTGATTCACATACGAAACATTTTCGACTTGCTCCATAGTAAGACTAGCAACACAAGCTTTAGTAGCATGAGGTCCTTGGCATCTTTCACAACCTACCTTAATCATATGCATTTCTTTAGTAAGCTTTTCAATCTGCCTTCCTAAATTACCCAATTGCACATTCATAGCCTTAATCATATCTTCAGAATTGTAACTAACAGATTTTACCGAACGAGAAATATCTAAGTCTTGGTGCCATTCATGGGAATGAGCAGCCAACTTATTAATCAATGTTTTAGCTTCTTCTGCAGTTTTACTCATAATGTTTTCTCCAGCAGATGTATCAATCTCTCTTCTTATAGCAATATCACAACCCTTATAGAAAGTAGTTACCTTTTAAAACTTATCCAATCCATGTTGTGGACAACCTCTAAGCATTTGACCAAATCGTACCCAGGTAGAATAAAGAGACTCATTAGTTTTATGATGAAAATTAGCAATGTCAGTTTAAAGAGTGACAGTTTTAGATGCAGGAAAGAATCGAGTGAGAAATTTTTCAACCATCGTATCTCAACTAGTAAAATCTCCTTCAGGTAACGAGTTTAACCATTCCCTAGCTTCATCTATTAGTGACCATGGGAAGAGACGAAGATAAATGACATTACTTTCCACATTATTAATGTTAAACAGATTACAAATATCTTTAAAATTCCGAATGTGAGCATTAGCATCTTCCTTCTCTGTACCCCTAAATTGATTATCCTTGAGCAAATGAAAAATAGATCCTTTAATATCAAAATTTTCTTTTATTTCAGGCTGAGTAATAGCATGACCTAATCCTTCCCGACCAGCTTTCATTAACGCTTCCATTGAATTTTCAGTAGTCATTTCAATTTCTGAACCAAAAAGAGATCCCAGATTAGAATCAGGACTAGACGGAGATAATGAATCATCATTAGAAGTAGTTCCTTCTTTGAAATTTAATTTCTTAACAATATTCAAATCCCTAGAATGTTTAAATAATATATCGGGATTTGGTAACATATCTTGTAAGACTGGTTTCTCGGACCGAGTATTCATGTGATCTAAAATTATAAAAAGAAAAGTTTTAGGAGAAAATCTTTTAGAACTTAAAAGATATATATATATATATATATATATATATATATATATATATATATATATATATATATATATATATATTTTAAATTTATTCTATTTCTTCTAATAATATGTAAGAAATCTATTAGTATATTAGTGATTTTTAAATTAATAAATATAATAAATATGAATGACATGATTAATAATATAAATATTAAATAACAACTTTTATCGCATAACAACGAATAATCAAACATACACGGCCTATTGAATCTTTCAAAACTTAAGTGACCCGTCAGCTTCTAGGTTTGAGCAGAAGCCTTTAAATCGGAACCCCAGCAACCCTCCCCTAAAGGAAGACAGTCATCACCAGTTTTCAAGAAATATCAATAACCAAAGTATATCCAACTTCCGTATTTACCGCGCTCCCCGGCAGCGGCGCCAAAAAGTTGATGTGCAAAAGTGTGCAGTGCTTAATTTGCCTTTCAAACTTTTAAATTTATAAAACCTTTATTAATACACTTTTAACACTCTAAAGACCAACAAAACCCGATCAGAGGTAGTATTTTAGGTTATCGTCTCAAGAGAATGTAGATACAGATAAGAGTTATTTTATTAAATAGTTTAATTCTTATTAAAGAATTAAAGATATATTTTTATGTCTTTCATGGGATAGATTCTTATCTATTAGGAAAGAGATAATTTAAGATAAACAAAATAAAGCAATAAAGTAAAAGATTCAAATTAAACAATTATAAATAAAAGCAGCTACATGAACGAATAACTCATACGAGAATCATGCTAGGCAAGTTTCATAACTTATATTAACACAAATCAAGATAACAATCATAGACCAATTATTATCCCTAAACAGGTTAAGACAAGTGTTGCATATCATTTAATAAGCAGGACTTAAAGCATATACTAGACATGTGATGTGCATGACTAATATCTCAATTCTTAGCATTCAATTCAATTACTTGATACATATCAATCTTATGATGCGGATCAATATGCAAATAGACTGACAAATTATATAAGCTATTAAACATCAAGTAGATCAACTCAAGTTACTAGCTGAAAGTCAATTACTACTTAGTTTTCATGCAATCATTAATTAAACACATCCAAACAGAGGATATTCGACTAAGCCTAACAATATCAAACTCTATTATATAAGTGTAATTCAAATTAAACCAGTTTATCACTATTATTTTGTTTAACCTAGTTGCGTGCAATTCAATTTAACAAGTATGATCGACTAGATCTAAACAAGTAGCATGAATCGAATAATAGATCATCGGATCAAGTACTAATCAATCCTAAAATCATGTTATCTAATCATTAAGCATGGCAAACAAGTATATTAAAGCATAACAGATTCAAAACAGTTTAATATCATCACAGAAACTCGACCATATAGATCTGAAAAAGAACCAGAAACTGTACGGATGAAGCACTGAAGCCGGCGGCTTCCTTCCTCACAAAGTCGGTGGCTTGGAGGTGAGGCTGGCGGCTTCATCTGTTTCCCAGATGAATTCAATCTTCGTCCACGTAACCACTATGAACGTTTAGTTCATAGCAGAAGACGAACAGAAACGAATACAGTAAATAAAATAAGTAAAACAATAAAATAAGGATAGAATCATACCTTAAAAGGAAGGTAGATGTAAAATAACTTGAATTAAAACTTAAATCTTGATTACAATGACTAAATCTAGCTTAAGGGTTTAGAGAAAACCCTAAAAAAATGACCTAACCAGAATTATTGAATTCTGAAATCTAATACATATGAAAACTGAGACCAGAGGCCTGTATTTATACTGTTCAAGTTCGATGGCCAAGCTGGCGGCTTCAGAGTGAAGCCGGCGGCTTGCCCTGGGTCGGTGACTCCTTTTCCAAGTTAAACTTAATCCGCATGATAAAATCTTTTAGCCGTCATTACTAAGCCGGCGGCTTCAGGGAAGCCCGGCGGCTTTGTAGATCCGCCAAATCTTTTTAATTTCGTTTCCATTTTTGCTTGAACTTGATCGATAAGTTGAGAAACCGTGTCAACTAGGCCGGCGGCTTCGGGATGAAGCTAGCGGCTTGCTTTTCCTTTTGCTTGATCAACAAGTTCTTTCAATTTTACGAAGATTCTAGAACATTCTGACACATGTGACTCCAAAGTTGGCGGCTTCCTTGAATCCATGCTGGCGGCTTCATGTAGCCGTTCTGCAACTTGCTGTGTTTTTGATCTTGTTTAATACATAACATTGATAAAATCATTAGAAATACCTTTTCCCATTTTTACCCATTTTAGCGTGTTTTGGGGTTAAAATGACTTTAAAATACTAAGATAACTCCTCAAAATGTTATTAAAAAACTGTATAATTTAGGAGTTATCAAGTTGTGAGCAACAAGGCTCTATGGATTTGAATACTCTCAAGACGACCTTTATGTCGAAGCTCATTTTTGCCCGGAGTATAACGGAAATGATAGTATGTTGATGGGAGATTTCTATCGAACTTTGAATGATGACTTGTGGAACAAGATTAGCCTTGGTCAAGTGAACTCGTTCGTGGAGTTATTCGCCGTGGCTAGGGGTTTCGAATCGCATTCGCGATCGATAGTTAGTGAACCTTAAAGTAAGAGAAGGGTTGATTCGTATGGTGCTCCAAGTAAGAGAACTAAGGGTGCAAGTTTGAGCACGGGTGGTATACGGACGGGTATATCGGATTCTAGTGCGTCTAGGTGTTACAATTGTAGCGTGAGAGGTCACAAGTTTTGGGAATGTTCGGTGCTAAAGGGTGATGGCACGGTATGCTTCAATTGCCAAGGAGAAGGACATCGCAAGTTGAAGTGTCACAATTTAGCGGGGATGGGTGTGGCGAGAAGACGTTAAGGTACTTTTCATTTTAATAAATATGTCCTTTGATTATTTATTATGTGGCGATGAGTTCGGGTTTGTTAAATGCATTGTGTTGTGCATATTATTGTTATGGGTGACATTCCTAATGGAATTACCCTACGGTGGCGTTTGGATTGACGGATGAAGGGCGTAAGACTTGGTGCAACCAAGCATTCCTTAGTGTTTGGGAAATGTTTCTACCAAGCCATGGGAATGGGCTTTGGTGTTCGGTTGTTAAGCGCGTGTTCGCTTTTGTGTTGAGGATGGTGAACCATGAGGTTCATTGGGTGGACGGAACCCTAGAGATCGAGTGTTTATTCTCGATGTATGTTGGTAATGGAGTCTACGTAACACGATGTCAGGTGCCTTTTTATACCTGCTGGCGTGATGTGCGACTTTGATGGTTGTGGTTACATTGTACTTAGGGTACCCTATAGAAACCCTTAGGAACATGAGTAACTAAGCGGAATTTGACAAGCCATAGCAATCGGACGATTGCAAGAGTGATGTTTTGTGTTCGTGTTAATGAACGATTTAAATGAAGTGGAGAAGGACGATCCGAAATCCTTCGTATGCTCAAGGTTGGAGCAAGGTATCGTGATGGGTATATTATGGAATACAAAACGGATGGATCTTGTCTATCTTTAGCATGTTGGTTGTATGAGTCTCGGTGATGGTTGACTAAGTCAACAATGAGTGGATAGTGGTTTCGCGGGATACTTTTATCTTGATGATTTGGTTATGGAACGGAGTTCTAAGTTGGGGGGGGGGGGGGTCTGTACTCCCGCACGAAGAGGTTTTTAGTAAGTTGATGTTGGACGGAGCCCGTATAGATTCGGGGCTAGTGTTGACATCTATGTTGGTCGATTGTGGTAAGAGTACGATTTGGATTAAAATTGTATCTATGAAGTTGGATTTAAATTATCACCGTGGTGGTAATATGGTGAATCTCACTGGGAGATAATGGACGTGTTCGACGAGCAAGGTGAGATCCCCGGTAAAGGGATGTGCGTGTCAGATTCTGTTCTAGAGAATTATTGTTTTGTGCCTATGTGCGAGATAGGTGGTTCTTGCTCGATTGTGACGGCATTGAGAACGCATACGTATGATGCTTGTGCAAAGATTCCAAGTGAGTGGAATGTTTCTAAGTATGTGGATATACTTGTTGCTTGGGTGGATGGTTAGTGTATTCCGTTAGGATTCACTATGGTGTGTGCAGTGCGCGATGCTACACTACTCGTTGATTGAGGCCAAAAGAGTGTATGTGAGATTGGTGAGTTGCGGTCGTTGACTTGGTCCGCTAACTTCATCTTGGGAGTAGTGTTATATCGGCATGGTATAACATTATCGAGAAATGAGAGTACCGGTGGGAAATGAGAGTACCATTCCTGTGTTGTGGTATTTTGGGCTATGAATCGCGTGTGGTGCGGATTCACAATGACACTTGTAGATGCGATCATTCTATTGGGATAGTGACTCTCGTGTGGTGCGGATTCACTAGGGCGCGTGTATGTTCGGCCAATCCCTATTGTGGTTGCGGTGGAGGTAGTGAGTCGCGTGTGGTGCAGATTCGCTAAGGCGCGTGTAGTTTCGGCCAGCCTTCATGTTGTTGGATTTGAGAACTATTGGTTGTTTCAACGCCGATGGTTCGGCCGTGAGGATCATGTTGTGTGATTAGTGATGCAATAGCAGTGTTTTGCTCACGTATTTGCGGTAGTTGCGTATTAGTCGTGTTTGCGCACTACAAGGAATGTTAAGTGGTAAGTGTTATCCCTAAGGATTCACTTTTATTCGGTCTTCATCGGTTTTGGTTGTTGACCTTATTTTTGGGGCGTGGTTACTTTAGCATTGTACTTGGTAAGGGTACGCTAAAGGGTTGATATCTCGGTACGAGATTGGTTGAGTTCTCCCAATGTGAGGGATTGAGAAAGTTTTAGTGCTCGGATTCGTGGATTTGGTAAATCGCGGATGACGGTTTAAATTGGAGAGGTGACTCATTGAGAAAGGTCGCCAAGAAGTGTGGTGTAAGATTTTTGGATTGCGGGAATTGTTGTCAACATCAAGTGTGGAAGCATGTCAAAGGACCGTAGAGTGTAGGTCCGGATCAGTTAAGTGGCCAGGATCATGGGGATGTGATGGAATTTAAGTGGGGGAGAGTTGTAACACCCCGTTTTTCCTTGTACATAGTCCAAGGTGCGTATTTAACCTCTTGAATGTTTAACCTTAACCTTGGTCGATTGTAAAAGATTCAAACGATGGAAATTGAACTAACCTGGAAAACTATCGCGTTTAAAGGCACTATATCGCGTTCGGGTGCATCGCGGAACGCGATAGAGTAGATTGATACGCGACACCCTGAGAATCCCCACTCCTGATCGATCTGTCATGTTCTGGTTTATGATATCGCGTTTTGGTTGTCGTGAAACGCGACATGTTGTCGCGAAATGCGAAGCGTTGCCAGAACTGGTTTTCCAACTCATTTTTTAAAAGGGATTTTTGAGGGTGTTTTGGTCATTTCGCATTATGAACGAGTTTTAAGGCCCCAAAGCTGGCCAAATCTTATCTCATCCTCATTTCCTTCATCTTTTCTAATTTTCCAAACTCTAGTGAGAGAAAGTTGGTTTTAGAGAAAGAAAGTGGGTTTTGAGGAAGAAGAAGGTTGTTTCGGGTTAAGGCGCAAGAGGCAAGGTTGTTCATATCGTCAACAGCAACATTTTGGTGGTATTAGTAAGTCTCAACTCCGAATTTTATCTTTATGATTTGATATTCAAGTTAGGGTTTTGAGCTTGTTAATTGTGAAACCCATTTAGATGATGAAGTGGGTTTATGGTGACTAGTTATTTTTGATACTTGGCGGGTTTTGGGTTGGTTGACGTTTTGGCCATGACTAAGCTTTGATTTTGGAGTTTAGTGATTTTGGAAGTATTGGAACCCATTTGGATGCATTTGGTTGACTAATTTTGAAATGGGTCAAAGTTAGGGTTTATGTGTCAAATTGGGTAACATAAGTGTTTAACACTTATGATTGGGTTTGGTTGGCGTTATTGGAACCATTATCACTCTAGTTAGTGATTATTGGCCAGATTGGGTATGAGTTGTGTAGTGACCCGAACTTTTCCATGTTTATATATATTAATTGAAATTGATATTTACATGATTAAATGTTTCCAACATGTTAAGCAATCAAACTTGTTAAGACTTGATTAATTGAAATATGTTTCATATAGACAATTGACCACCTGTAACAACCCGTCCTTATCCCCCTGGATGAAGTCATCAACATTTGGTCCCATTGCGATGATCGACTCCAAGTAATGTCCTTAAAATGAGCAAATGCACAGCGGAAGACTTAATTCGTACCTGAGAAATAACATGCTTAAAAGTGTCAACCAAAAGGTTGGTGAGTTCATAGGTTTATCATAATAATCATTTCAATATGTTAATAGACCACAAGATTTCATAAACATAAACATAATACACTCGCAAGTGTATGTAAAGCATTCTAAGTGGTTGAGCACTTGGTAACCATACTTAACATTTAATCAACGTCGCATATTCCCTTTATTATGAAATCTCACTACACCGTACCAAGTGTAGTCACCAAAACGAAGTACTGTGCAACCGTTGAATACTGGTCGTCCAGTCCGGTTGGGGTTGTCAGGCCCGATAGATCTATCAACAGGATTCGCGTTTACAATACCCATGTAAATGGTAGTTACCAAGCTACAGGGAAATATGCCAGTGGTACAACTCAACGTAGAATGTATTTTTAAGTACTTGTGTCTATTTTGTAAACATTTATAAAAGCAGCGCATGTATTCTCAGCCCAAAAATATATATTGCAAAAGCAATTAAAAAGGGAGCAAATGAAACTCACCTAATGTATTTTGTAGTAAAAATACATATGACTATATTGAACAATGCAGGGTTGGCCTCGGATTCACGAACCTATATCAATTATATTTATTAACACATTGTAATCGAACAAATTTATATACTATTATTATTAATGATATATTTGTTATTTTAATAAATTATATGTTTCATTAATTAATTAACTATATTTATTTTATAAATACTTAATATAAAATATCAATGTAGTTAGGTTATATGTATTAACTATATTTTTATAAAACTATTATTTCTTTGTTAAAATTATGATTATAGTAATACTACAATAATGATAACACTAATAATATTAAAAATACATCATTTGTTATATATGAAGATTTAAAATAAAAAAAAATATGTTTATAATATGTAATATTATTATAAGTATAATTTTATATACAAAATATTTATTTGTTGTAAAAATAATAATATTCATAATACTAGTAATAAAATAATGATAATAATAATAATAATGATAATAATTTTAATAATATTAATACTTATGTTCATAATAATAATAATAATAATAATAATAATAATAATAATAATAATAATAATAATAATAATAACAATAATAATAACAATAATAATAATAAAAATGAAAATGTATACCCTTTTGAAAACTTTTCTAAAAAGAATTGCCCATGACAGGGCTCGAACCCGCGACCTCCCGCTAACTAGACAACAACCTTAACCATTCCTCCATATTCATCAATTTATTTTACCCCAATTATATATAAGCCCTTTTTAATTCCTTGTTTCAGCCCAACTTCAACGAAGCCCAACTGAATCCTAAACCCTTGGCCCAACTTCGGCCCAACATCACTTCTATTGTTAAATAAAAAAAAAATATAGAAACAGATGTACTGTAGCAACAGCTACAAAAGGAGGCTGCAGTTGGGTTGGTTTGATGGTGGCTTATGTTGGTGCCTGATGATGGTTAAATGGGTGATGATCCCCGGCTGTTTACAGTAGCAAAATAGAAGTGAAAACTTTACTTTTAAGCGGATATTCTCGAACAGAATAGATAGACAGGAGTAGCAATAGTAGTTCGAGTATGGCAACAGATATATGGTTATGGGTTTTGGTATAAAGATGGTGGTATTCGTTGAGCATGTACAAGCGGTGGTAGGTTGTTGTGGTTCAATTCTTTCGACATGAAGCAAAAACATAAAGCCGAAGATGGTGGGTATGCAAAGTTGTTCATGATGGTGTTAGGATGATGTTCGGTGGTGGTTCTTGGTCTCGGTTAGTGGCTAGTGCGAGCATTAGTATGAAGGTTGAAGGAGGTGGCTATTTAGAGGTGGTTGATTGGTTGTGCTTGTAGAAAACTAGACGAGTGAAAATCATATATATATAAATGAGATTGTATGCAGGTATATAACATATGCATATATTATATATATATATATATTATTTATATATATTATTTTATTAATACAATAATAATCATAATAATTCTTATAAAAAGTTGTTAGTGATTATGATTTGGTGAGGGTAATTGGAACAAAACAAAGAAGTTGGTTTATATCATCCATCCATGTCTATACATAATAGATAATGCATATATATATATAATAATAGAAATAGAAATTTTCATTATATTAATAATGTAAAGTACATATATCATTATCATTTGCCTTTAAAAGAAAACAGCTATACATTAGCTGTATAACATATAAAAGGATCTGCCGACAGATTTGGATTCATATATTACGGACTGGATTTCGTGCCCATTGCTAAACTGTTAAAATATAAAAGTGTTCCTAAAAATCCCAAATTTTTAGATTAAATATATTTAATTATTTCACTCATTAACTGTTTGAAACCTGATCAAAAAGGTTCGATAATTATTTATTTTCTGTTCCAATTTATATGTACGGAGTACTAATATTTAAACTAAAAAAAAAATAGAAATATTTTTAACAAATCTAACATCTTCGTAATCGATTTACAGTTCAAATTTTATTTTAGTCCTTCATGAACATGTAATATATCTCTATATTAAAACTAACGAAACGTCAACCGAGTGTTACTGACGTTTACTAATTAGGCTCGAAATCATTCATTTTCAATATACACATTATATATATATATATATATATATATATATATATATATATATATATATATATATATATATATATATATATATATATATATATATATATCAAATCTTAATTAACAAGTTTAAGTAAATAAATATATTAATTATATTCTTTTAAGCAACTAAATATAATATCGTATATTTACAAGTAATATTTATATATATATATTTTTATATATATTATTATATTATGTATATATTTAAATATATATGTAACTATTTACAAATTGTTGTTCGTGAATCGTCGGGAGTTGTCGAAGGCCAATTGAATGAATGAAACAGTTCAAAATTTTTGAGACTCAATCTAACAGACTTTGCTTATCTTGTCAAAAATATTAAATCGTATCGAGAGCTTGGTTTAAAATTAGTCGAAATTTTCCGGGTCGTGACAGTACCTACCCGTTAAAGAAATTTCGTCCCGAAATTTGAGTGAGGTCATTATGGCTAATAATAACAATGTTTTCATGATGAATATGAGTTGCTAAATAGAGTTTTATCATTATTGGGTAATATAGATAAAACGATTCGGTTAGGTGAAGTGTACGAGTGAAGCTGTCACAATAGATTGAGATAGAGATTTAACTTTTTGCTGTAGTCATGGTGGAATTTAGAAAATAAGGTGCGTCTTAACTTTTGACGTTGTCTTGGTTGAATTCCGGAATTCAAGGGATTAAAGAAAATCTTTAAAATCTAAAAGATTTGCCTCTTCGGCGAATAAGGAAATTAGGATCTCTCCAATTAAATGCGGAAATCTGTCTTGATTTCTTTGTCTAGTATTTTCACTATAAATGGACTTCTTTCGTTCCATTATTTTCACCACTTCAATTCTTTCTTCTCGATCCATACTTTCAAACAATTGTGAAAATGCTTAATCCAGTTCTGATCGTTGTCCTCATCCTTACTATCGCAACATTCATTCTCCTTTTTCAACTTCCACCAGAGGAATCTACTTTCTTCTACTTCACCTTTGGGGTTATATTGTTTTTAATTCTCCCGTGTCTTTATGTTGCGATAAACATTGACATACACGGTTTGTAATTTATGTGTTGTTATCGGGCTTTATATTCTCCCTTATATTTCGAAGCTCTATGCTTTAGTTTTCTCTTCCCGACTTCAAGTCAAGCGAATAATGGTCCAGAATTCGTAGATATAGAATTTCGAATGATTATAATGTTCTAAGCAGGAAGGAACGTGATAGCACGATTTGATTTTCAAATTTATCAAAATTATTGAAGATAGAACTGTCAAGAGTATATTCTTCTTGATATGTTCGGAGGTTATGTAGAATGAAAGAGTTAGGTAACATGACACATGATGATGGTATAATCTACTGTGAACCATCATCACATTTCATTAGAAACTCAGCATGACTTACTGTAATATAATCACGTTGGCCAAGCGCATTATATTATACTAACTCATACTCCAGTTCCCAACACCTCTCCAGAATTCATTCCTAATTGATACTTAAGTTTTACAGAAGTTTCCAATATAATGGAATGCAGAAAACACGAAGAGATAGATAATTTCGGACAAGAATATTTATGAAAATATCCTCAGAAATATCGAAAATATTTATGATGATATTTTTGGAATTTCTAAGTTCGAAAGTTGATAAGGAAAAATTTTCCACAAGATTTTAATATAACTTTGGAGCAAGATATTCTCTAAATATTTCATCGGATCCAGATTTATCTGGGTTCTATGAATTTAGGGTATGTTACTTGTATTTCTTCTTGGTTTCCTTTATGGTTAGCTCAATCTTTTTTTTTTTTTTTTTTTTTTTAGTACCAAATTTTTCTATCGAGCGTTCCTAACATTCTATACTTCATCATCAAGCTCTTGGCCGTTCAGACCATCTACGATTTTTCTGTTTACTCTGCATTTAATGCTACAATATCTGAATCATCGGTTATCAATTCGAGGTAATTTCAGGAGAATTGTGTTTTTAGATGATTAAACGCTGATGGTAATATGATGGAATATGAAAGGTTCCACGGTAACAATAAAATAGCACGCATATATATCAAAGTTATAATATGATTATTTCGAACGAAAAGTCGAAGTTGTCTTGTTGGAGCTGTGACAAAATTTGGCTAATTTGGAAAGGAATTGCATAGTTATTTTGGGTAATAATAACGCCAAAGGAATTAACACAGCTATGTGTTAAACGTTTACTCAGGTTTCGAGAGTTTTTCAGATGCATAACTATATGCATAAATCTTTTCTTCCGTATATGAAGTGCGGATGGTCCATCCTTTCGATCGAGGTGTTTTCAAGAATCATGAAATGTTTAAACGCAGATTGGAATCGTCAAGATACAAATGAGGTTTAAGATGAAATCAAGTGGCAAACTTGAAGAATTGTTTAGTTTCATATGTTATAATTAATATTTTAATTCATTTTTTTAATTGTCCAATGTTGATAGTCCCAATCGGTAGTCCACAGTTAACAGTACAATAATTCATATATAATTTAATTTATAATATTCGAATTAATTAATACGTATCGTGACCCGTGTACATGTCTCAGACTCGATCACAACTCAAAGTATATATATTATTTGAGAATCAACCTCAACCCTGTATAGCTAACTCCCGCATTACTGCATATAGAGTGTCTATGGTTATTCCAAATAATATATATAGATGCGTCGATATGATATGTCAAAACCTTGTATACATGTCCCGATATTTAAAGTGCGTAAAATAAATAACAGAAATTAAATGGCGATAAATTAAATGCGTAAAGTAAATAACAGAAATTAAATGACGATAAATAAGATTGCGATAATTAAATTGCGATAAATAAAATGTAATCAGTTAGCTAGGAACAGTTAACTGGAACAGTTAGCGTGGATTCTTAACAAAATTTCAATTAGTTAATTCGTTTGTTTCTAACAAATTTTATTTTGTCCAATGTTTTCTTCATTATGCCACTTGTTGGATTCTGATAGGTCAAAATCCAAATATGAAATTTAAATGGAAATGGTTATTCTGTGGTGAATGGATACGTATATCGGTGGTTGTACATAGGATAGTAAATGACCGTTGAATCAGCTTTGAAGAATGTACATTGTAACTTATTAATGTGAAATCTGAATATTCCTCGGATATTACCTACCCGTTAAAATATTTTCACAATTAACACTTTGTACTTAAGAATTTTTAATTACAATCTTTATGAAAACATATATACATATATATTTTCTTCAGATGCAATCATGGATTTAATGAGTTAATATGATATTAACTCATCTGATTTACCGTTAGAACAAGAATATATAATCTCTAAAACATTAGAGGTTACATAATCGCTATGTCAAACTAAGATAAATGATGTAGAACGTCATGTAGAATGATGATTATACTCGAGGTACAGAATGAAATGTTGAAGCTGGTGACGCGGATGTTGTTCTTGGTGGTACTAGTGCTGTTGGTGCTGAGGCTGGTGATGTTACTGGTGTTGATGGTACTGTTAGTGCTTGCAAATTGTGTACCGTGCTCTCTAAAGTTAACACCCGAGCTCGGAGTTCTTTAACTTCTTCTACTAACCCTGGTTGGTTATCAGTGTGAGGTAGAGGTCGGATATCTTCTCTAGTTCCGTTAATGGTAGCCTCAAGACGAAAAATTCTTGCAAAAAGGGTATAAACGGTGTTGCGAACAGGTTCGCCGGTGAGCGGGTCGAGCACTCCGACGTTAGGTGGTAAGTTCGGCTCGTGATATGGAGTACCTTCTTCATTTCTCCATAGGGTAAGTATTTGGCGAACCCATCCCCACTTTCTAAAGAAATCACGGTAGTTGATCGGTTGGTGCGCTCCCGTCACGCTATCTTCGGAGTCAGAAGAACTTGGTCGATTCGTAGAGGCCATCGTACGCGATCTCAGAAAAGATTTTTGGTATGAAAAGCTTAGTGACAGCAAATGATAGTTGGATGGTATTCTCAATGCATAATATGCCTAGATATATATAGTACCAGGATCCCTTAAATTACGGAGAAATTTACGGAAGATATCAGGCAAAGTTTACCGTAATAGATACGCTAAGATATAAATTTTTCTATACACTATCTATGCAATAAAGGCAGTAAGGCATGTCTAGACTTAGGAATGATTAGCGGGAAATTTTCCACTAGGAATGATATACAATACTTATAATATGCAGCTAAGGTCGAAGTCCAGACTCGCTAATGCATCCTAACAACTATCAGTTAGACACACTAATGCAAGGCCTGGTTAGCTAGGACCAATGCTCTGATACCACCTGTAACAACCCGTCCTTATCCCCCTGGACGAAGTCATCAACATTTGGTCCCATTGCGATGATCGACTCCAAGTAATGTCCTTAAAATGAGCAAATGCACAGCGGAAGACTTAATTCGTACCTGAGAAATAACATGCTTAAAAGTGTCAACCAAAAGGTTGGTGA
This sequence comes from Rutidosis leptorrhynchoides, assembly GCF_046630445.1. Taxonomy (NCBI): domain Eukaryota; kingdom Viridiplantae; phylum Streptophyta; class Magnoliopsida; order Asterales; family Asteraceae; genus Rutidosis; species Rutidosis leptorrhynchoides. The sequence continues at coordinate 105,228,524 of NC_092343.1, forward strand.
GTTCATAGGTTTATCATAATAATCATTTCAATATGTTAATAGACCACAAGATTTCATAAACATAAACATAATACACTCGCAAGTGTATGTAAAGCATTCTAAGTGGTTGAGCACTTGGTAACCATACTTAACATTTAATCAACGTCGCATATTCCCTTTATTATGAAATCTCACTACACCGTACCAAGTGTAGTCACCAAAACGAAGTACTGTGCAACCGTTGAATACTGGTCGTCCAGTCCGGTTGGGGTTGTCAGGCCCGATAGATCTATCAACAGGATTCGCGTTTACAATACCCATGTAAATGGTAGTTACCAAGCTACAGGGAAATATGCCAGTGGTACAACTCAACGTAGAATGTATTTTTAAGTACTTGTGTCTATTTTGTAAACATTTATAAAAGCAGCGCATGTATTCTCAGCCCAAAAATATATATTGCAAAAGCAATTAAAAAGGGAGCAAATGAAACTCACCTAATGTATTTTGTAGTAAAAATACATATGACTATATTGAACAATGCAGGGTTGGCCTCGGATTCACGAACCTATATCAATTATATTTATTAACACATTGTAATCGAACAAATTTATATACTATTATTATTAATGATATATTTGTTATTTTAATAAATTATATGTTTCATTAATTAATTAACTATATTTATTTTATAAATACTTAATATAAAATATCAATGTAGTTAGGTTATATGTATTAACTATATTTTTATAAAACTATTATTTCTTTGTTAAAATTATGATTATAGTAATACTACAATAATGATAACACTAATAATATTAAAAATACATCATTTGTTATATATGAAGATTTAAAATAAAAAAAAATATGTTTATAATATGTAATATTATTATAAGTATAATTTTATATACAAAATATTTATTTGTTGTAAAAATAATAATATTCATAATACTAGTAATAAAATAATGATAATAATAATAATAATGATAATAATTTTAATAATATTAATACTTATGTTCATAATAATAATAATAATAATAATAATAATAATAATAATAATAATAATAATAATAATAATAATAATAATAATAATAATAATAATAATAATAATAACAATAATAATAATAAAAATGAAAATGTATACCCTTTTGAAAACTTTTCTAAAAAGAATTGCCCATGACAGGGCTCGAACCCGCGACCTCCCGCTAACTAGACAACAACCTTAACCATTCCTCCATATTCATCAATTTATTTTACCTCAATTATATATAAGCCCTTTTTAATTCCTTGTTTCAGCCCAACTTCAACGAAGCCCAACTGAATCCTAAACCCTTGGCCCAACTTCGGCCCAACATCACTTCTATTATTAAATAAAAAAAAATATAGAAACAGATGTACTGTAGCAACAGCTACAAAAGGAGGCTGCAGTTGGGTTGGTTTGATGGTGGCTTATGTTGGTGCCTGATGATGGTTAAATGGGTGATGATCCCCGGCTGTTTACAGTAGCAAAATAGAAGTGAAAACTTTACTTTTAAGCGGATATTCTCGAACAGAATAGATAGACAGGAGTAGCAATAGTAGTTCGAGTATGGCAACAGATATATGGTTATGGGTTTCGGTATAAAGATGGTGGTATTCGTTGAGCATGTACAAGCGGTGGTAGGTTGTTGTGGTTCAATTCTTTCGACATGAAGCAAAAACATAAAGCCGAAGATGGTGGGTATGCAAAGTTGTTCATGATGGTGTTAGGATGATGTTCGGTGGTGGTTCTTGGTCTCGGTTAGTGGCTAGTGCGAGCATTAGTATGAAGGTTGAAGGAGGTGGCTATTTAGAGGTGGTTGATTGGTTGTGCTTGTAGAAAACTAGACGAGTGAAAATCATATATATATAAATGAGATTGTATGCAGGTATATAACATATGCATATATTATATATATATATATTATTTATATATATTATTTTATTAATACAATAATAATCATAATAATTCTTATAAAAAGTTGTTAGTGATTATGATTTGGTGAGGGTAATTGGAACAAAACAAAGAAGTTGGTTTATATCATCCATCCATGTCTATACATAATAGATAATGCATATATATATATATAATAATAGAAATAGAAATTTTCATTATATTAATAATGTAAAGTACATATATCATTATCATTTGCCTTTAAAAGAAAACAGCTATACATTAGCTGTATAACATATAAAAGGATCTGCCGACAGATTTGGATTCATATATTACGGACTGGATTTCGTGTCCATTGCTAAACAGTTAAAATATAAAAGTGTTCCTAAAAATCCCAAATTTTTAGATTAAATATATTTAATTATTTCACTCATTAACTGTTTGAAACCTGATAAAAAAGGTTCGATAATTATTTATTTTCTGTTCCAATTTATATGTACGGAGTACTAATATTTAAACTAAAAAAAAAATAGAAATATTTTTAACCAATCTAACATCTTCGTAATCGATTTACAGTTCAACTTTTATTTTAGTCCTTCATGAACATGTAATATATCTCTATATTAAAACTAACGAAACGTCAACCGAGTGTTACTGACGTTTACTAATTAGGCTCGAAATCATTCATTTTCAATATACACATTCTATATATATATATATATATATATATATATATATATATATATATATATATATATATATATATATATATATATATATATATATATATATATATATATATATATATATATATATATATATATATATATATATATATCAAATCTTAATTAACAAGTTTAAGTAAATAAATATATTAATTATATTCTTTTAAGCAACTAAATATAATATCATATATTTACAAGTAATATTTATATATATATATTTTTATATATATTATTATATTATGTATATATTTAAATATATATGTAACTATTTACAAATTGTTGTTCGTGAATCGTCGGGAGTTGTCGAAGGCCAATTGAATGAATGAAACAGTTCAAAATTTTTGAGACTCAATCTAACAGACTTTGCTTATCTTGTCAAAAATATTAAATCGTATCGAGAGCTTGGTTTAAAATTAGTCGAAATTTTCCGGGTCGTGACACCACCCAGGTTGACCGGTGATTCACGAACGTTAAAACTTGTAAAAACTATATGATGACATATATATGGATATATATATAGTTAACATGATACGATGATAAGTAAACATATCATTAAGTATATTAACAATGAACTACATATGTAAAAACAAGACTACTAACTTAATGATTTTTAAACGAGACATATATGTAACGATTATCGTTGTAAAAACATTTAATGTATATATATCATATTAAGAGATATTCATACATGATAATATCATGATAATATAATAATTTAAAATCTCATTTGATATTATAAACATTGGGTTAACAACATTTAACAAGATCGTTAACCTAAAGGTTTCAAAACAACACTTACATGTAACGACTAACGATGACTTAACGATTCAGTTAAAATGTATATACATGTAGTGTTTTAATATGTATTTATAAACTTTTGAAAGACTTCAATACACTTATCAAAATACTTCTACTTAACAAAAATGCTTACAATTACATCCTCGTTCAGTTTCATCAACAATTCTACTCGTATGCACCCGTATTCGTACTCGTACAATACACAGCTTTTAGATGTATGTACTATTGGTATATACAATCCAATGATCAGCTCTTAGCAGCCCATGTGAGTCACCTAACACATGTGGGAACCATCATTTGGCAACTAGCATGAAATATCTCATAAAATTACAAAAATATGAGTAATCATTCATGACTTATTTACATGAAAACAAAATTACATATCCTTTATATCTAATCCATACACCAACGACCAAAAACACCTACAAACACTTTCATTCTTCAATTTTCTTCATCTAATTGATCTCTCTCAAGTTCTATCTTCAAGTTCTAAGTGTTCTTCATAAATTCTACAAGTTCTAGTTACATAAAATCAAGAATACTTTCAAGTTTGCTAGCTCACTTCCAATCTTGTAAGGTGATCATCCAACCTCAAGAAATCTTTGTTTCTTACAGTAGGTTATCATTCTAATACAAGGTAATAATCATATTCAAACTTTGGTTCAATTTCTATAACTATAACAATCTTATTTCAAGTGATGATCTTACTTGAACTTGTTTTCGTGTCATGATTCTGCTTCAAGAACTTCGAGCCATCCAAGGATCCATTGAAGCTAGATCCATTTTTCTCTTTTCCAGTAGGTTTATCCAAGGAACTTAAGGTAGTAATGATGTTCATAATATCATTCGATTCATACATATAAAGTTATCTTATTCGAAGGTTTAAACTTGTAATCACTAGAACATAGTTTAGTTAATTCTAAACTTGTTCGCAAACAAAAGTTAATCCTTCTAACTTGACTTTTAAAATCAACTAAACACATGTTCTATATCTATATGATATGATAACTTAATGATTTAAAACCTGGAAACACGAAAAACACCGTAAAACCGGATTTACGCCGTCGTAGTAACACCGCGGGCTGTTTTGGGTTAGTTAATTAAAAACTATGATAAACTTTGATTTAAACGTTGTTATTCTGAGAAAATGATTTTTATTATGAACATGAAACTATATCCAAAAATTATGGTTAAACTCAAAGTGGAAGTATGTTTTCTAAAATGGTCATCTAGACGTCGTTCTTTCGACTGAAATGACTACCTTTACAAAAACGACTTGTAACTTATTTTCCGACTATAAACCTATACTTTTTCTGTTTAGATTCATAAAATAGAGTTCAATATGAAACCATAGCAATTTGATTCACTCAAAACGGATTTAAAATGAAGAAGTTATGGGTAAAACAAGATTGGATAATTTTTCTCATTTTAGCTACGTGAAAATTGGTAACAAATCTATTCCAACCATAACTTAATCAACTTGTATTGTATATTATGTAATCTTGAGATACCATAGACAAGTATACAATGTTTCGACCTATCATGTCGACACATCTATATATATTTCGGAACAACCATAGACACTCTATATGTGAATGTTGGAGTTAGCTATACAGGGTTGAGGTTGATTCCAAAATATATATAGTTTGAGTTGTGATCAATACTGAGATACGTATACACTGGGTCGTGGGTTGATTCAAGATAATATTTATCGATTTATTTCTGTACATCTAACTGTGGAAAACTAGTTGTAGGTTACTAACGAGCTGACTTAATAAACTTAAAACATCAAAATATATTAAAAGTGTTGTAAATATATTTTGAACATACTTTGATATATATGTATATATTGTTATAGGTTCGTGAATCAACCAGTGGCCAAGTCTTACTTCCCAACGAAGTAAAAATATGTGAAAGTGAGTTATAGTCCCACTATTAAAATCTAATATTTTTGGGATGAGAATACATACAGGTTTTATAAATGATTTACAAAATAGACACAAGTACGTGAAACTACATTCTATGGTTGAATTATCGAAATCGAATATGCCCCTTTTTATTAAGTCTGGTAATCTAAGAATTAGGGAACAGACACCCTAATTGACGCGAATCCTAAAGATAGATCTATTGGGCCTAACAAACCCCATCCAAAGTACCGGATGCTTTAGTACTTCGAAATTTATATCATATCCGAAGGGTGTCCCGGAATGATGGGGATATTCTTATATATGCATCTTGTTAATGTCGGTTACCAGGTGTTCACCATATGAATGATTTTTATCTCTATGTATGGGATGTGTATTGAAATATGAAATCTTGTGGTCTATTGTTACGATTTGATATATATAGGTTAAACCTATAACTCACCAACATTTTTGTTGACGTTTTAAGCATGTTTATTCTCAGGTGATTATTAAGAGCTTCCGCTGTCACATACTTAAATAAGGACGAGATTTGGAGTCCATGCTTGTATGATATTGTGTAAAAACTGCATTCAAGAAACTTATTTTGTTGTAACATATTTGTATTGTAAACCATTATGTAATGGTCGTGTGTAAACAGGATATTTAGATTATCATTATTTGATAATCTACGTAAAGCTTTTTAAACCTTTATTGATGAAATAAAGGTTATGGTTTGTTTTAAAATGAATGCAGTCTTTGAAAAACGTCTCATATAGAGGTCAAAACCTCGCAACGAAATCAATTAATATGGAACGTTTTTAATCAATAAGAACGGGACATTTCAGTTGGTATCCGAGCGTTGGTCTTAGAGAACCAGAATTTTGCATTAGTGTGTCTTATCGAGTTTGTTAGGATGCATTAGTGAGTCTGGACTTCGACCGTGTTTACTTGAAAAATGATTGCTTAACAAATTTTGTTGGAAACTATATATTTTTAACATGTGAATATTATGTGATATATTAATCTCTTAACGCGTTTGATATTATGTGATAGATGTCTACCTCTAGAACAAGTCCCATTGACTCACCTAATAATAATGAAGAGTCAAATGTAAATTGGAATGATTCGTGGACTGATTCACAAGTTCCCGAAGAGGAACCGGAAGAAGAGTTGGAACCGGAAGAAGAATCGGAACTGGATGAAGAAATAGAACCGGTGGGGGAAATAATAAAACGGTTAAGTAAAAGAAAATCCTCAACCAACCGACCAAGGTTAATTATGGTCAATGGTGTTTCCGCCAAGGAAGCAAAATATTGGGAGGATTACCAATTCTCCGATGAATCGGATTTCGACGAGAATTCCGATGATGTTATAGAAATTACCCCAACTGAATTTAAAAAGGCAAAAGAAAATAATAAGGGAAAGGGCATAAAAATAGAGAAATCTAATTCCAACCCCGATGAACTTTATATGTATCGTCAACCCCCGAAGTCCTTAAGTTGTAACAATGACCCGGGAACCTCTAAACCACCAGGTTTTTCTAAAACAATGTGGATAACGACGGCTCGTATTAGGGGAACATCATATATCCCTAGAAACTTCGCAAAACGAACCAAAACCGAAGAAGAAGAAACAAGCGAGTCGGAATAAGATAGTTGTATTCGTGTGGTGTAATATAAGTAATATAGTGTGCTTATGATTTATGATATATGTAAAAATTGCTTGTATTAATAAGTATTTTTTTTTTATGAATCTAACTCTTGTCTATTTTACAGTATAAAAACACAAAATGGATAGACAACCCAATATTTTAAGAGACCTACCCGGAGACATGATTGATGAAATCTTGTCTAGAGTCGGTCAGAATTCTTCGGCACAACTATTTAAGGCGAGATCAGTTTGTAAGACATTCGAAGAACGTTCCAAGAATGCCTTGGTTTATAAAAGGCTTTCGTTCGAAAGATGGGGGATATCACATTGGGAAATCCATAAGTTACGATGTGTTTACTTTGATGCATATATTGCGGGGAACCCAAATGCTATTTTACGCAATGGGTTAAGAAATTATTTTGACTCAATATATCCGAATATTGGACTTCGTGATTTAGAAAAAGCGGCTAACATGCAAGATAAAGAAGCATGTTATGCTTACGGATTAGTAATGTTCGCTTCTCACCAAAGTGAGAACAAGAACATCGGGCTACAACTATTAAACAAAACGTTCCCACAAGTGACGGAGTCGGTAATTGGGGTAAGAAATGAGGTTTTTAGATTGTTACGGGACTGTTGGACATTACGTAACCCTCGTCCCTTTGACGACGTTACAACACGCTGTCTTATCAACGGCCATAACGGTTATGTTCCACAAGACCAAGGATGGGAAGTAGTCCTAGTAAAACCAGAATGCATGACTTGTTTCTGGACGTATGAATTACGTGTCTTTATTGCCTTTGCTGAACGACTTGTGTACTAGCTAGAATTATCTTCACAACTATCTTGTATCAAAGTTATCGTGTGCTATATTTCATGCTTTATGTAAAATAAGCGATATTGTAAGTTTGTAAAATATTGTATAAAAGTTTGAACGCGAAATATTATTATAATCAGTTTTTCATATAGAATTGTAGTAGTTGAATTGTATATTAGCTACTAAGTATGAACTTAACGGGTAGGTACTACCCGAATTTAAACTTATAAAACGCTAATATGAAGAAAAAGCTTTTATAAATGAGTTCATATTATGCTACGAAATACTATTAACTACTCTTAATATTCTGTATGATTAACTTGTTCCATTTGACTATTTTGAAGGAAATGGCACCGACTACTCGACACACCGTGAATATGAATGAAGAGGAATTCCGTACTTTTCTAGCTTCAAACATAGCCGCAGTACAGGCTGCGCTACATACCAACAATAATCTTGGATCTAGCAGTACAGGAAATCGTGTAGGATACCTACAAAGAATTCACTGCCTGCAAACCTTTGGAATTTGATGGAACCGAAGGACCGATCGGATTGAAACGGTGGACCGAGAAGGTCGAATCGGTGTTTGCCATAAGTAAGTGTACTGAAGATGACAAAGTAAAGTACGCTACGCATACCTTCACAGGTTCTGCGTTAACATGGTGGAATACCTATCTAGAGCAAGTGGGACAAGACGATGCGTACGCACTACCGTGGTCAGCATTCAAGCACTTGATGAACGAGAAGTACCGTCCCAGAACCGAGGTCAATAAGCTCAAGACAGAACTTAGAGGGTTACGAACCCAAGGATTTGATATTACCACGTACGAAAGACGATTCACAGAATTGTGCCTATTGTGTCCGGGAGCATTCGAAGATGAGGAAGAGAAGATCGACGCGTTTGTGAAAGGATTACCGGAAAGAATCCAAGAAGATATAAGTTCACACGATCCCGCCTCCATACAACAGGCATGTAGAATGGCTCACAAACTAGTGAACCAGATTGAAGAAAGAATTAAAGAACAGACTGCTGAAGAGGCCAATGTGAAGCAAGTCAAAAGAAAGTGGGAGGAAAACGGTGATAAGAATCACCAATACAACAACAACAGCAATTACAACAATAATCGCAACAATTATCCCAACAATCACAACATCAATTGCAACTACAACAAACGGCCCAACAACAACAACAACAACAACAACAACAAAAATACAACAGCAACTACAACAATCATCCCAACAACAATAATAACCGCAACAACAACAACAATCAGAAGCAGCTATGCCAAAGGTGTGAAAAGTATCACTCGGGGTTCTGCACCAAATTTTGCAACAAGTGTAAAAGAAATGGTCATAGCGCGGCGAAGTGTGAGGTCTACGGACCAGGGGTTAATAGAACGAAAGGAACAAATGGTGTCAGAACGAGTAATGGCGGAGCAAGTAGTGTCAGAGCAAGTTATGCCAATGTAGTTTGTTATAAATGTGGAAAACCGGGCCACATTATTAGAAATTGCCCGAACCAGGAGAACACGAATGGACAAGGCCGCGGAAGAGTTTTCAATATTAATGCGGCAGAGGCACAGGAAGACCCGGAGCTTGTTACGGGTACGTTTCTTATTGACAATAAATCTGCTTACGTTTTATTTGATTCGGGTGCAGATAGAAGCTATATGAGTAGAGATTTTTGTGCTAAATTAAGTTGTCCATTGACGCCTTTGGATAGTAAATTTTTACTCGAATTAGCAAATGGTAAATTAATTTCAGCAGATAATATATGTCGGAATCGCGAAATTAAACTAGTTAGCGAAACATTTAAGATTGATTTGATACCAGTAGAGTTAGGGAGTTTTGATGTGATAATCGGTATGGACTGGTTGAAAGAAGTGAAAGCAGAGATCGTTTGTTACAAAAATGCAATTCGCATTATACGAGAAAAAGGAAAACCCTTAATGGTGTACGGAGAAAAGGGCAACACGAAGCTACATCTTATTAGTAATTTGAAGGCACAAAAACTAATAAGAAAAGGTTGCTATGCTGTTCTAGCACATGTCGAGAAAGTACAAACTGAAGAAAAGAGCATCAATGATGTTCCCATTGCAAAAGAATTTCCCGATGTATTTCCGAAAGAATTACCGGGATTACCCCCACATCGATCCGTTGAATTCCAAATAGATCTTGTACCAGGAGCTGCACCAATAGCTCTTGCTCCTTACAGACTCGCACCCAGCGAGATGAAAGAAATACAAAGCCAATTACAAGAACTTTTAGAGCGTGGTTTCATTCCACCAAGCACATCACCGTGGGGAGCTCCTGTTTTGTTTGTCAAGAAGAAAGATGGTACATTCAGGTTGTGTATCGACTACCGAGAGTTAAACAAACTTACCATCAAGAACCGCTACCCACTACCGAGAATCGACGACTTATTTGATCAACTACAAGGCTCGTCTGTTTATTCAAAGATTGACTTACGTTCCTGGTATCATCAAATGCGGGTGAAAGAAGATGATATTCCAAAGACTGCTTTCAGAACACGTTACGGTCATTACGAGTTTATGGTCATGCCGTTTGGTTTAACTAATGCACCAGCTGTGTTCATGGACCTTATGAACCGAGTGTGTGGACCATACCTTGACAAGTTTGTCATTGTTTTCATTGATGACATACTTATTTACTCAAAGAATGACCAAGAACACGGTGAACATTTGAGAAAGGTGTTAGAAGTATTGAGGAAGGAAGAATTGTACGCTAAGTTTTCAAAGTGTGCATTTTGGTTGGAAGAAGTTCAATTCCTCGGTCACATAGTGAACAAAGAAGGTATTAAGGTGGATCCGGCAAAGATAGAAACTGTTGAAAAGTGGGAAACCCCCAAAAACTCCGAAACACATACGCCAGTTTTTAGGACTAGCTGGTTACTACAGAAGGTTCATCCAAGACTTTTCCAGAATAGCAAAACCCTTGACTGCATTAACGCATAAAGGGAAGAAATTTGAATGGAATGATGAACAAGAGAAAGCGTTTCAATTATTGAAGAAAAAGCTAACTACGGCACCTATATTGTCATTGCCTGAAGGGAATGATGATTTTGTGATATATTGTGACGCATCAAAGCAAGGTCTCGGTTGTGTATTAATGCAACGAACGAAGGTAATTGCTTATGCGTCTAGACAATTGAAGATTCACGAACAAAATTATACGACACATGATTTGGAATTAGGCGCGGTTGTTTTTGCATTAAAGACTTGGAGGCACTACTTATATGGGGTCAAAAGTATTATATATACCGACCACAAAAGTCTTCAACACATATTTAATCAGAAACAACTGAATATGAGGCAGCGTAGGTGGATTGAATTGTTGAATGATTACGACTTTGAGATTCGTTACCACCCGGGGAAGGCAAATGTGGTAGCCGATGCCTTGAGCAGGAAGGACAGAGAACCCATTCGAGTAAAATCTATGAATATAATGATTCATAATAACCTTACTACTCAAATAAAGGAGGCGCAACAAGGAGTTTTGAAAGAGGGAAATTTAAAGGATGAAATACCCAAAGGATCGGAGAAGCATCTTAATATTCGGGAAGACGGAACCCGGTATAGGGCTGAAAGGATTTGGGTACCAAAATTTGGAGATATGAGAGAAATGGTACTTAGAGAAGCTCATAAAACCAGATACTCAATACATCCTGGAACGGGGAAGATGTACAAGGATCTCAAGAAATATTTTTGGTGGCCGGGTATGAAAGTCGATGTTGCTAAATACGTAGGAGAATGTTTGACGTGTTCTAAGGTCAAAGCTGAGCATCAGAAACTATCAGGTCTACTTCAACAACCCGAAATCCCGGAATGGAAATGGGAAAACATTACCATGGATTTCATCACTAAATTGCCAAGGACTGCAAGTGGTTATGATACTATTTGGGTAATAGTTGATCGTCTCACCAAATCAGCACACTTCCTACCAATAAGAGAAGATGACAAGATGGAGAAGTTAGCACGACTGTATTTGAAGGAAGTCGTCTCCAGGCATGGAATACCAATCTCTATTATCTCTGATAGGGATGGCAGATTTATTTCAAGATTCTGGCAGACATTACAGCAAGCATTAGGAACTCGTCTAGACATGAGTACTGCCTATCATCCACAAACTGATGGGCAGAGCGAAAGGACGATACAAACGCTTGAAGACATGCTACGAGCATGTGTTATTGATTTCGGAAACAGTTGGGATCGACATCTACCGTTAGCAGAATTTTCCTACAACAACAGCTACCATTCAAGCATTGAGATGGCGCCGTTTGAAGCACTTTATGGTAGAAAGTGCAGGTCTCCGATTTGTTGGAGTGAAGTGGGGGATAGACAGATTACGGGTCCAGAGATTATACAAGAAACTACCGAGAAGATCATCCAAATTCAACAACGGTTGAAAACCGCCCAAAGTCGACAATAGAGCTACGCTGACATTAAAAGAAAAGATATAGAATTTGAAATTGGAGAGATGGTCATGCTTAAAGTTGCACCTTGGAAAGGCGTTGTTCGATTTGGTAAACGAGGGAAATTAAATCCAAGGTATATTGGACCATTCAAGATTATTGATCGTGTCGGACCAGTAGCTTACCGACTTGAGTTACCTCAACAACTCGCGGCTGTACATAACACTTTCCACGTCTCGAATTTGAAGAAATGTTTTGCTAAAGAAGATCTCACTATTCCGTTAGATGAAATCCAAATCAACGAAAAACTTCAATTCATCGAAGAACCCGTCGAAATAATGGATCGTGAGGTTAAAAGACTTAAGCAAAACAAGATACCAATTGTTAAGGTTCGATGGAATGCTCATAGAGGACCCAAGTTCACCTGGGAGCGTGAAGATCAGATGAAGAAGAAATACCCGCATCTATTTCCAGAAGATTCGTCAACACCTTCAACAGCTTAAAATTTCGGGACGAAATTTATTTAACGGGTAGGTACTGTAGTGACCCGAACTTTTCCATGTTTATATATATTAATTGAGATTGATATTTACATGATTAAATGTTTCCAACATGTTAAGCAATCAAACTTGTTAAGACTTGATTAATTGAAATATGTTTCATATAGACAATTGACCACCCAAGTTGACCGGTGATTCACGAACGTTAAAACTTGTAAAAACTATATGATGACATATATATGGATATATATATAGTTAACATGATACGATGATAAGTAAACATATCATTAAGTATATTAACAATGAACTACATATGTAAAAACAAGACTACTAACTTAATGATTTTTAAACGAGACATATATGTAACGATTATCGTTGTAAAAACATTTAATGTATATATATCATATTAAGAGATATTCATACATGATAATATCATGATAATATAATAATTTAAAATCTCATTTGATATTATAAATATTGGGTTAACAACATTTAACAAGATCGTTAACCTAAAGGTTTCAAAACAACACTTACATGTAACGACTAACGATGACTTAACGATTCAGTTAAAATGTATATACATGTAGTGTTTTAATATGTATTTATACACTTTTGAAAGACTTCAATACACTTATCAAAATACTTCTACTTAACAAAAATGCTTACAATTACATCCTCGTTCAGTTTCATCAACAATTCTACTCGTATGCACCCGTATTCGTACTCGTACAATACACAGCTTTTAGATGTATGTACTATTGGTATATACACTCCAATGATCAGCTCTTAGCAGCCCATGTGAGTCACCTAACACATGTGGGAACCATCATTTGGCAACTAGCTTGAAATATCTTATAAAATTACAAAAATATGAGCAATCATTCATGACTTATTTACATGAAAACAAAATTACATATCCTTTATATCTAATCCATACACCAACGACCAAAAACACCTACAAACACTTTCATTCTTCAATTTTCTTCATCTAATTGATCTCTCTCAAGTTCTATCTTCAAGTTCTAAGTGTTCTTCATAAATTCTACAAGTTCTAGTTACATAAAATCAAGAATACTTTCAAGTTTGCTAGCTCACTTCCAATCTTGTAAGGTGATCATCCCACCTCAAGAAATCTTTGTTTCTTACAGTAGGTTATCATTCTAATACAAGGTAATAATCATATTCAAACTTTGGTTCAATTTCTATAACTATAACAATCTTATTTCAAGTGATGATCTTACTTGAACTTGTTTTCGTGTCATGATTCTGCTTCAAGAACTTCGAGCCATCCAAGGATCCATTGAAGCTAGATCCATTTTTATCTTTTCCAGTAGGTTTATCCGAGGAACTTAAGGTAGTAATGATGTTCATAACATCATTCGATTCATACATATAAAGTTATCTTATTCGAAGGTTTAAACTTGTAATCACTAGAACATAGTTTAGTTAATTCTAAACTTGTTCGCAAACAAAAGTTAATCCTTCTAACTTGACTTTTAAAATCAACTAAACACATGTTCTATATCTATATGATATGCTAACTTAATGATTTAAAACCTGGAAACACGAAAAACACCGTAAAACCGGATTTACGCCGTCGTAGTAACACCGCGGGCTGTTTTGGGTTAGTTAATTAAAAACTATGATAAACTTTGATTTAAAAGTTGTTATTCTGAGAAAATGATTTTTATTATGAACATGAAACTATATCCAAAAATTATGGTTAAACTCAAAGTGGAAGTATGTTTTCTAAAATGGTCATCTAGACGTCGTTCTTTCGACTGAAATGACTACCTTTACAAAAATGACTTGTAACTTATTTTTCCGACTATAAACCTATACTTTTTCTGTTTAGATTCATAAAATAAAGTTCAATATGAAACCATAGCAATTTGATTCACTCAAAACGGATTTAAAATGAAGAAGTTATGGGTAAAACAAGATTGGATAATTTTTCTCATTTTAGCTACGTGAAAATTGGTAACAAATCTATTCCAACCATAACTTAATCAACTTGTATTGTATATTATGTAATCTTGAGATACCATAGACACGTATACAATGTTTCGACCTATCATGTCGACACATCTATATATATTTCGGAACAACCATAGACACTCTATATGTGAATGTTGGAGTTAGCTATACAGGGTTGAGGTTGATTCCAAAATATATATAGTTTGAGTTGTGATCAATACTGAGATACGTATACACTGGGTCGTGGGTTGATTCAAGATAATATTTATCGATTTATTTCTGTACATCTAACTGTGGATAACTAGTTGTAGGTTACTAACGAGGACAGCTGACTTAATAAACTTAAAACATCAAAATATATTAAAAGTGTTGTAAATATATTTTGAACATACTTTGATATATATGTATATATTGTTATAGGTTCGTGAATCAACCAGTGACCTAGTCTTACTTCCCGACGAAGTAAAAATCTGTGAAAGTGAGTTATAGTCCCACTTTTAAAATCCAATATTTTTGGGATGAGAATACATGCAGGTTTTATAAATGATTTACAAAATAGACACAAGTACGTGAAACTACATTCTATGGTTGAATTATCGAAATCAAATATGCCCCTTTTTATTAAGTCTGGTAATCTAAGAATTAGGGAACAGACACCCTAATTGACGCGAATCCTAAAGATAGATCTATTGGGCCTAACAAACCCCATCCAAAGTACCGGATGCTTTAGTACTTCGAAATTTATATCATATCCGAAGGGTGTCCCGGAATGATGGGGATATTCTTATATATGCATCTTGTTAATGTTGGTTACCAGGTGTTCACCATATGAATGATTTTTATCTCTATGTATGGGATGTGTATTGAAATATGAAATCTTGTGGTCTATTGTTACGATTTGATATATATAGGTTAAACCTATAACTCACTAACATTTTTGTTGACGTTTTAAGCATGTTTATTCTCAGGTGATTATTAAGAGCTTCCGCTGTCGCATACTTAAATAAGGACGAGATTTGGAGTCCATGCTTGTATGATATTGTGTAAAAACTGTATTCAAGAAACTTATTTTGTTGTAACATATTTGTATTGTAAACCATTATGTAATGGTCGTGTGTAAACAGGATATTTAGATTATCATTATTTGATAATCTACGTAAAGCTTTTTAAACCTTTATTGATGAAATAAAGGTTATGGTTTGTTTTAAAATGAATGCAGTCTTTGAAAAACGTCTCATATAGAGGTCAAAACCTCGCAACGAAATCAATTAATATGGAACGTTTTTAATCAATAAGAACGGGACATTTTAAGTTGTGCTTGGAAGTGCATTTGGGTCATTATGGCACTAGGTGTCGATATGGGTTGGTTTGTAAACCACCCTAATTGTGTTGTTTGTTATGTGATAAATGGAATAGGTACGTTTCATTGGCGATTGCGGATCTTGGTTTTGCATCCATCAAGATTTCAAGTGAGTGTCAATATACTATGTGCATATGTATGTATAGGATGGGTGCGGGTTGGGTGAAGTGATCCTCGATTATAGAGCTCACTTCACATATAGGTGGATATGATGGGCTTGTGTAATAGGCCCAATTGGCACGGTTGTGTGTTTTGGTTGACCACCTTTGGCGAGGTGCACACTTTGTGTGTACATTATCACATGAGCTTGTGATTTGAATAACCCCGATGATGTGGATTTACATAATCCTGACGGCGTGGGTTTGGTATTTGAGTTGCGGTTGAGTAACCCCGATGATGTGGATTTATAAATCCCGAGACCGTGGGTTTTGATTTGGGAGGTGAGTCACGTGTGGTGCGGATTCACGATGACGAGTGTAGACTCGGTCATCTTATTGAGGTAGTGGTCACGTGTGGTGCGGATTCACTAGGGCTCGTGTATGTTCGGCCAACCTCGATGTTGTAATGGTATTGACGATAGTAGTCGCGTGTGGTACGGATTTACTAAGGCTCGTGTAGTTTCGGCCAATCTTCATTTGGTATTGGGTTAAGAGGTTAACCTCGGGCGGTTTACGCATTGTTATATATATATATATATATATATATATATATATATATATATATATATATATATATATATATATATATATATATATATATATATATATATATATATATTGTCGTATTATTGTGATGTAGCTAACCCTTCGGATATAGCTTGATGGCTTTGTTCATATCGGTTGTGGTGCACTTACATTGTTGATATATTAGCTTGTTGTATAGCGATCGTACGGTATGCTTAGATTAGATTGTCTATATGCTCGGACTCCGGTATGTGCTATTTGATTATTATTGTGTGGCGTGTCTATTTTATGCATATATATATGTATGTAGTATATTCTCACTCACTAAGCATTAGCTTACCCTTTCGTTGACTTTATTTTTTATAGGTTTGCATGATGGCGGCAAGGGTAAGTACCTGGACTAGTGAGCTAGCGTGTGATGCTTAGAAGACTTGGCTTTTGGATTACATAGGATTGGGTAGATCGTTCCCAATCACCATGCTCGGTCTTTTGCCTAAAAACTTATTAGTGTATTTTGGTTATGTAACCGGATTCGATAAATATGGTTTTAAATTATGTAGCGTGTGTTGTTAAAGTCATTTGTACTAGTAGGTGTTTTAAGATAATTGGAAAACATAATCATGGCATCGTTTTAATAGTATTAATGTATTATGAAAAGAAAAAAAAATTATGGGATAGTTTAACGGCGGGTTGGGTCATTTCACAAACGCACTGTGCGTGCACCGCGTGTGTTGTCCTATGTGTGTGTCTAGTTTCGTAGAATTGCTCATTTGGCTTGTATGATCGGTGACACGCATCACGTATGAGAATCCACGCATGATGCGTGGACAGGAGGCATGTGTTGCAATTTTCATTTTTTTAAAGCATATTGTTAAAGATTTCCGAAAATGAGAGCGTATTCACAGATTTCCCTTTCAACAATTAGCATAGAACTCTAACATGAGATTGAGTTAATGTTTTATCAAGGACCTTTTTGGGTATGTAACTAATCATGGTTAAATGTCTTGAAAGTTAAGTGAGAGTCAAATATAGAACTACATGTAATATTTTATGAAACAACATTGATAAAATTAGTACAATATTAAAATTGATGATGTTATTATTAGGCTAATTTTTTTATTAAGAAAAAACTAAAAAGAAAAAGAAAAAAAATTTAAGTCACTTAAATGATGTCATTAATCTTAAGTATTTTATTATTAAAAAAATTGTACTTATAGTAACTAATTATTTAATAACTTAAATAATGATGTCATTATTATTTTATATATTAATTACCTAATTAAAAATTAGAAGAAAAAAAACATAAAAACAAATAATATTTTTAAAACATGATCTTTCTGTTAAATATTTTTTATCGACATATTAAGGTATATTTTTATTCTAATTCATCTTTAATTCATTCCTAATTAAAGATATGTAATGTATTATACGGAGTGTATATATATTAGATATAAATAAATAAACCCTAAGGATTTTCTTGGTGTGTGAGGCGTGCAAAAACAAAAGGTCAAGTTTTAGTATTTTTTTCCTTCGTTCGATAAAGATAAGATATGCGGAGTATTTGTTTTTGTACCAAAAAAAGGGTATTGTAGTAAGTTTTACTTCGATTTTCCAATATTGTTTTAGGGTTATATACGGACTAGCATCCGATTGGTGTTGTAGTTCATTTATTCTGACCAAGTTAAGTACATCAATATGTTTGTAAAAACAACAACAAGTTTCTTAGTTGGAATCCGTGGTTCCACGGGTCATTAAACTAAATGACTTTAACATTTACATTTACATTTATTTAATACCTAAAATATATCATTGAACTTTTTTGTTTAAATAAACCCGTAATACCATAGGTCATTTCACTAGTAATAGTATTATATTCTTTCTGCACTCTTGTTTGATTCAAGTACCAAGATATCCATTATAGAAACATACTAGTAGTAGTTTAATACCCATATGCTTACAATCACAAAATTACATTCCACATCAAAAACAGGTGCCCTAGAGTTATAGCCTTCCCTTTATTACATGTAACCATTCCAAGCTAGCCTTGTGCTCGGGGTCTCAATATATTCACAACAGTTCTAAGGTTCAAACTTTACTAGAAACATATATTGGCGTGGTCAGAAAATAGGTCACAAATAATTTTCGAATAACCGGTTAGACCGCATAAATCTAAGTAAATATACTCGCTCTGTATGCATTGTATGCATAACTTGAACGAAAAAACTTTAGCTATTTTTATGATGAGATATGCACAAAACCTTCTATACAACCCCATGTGAGATAAGCACAAACCTTCAATACAACCCCATGTGCACGCTATAAAATATGATCCTTAAATCACAAGGCTAGTAACAAATTCAGAAAGAAGCTGATACATACTTTAGTCATACGTTCTGTTTTCTTAGAAATCACTTCACTTTCATAAGATTAATGAATTTTCATCCATAAAATTACAAATTATTTCATCACTGCAATTCTTTATAAAAACCATCAACTTATAAACATCACCATTTTCCTTTGCATAACTTATGGTTCTGCTACACATGAACTTTTCTATGTTTTATTTTGAAAGACACACAAAACCTTTAATACAACCCCATGTGCACCCTACAAAAACAAAATCCTGAAATCACAGGGCAAATTACAAATTAAGATAGAAGCTGACAGATACTTTTGTCTACCTTTTGTTTTCTTAGATCTAAATTTAATATAAATCTCACAAATTAATGAACTTTCTATCCATAAAACAAATAGTACCATCAACTTATAAACATCACCATTTTCCTTTGCATAACTTATGGTTCAGCAATTGCTTACACGAGATAAAGTTGAAACTATGAGCTCACCTACTAATTCGCTAAATAGTACACTTACACGAGATAAAGTACACTATGAGCTCCCGAAAAATAAAGAACAAAAAATTGCTAAACTTTCGTTCACTTTACAATCTTATTACACAATTTGTACGACAACTAAACACCTACTTAACATGACAGAAACAAAATCTAAGATATACATGAATACAAGATTTGAGTTAGTGCCAAATCCCTTTAACCAAACGAACAAATTTATTCGACGATAAGTTCTTAACGATCTTTCTAGCATCTGAAACTTCCTCATCAGCTAATTTTTCAATGTTTTTTAAGTACCCAGAATTCAAAATCTTCTTTCGGCCACTATTACATCCTGATAATGACATGATTATTGGTAGTAAAAGCTTTTTATGACTTAAATTTCCTTCTTCTTGATCAATCGATTGCATAAGCAAGCTCACATTTTGATCATTCTCCACAAATCTTTTTCGGTTTTTAGGAATTGAAACCAAATTTGACAACGTACGAAATGCCATTTCACGAACCTCAAACGACTTTGCAGTTACTAATTTGACTACTTCTTGCATAAATCCTGCTTCCCCCATTGCTTTCTTGAAATCATCCGATACCCCACTTAACCAAAACGCAGCTTTTAATGACGATTCTTGAACTGAAATATCACCTTTGTGAAGAAAATAAAGAATGTGATTCATGAAACCGTAACTCAATAACCTATCCAATCCTGTCGAATCAGAACACAAACTCATGATCGCCCTTATAGACGTCTCTCTAGTTTTTGAAGAAAACGACAACTTTGGATCCAAAACATGAACCAAAACACGAATCCCACCTTCGTTAACAATAGAATCAGCCACTAATTGATCCCCAAAGGCAATAGTTTGAAGAAACTCAATAGCACTGATTTGAGATACTTCGTTTCGAGACTTAACAAGATTAACGAAAATTGTAAGTGCACCTTCTTCAACTATAAACCGCTTGATTTCATAAACACCAACAAGATTTTTCAACACCCCACAAGCTAAACCAACCAACTCACCACTACTATCATTCTCACTAGCCGAAATTCTCAACAACGAAGTCACTCCACCGTGAGCCGAAACCGACCACGCGTTTTCAGATTCAGCTGTGCATTTCATCAAACACCTGGTGGACAAACATTTACTCAGATAGCTTCCACCTTCCAAAACCCTAATTAAAGAACCAATAACACCAATTGAAACCAAAACCCTAATAAACTCGTCAAACTTACAAATTACATCAATTGATTTCAAAACCTCCTCTTGAATCCCCAAATCTTTATTATTAATACTCAACAACTCAATTAAAACATGAACAAACCCTTCAATTTCCATTGCAATCTTTAAAAACATCTCATCTTCATTGAAACAAATCAATGCTTGTTTCTTCATCTCATTATTCCCAATTTTAAACCTTGATATCAAATCTTTAACATAAAACCTGACGTCATCTTTTGAAGAATTAGGCCCAGGTTTTGAAACCACAATTGCAGTATCCCCAATTGAATAACAACTGCTTTTATATTCATACAAACATTGTATATGTTTGTATAATTTCACAGATATAATATCAAGATCACTCTGCATTAACAGCTTCCCATTGTACGATTGATCGATGCATTTTTGAGCTAATTTGGTGGTAAATAAAACCGTTTCTTCAATTCCTTCAATTACGCCGGAGAGAGTTGAGTTGTCGCCGGAATCTTGAAATTCCGGCGGAAATCCGACGAGAATTGGGAGGATTTCATTGAGCTTGGTTCTTATTAAATTCCATCTTGATAAAAAGACTTTAATTGAATGAGAGAGAGTGATTAATGATGAAATTTGGTCTGCGGATCTCCAAAATCTTGAATTTTTAGCAAGTTCTGATTTTTCCGGTGACATTTCGGAAACTAACCCATTTTCCGGCGAACTTATCCGGTGAAGAAATGAGGTATGTTGCATTGATGGTGTTAATCGTGTTTATTCTGTTATGATAAGTGTTACACAGAGTGCTGTGGTGGTTGGGATTACTAAAACACCCCTTTGAAATTTAATGAGAATTTTGAGGTGAAGGGTATTTTTGGGTTTTCACAATTATAAAGAATGTGAAAGCTATGAGCTCATTAGCTGTTGGTTTGTATTTAACTACTGTATTTATCAACACTATTAACCTAACTTGGTGAAAAAGTGACTTTTTTGTGTGTTACAATTGGAATGAAGAGATGGGTATTTTGGGGATTTTATAAGGAGAATGGATGTGAAATTTGTGGGCTTTAATCAGTTGTGGGTTTGTTACAAGTTGAAATGGTACAAAAGTGCATTCTACTACTCCGTACTACTTTGTATGACAACAGAATATGACTTGCGTAGTTATTTAAGTGAATTTATTGATGAAATCTAAAGTAACCATTTACTCAAAATAATTGGTACATTATGCTTATAATTTGTACATTTATTGACTTTAGTTTAACCCTATAGCTAGAACTAGAACAGGGGTATAAAGAAAAATTTTTAAAAGAAGAAGAAGCAAGTTGATGAGGTTCTTGTTTTTGTCAAGAGCGAGGTGAAGATTTGGCTTGCGGTTCTTGAGGTAAAGAGTGTGGGTAATGCTTTTGCCAAAAGGGGTTTCCTCTTTGGCTTCAGGGTCTCGTGTTGATTATAATCAGGGGTTGTATATGGAGGATCAAGCTCCGGTTGTTGAAGCTTCAAGACCTGGCAAGACGGTCACTTTTAGACAAGTCGAGGGTAAGTTTGGTAAAACGGTGGCTCATGGCAAGAAAGCTAGTATGACGACAAAAGTCTTGTTTGATTCTTTGATGGCTTTGTTGGCTTGTTCGTATTAGCGTTATTCTATTGTTGTATCTTGATAGTTTATGTTTCCTATGTTGTTTGCTTAGTTTTAGTTTTAGTCCGGTGTTTTTGTAAGATCCTGAATTTTGTGCATAAGAAAATGTTCCTGAAAGTGTCGGTAAATGTGTGCATCAGAAAGCACCACTAAAAGGGAACCTAACACTTATGCATTTTCAGAATTTACATCAGAATTAGAATCTGTCAACCTCAGTCCCTGAACTTTTAAATTGAAGCTGGAAACTGAAAAATGAAAGTGAGCTGCATGTATCGCGTTTGGAGCACATGTATCGCGTTTTGGTTCATCGCGGATCGCGATGAAATAGGTTGAAACGCGACGGCTTGGAAATCCCCCACCTGACCACTTTATCGCGTTCAAGTTGGTGTTGTCGCGTCCTGGTTGTCGCGTAACGCGACAGGTCGTCGCGAAACGCGACAAAGTCGCTAAAGTGACATTTTTAACTCGTTTTTAAGGGTATCTTTTGGGGTGTTTTGGCCTTTTCAATTTGTGGACGGGTTTTAAGCTCCAAAACTGATCCAACCTTATCTTGAACTCATTTCACACCCATTTCTCTCTCACCAAACATCTTAGAGAGAGAGAGAGGAGAGTTCTAGAGAGAGGAAGCTTCAAATGGTGATGAAGATGGTGATTTTTGCCCAAATTGGAGTGGTTCTTGGTGTTTGTTGGTGTTTCTAGCTACTAGAGCTCGTTTTGGTACTTGAGGTAAACCCTAATCCGAATTGTAGTGTTTGATTCTTGTTTGTGTTTAGGGCTTATGCTTGTTAGGGTTATAAACCCCATTTGTTGCGATATTTAGGGGTTTTGGGTATTGTTAGTGTATGTGAACCCGATTATTGTGGGTTTAGGGTTTGATGACGATTTTGATCATGGTTTTGGGTGTAAATCACTAGATTATGAATGTGTTAGTGTATAGATGTTCATAAGAACATGTTAGTTGGTCAAAAATGGGTGTTGACTTTGATTTAGTGTCAAACTAAGATTTGAGTCAAGTTTTGGTGAGTCAAGTATGTAAATACTTGATTTAAGTGCTAATTGGTGTTTTGGAAGTATAATCACTAGCCGTTAGGGTTTTTGGGCGTTTTGGGACTTATGTCAAAATGGGTTGACTTTGATTGGATCGAATTTGGTAATGACACTAGTTTTGGTTAAATGGATGTTAAACACTTTTGTTAAGTGTTAAATGGCATTTTTGAATGAATATAATCGTGGGAAGTGATTTTGGGTTAAAATGGTATTTTAACATAAGTCAAACGTGGTCAAACGTAATATGGGTTAATAGTGCACATGTTGGGGTTTTGGTGTTGATAATGCTAAAAACGAACATATATTTCATAGCATTATTCCTCAAGAAAGACAAGCTTTTAGTTGCAGTTGTCCTATTTACAAGTAATATTCGTTTAAATAATAAAAGGTGAAGACAAAAGACATATTCGACGAATTGAAGAAACAAACGACCAAAAAGCTCAAAAGTACAAAATACAATCAAAGTGGTTCCAATTATTGATGAGAAACGTCTCAAAATTACAAGAGTACAAGATTCGAAACACAAAATACAAGATATTAAATTGTACGCTTGGACGTTCGAAAATCCGGAACCGGGACCAGAATCATCTCTCAACGCTCGACGCAACGGACTAAAAATTACAAGTCAACTATGCACATGAATATAATATAATATATAATTAATTCTTAAAATTAATATATATATTATATTATATTATATAATCCGTCGGTAAGCTAGAAGCCAAACTTGTGTGAGTTGGAATCCACAGCTCCGCACTCGCGGAGCTTTGAAGACTAAAAAGGCCGCACTCGCGGAGCCCAAAAAGTCAGAAATCCACCTTTAAAAGGCCGAGCATTCGGCCGAATTTTACACATCTTTTTCTCATTCATCATACGTAAAATATATATATATATATATATATATATATATATATATATATATATATATATATATATATTTTAATTTTAATTTTAATTTTAAATCATAATAATAAGGGTATGTTAGCGAATATTGTAAGGGTGTAAGTCGAAATTCTGTCCGTGTAACGCTACGCTATTTTTAATCATTGTAAGTTATGTTCAACCTTTTTAATTTAATGTCTCGTAGCTAAGTTATTATTATGCTTATTTAAAACGAAGTAATCATGATGTTGGGCTAAATACTAAAATTGGGTAATTGGGCTTTGTACCATAATTGGGGTTTGAATAAAAGAACGACACTTGTGGAAATTAGACTATGGGCTATTAATGGGCTTTATACTTGTTTAACTAAATGATAGTTTGTTAATTTTAATATAAAGATTTACAATTGGACGTCCCTATAAATAACCATATACACTCGATCGGACACGATGATCGGGATATTTATATGTACGAATAATCCTTCATATAACCGGACACGGGAATGGATTAGTAGTCACTAGAATTATTAAAACAGGGGTGAAATTATGTACAAGGACACTTGGCATAATTGATAACAAAGTAGTAAAACCTTGGGTTACACGCAGTCGATATTCTGGTGTAATTATTAAACAAAGTATTAAGATCTTGTTACAGTGTAAGTCCCCAATTAGTTAGAATATTTAACTTCGGGTATAAGGATAATTTGACGAGGATGCTCGCACTTTATATTTATGACTGATGGACTGTTTTGGACAAAAACCAGACGGACATATTGAATAATCCAGGACAAAGAACAATTAACCCATGGGAATAAACTAAAATCAACGCGTCAAACATCATGATTACGGAAGTTTAAATAAGCATAATTCCTTTATTTTCATATTTAATTGCACTTCTAATTATTATATTTTATTTATTGTCATTGTATTTAATTGCACTTTTAATTATCGCACTCTTTA
The DNA here is from genome assembly GCF_046630445.1 of Rutidosis leptorrhynchoides. NCBI lineage: Eukaryota > Viridiplantae > Streptophyta > Magnoliopsida > Asterales > Asteraceae > Rutidosis > Rutidosis leptorrhynchoides. Next base: position 105,253,824 of record NC_092343.1, read on the forward strand.
ATTATCGCAAGTTTATTTTATCGCACTTTTATTTATCGCAATTTCATTATCGTTATTTACTTTACGCTTTAAATTAAGTTATATTTATTTTTAATATTTTACATTAGGTTTTAACTGCGACTAAAGTTTTAAAATCGACAAACCGGTCATTAAACGGTAAAAAACCCCCTTTTATAATAATAATATTACTTATATATATTTGTATTTTTATAAATTAAAACTAATATAGCGTTAAGCTTTGTTTAAAAGATTACTGTGGAACGAACCGGACTTACTAAAAACTACACTACTGTACGATTAGGTACACTGCCTATAAGTGTTGTAGCAAGGTTTAAGTATATCCATTCTATAAATAAATAAATATCTTGTGTAAAATTGTATCGTATTTAATAGTATTTCGTTGTAAAATATAAGCTATTTCACTTACACCTTGCACGACATCAAGTATTTTTGGCGCCGCTGCCGGGGAACTTAAACGCCGAAAGCGCAACGCTAATGATATAAAAAAAATATAATTTTGTAAAAGTTTTTATTAAGTTCTTCGTATAAAAATATAAATTTTTAAAAATATAAAAATACAAAAAGAGTTTGTTAAAAAAATATATAAATTTAAAAAGTATTTTTATTTTTGAGTTTAAATATAAGTATTTTATTGTTTTATAGAAATATTTATTTATATATATATATATATATTTGATAAAACAGAAAAACATAAAAAAAAATTAAATTTTAATTGAACCTGAGTAAAAAACGAACCCTTTCTCAGCTTATATTTAACCCTCCGCGACTCGCGGAGGTTTTGAACTGGGACTATCCGCACTCGCGGAGGTCTTCTGACAGGCCACAGTCAACCCTAAAACAGCATTAATTACGTAGTATATATTATTATTATTATTAATTAAACCCTAATTAGGGTATTATTATTATTATATAATTTAGTTTTTATTATTATTTTGTATTATTTAGTTTAAATAGTTTAAATAATTTATAAAATTAATAATTTTATAAAATAAATAATATAAAAATAATATTTTTATAAAAATTGTACTTTTTACAACTTTTAGTATATTTTTATATTTTGTCTTTTTTTATTCGTTTTAGCGTAATATTTGTATTTTTCGCTCGTATTTAGTTTTAAATCATAGTTTTTGCCATAGTTATTTTTATTTCTAGATTTTTAGACTTTGCCGTAAAATCCCTTAAGTGCTTTTTCTTTAGACTAAGATTTAGGTGCTTTGGAATTTTACGACGCCATTTGTTTTTTATTTTAGTACCTTTTTAAGATATTGTCATTTGGAATATAGTTTTACTTGTAAGCTTTAATATTTTTAGACGCAACTTTTAATTCTTAGTTTTTAGTTCCTTTTTAAGTTTTAACGCGCTACTTTCTTATTTTTATTTTTCGACGCCTTTTACCTATGTATCAATTATCACTCCAATTAGTAATCTCAATTTGCAATTTTAATTTTAAGTTAGTGATAATAATAAGGTTGGGTTAGTCGAGTGTTTTAAAGTTTTATAAGTCACTCTTTTTCTTTCTTATTTCTCCAATTTTAATACCGACGCGCTCTTTTTCTTTCTTATTTCTCGCCATTCTAGTTTTTAGGACATAGAATTTTCTACTTCTTCTCTAAATTTTTTTAAATTACGAAAAATTATTTTAAGCGGTTAAATTGATAGACATCAAAATTTTCTGGTTCGTAGTAATAGTTGGATTTGTACGTGGACCGGGTTATTGGAGCCAAACAGTACTCAATTATATTGAGACCAAACGAATCCTGCCCCTCTGCTGCATCTTTTGGCTATTCAAAACGTGGGCAAAATCAGAAAAGTCTATTAATTGGATAACTTATATAATTTTTCTTCCTTTTTAAAAACTAATAGGATATTCAGTGAATGCACCGAGCAAAACGTTCACCACCTTTTGTACGTTCACCACCTGTAACTCGATCAAGACATCTAGCAAATATTGTCGCCGTTGATTTTTCTTTAGAATCGTCATCCAGTCGACCAAGTACTCCAATTCAAATTTCCGATAATCCATTTTTTGAACCCGACCTCACAATTGAGAATCCGGAGAATATTCAGGGACAATTCATAGATCCTGAACCATTAATTTTTCCTCCGGAACCACCAATCATTCAAACAGAGATTGTTGAGGAACGAACTATTAAATCAGAATCCTCTAGTGATTCAGATTCAACAAATTCAATCATGGAGAATCTGGAACCTTTAAGTATGAAAGACCGAATGAGAGCTAAACGCACTGGCCAAGGTCACGCAATTACTCAACCTGACATTAATGCGCCAGATTATGAAATCAAAGGACAAATCCTACACATGGTGACAAATCAATGCCAATTTAGTGGTGCGCCGAAGGAAGATCCAAATGAACATCTTCGTACCTTTAATAGGATCTGCACTTTATTTAAAATAAGAGAAGTGGAAGATGAACAGATATATCTCATGTTATTTCCCTGGACTTTAAAGGGAGAAGCCAAAGATTGGTTGGAATCGTTACCTGAAGGGGCGATTGATACATGGGACGTTTTAGTTGAAAAATTTCTTAAACAATTCTTTCCGGCATCTAAAGCCGTAAGACTTCAAGGAGAAATTGTTACGTTCACACAGAAACCAAATGAAACTCTATATGAGGCATGGACCAGATTTGGAAAGTTATTGAGAGGATGTCCGCAACATGGTTTAGACACCTGTCAAATAGTACAAATATTCTACCAAAGATGCGACATCACTAAAAGGAAAGACATAGACTTAGCAGCTGGTGGTTCCATTATGAAGAAAACAGAAACTGAAGCTTATAAGATTATTAAAAACACTGCTTCCCACTCACATGAGTGGCACCAAGAAAAAGATATCGTTAGATCATCTAAAGTAGCTAGAGCCGATTCTAGCCATGACTTAGATTCCATTTCAGTAAAGATAGATGCTGTCGAAAGACGAATGGAAAAGATGACTAAGGATATACACTCAATACGAATTAGTTGTGAGCAGTGTGGAGGACCACATTTGACAAAAGACTGTCTCAGTATTGAACTAACAATAGAACAAAGAGAGAATGTTTCATATCTAAACCAAAGGCCTGGAAATAATTATCAGAATAATTATCAACCGCCAAGACCAATTTATAATCAAAACCAGAATTATAATCGAAATGTTCCATACAACAATCAACAAGGTCCTAGTAATCAACAACTATCCAATAATACTTACAATCAGCAAAGACCTAATTTTCAAAACAAACCACCACAAACCGATGAAAAAAGCCGAATTTAGAAGATATGATGACGAAGCTAGTTGATTCTCAAACTCAATTTTTCACATCTCAGAAGCAAACCAATGAACAAAATGCTCAAGCATTTAGAAATCAACAAGCTTCTATTCAAAATCTGTAACAAGAAGTGAGCAACCTAGCAAGGTTAATAGGTGAAAGAAAACCGGGAAGTCTACCTAGTGATACAAATGCTAACCCCAGGAATGAAACAGCTAAAGCCATTACCACAAGAAGTGGTACAACACTTAAACCACCTGAAATACCTGTAATTTCTGATGAAGCTATTCCTACTCCACAAGAACCACAACCTGAACAAGATAAAGAAAAAGAACCGGTAGTTGAAAAGGTTAATGAAGATAACACAGTTAAAGCTAAACCTTATGTTAAACCATACCAACCACCACTTCCTTACCCAAGTAAAATGAGAAAAGAGAGACTTGAAGCCGAGCAATCCAACTTCTTGGATACGTTTAAACAGATAAATGTAAATCTTTCTTTCATTGATGTAATTTCAGGAATGCCTAGATATGCTAAATTTCTGAAAGATCTAATCTCAAATAGAAAGAAAATGGAAGAACTCTCGGTCGTTACTATGAATGCTAATTGTTCAGCAGTGCTGTTGAATAAGATACCAGAAAAATTATCAGATCCAGGAAGTTTCACAATTCCATGTCTTCTGGGTAGTCTTAGTTCAATAGAAGCATTGGCAGACTTAGGTGCTAGTATAAATTTAATGCCGTATTCACTATACACTAAACTAGACCTTGGAGAATTGAAACCAACACGAATAAGCATACAACTAGCCGATAGATCAGTAAAATATCCTAGAAGGATAATGGAGAACATGCTAGTTAAAGTTGGTACTTTAGTATTTCCAGTAGATTTTGTTATTCTGGACATGGAAGAAGATTCTCAAGTTCCTCTAGTATTAGGAAGACCATTCTTAAACACGGCTAAAGCAATGATAGACGTGTTCGGTAAGAAACTGACCCTAAGTATAGAGGACGAGAGTGTTACCTTTTCTGTTGATAGAGCAATGCAACAACCGCAATCTACAGATGATACATGTTATTATATACAAACTATAGAATCACATGAAGAATTGTTAGAAGAATTTCCAGAATTACAAGGAGCAGGAGAATGTTCTTTAGGAGAAGGTACTGAACCAATTGATGAAACTGAAATATTAGCTACACTTATGGCTAATGGATACGAACCAACAATAGAAGAAATTCAAATGCTAAAAGAAGAAGACAGATATCGATATAAATCATGGATAGAAGAACCACCGACATTAGAGTTAAAGCCACTTCCAAACCATTTGAAATATGCTTATTTACATGGTGAATCTGAATTACCTGTAATAATATCGTCTTCTCTTACTGAAAATGAAAAATCTCAACTCATTTCTGTGCTAAAAGCTCATAAACCAGCTATTGCATGGAAGATTCATGATATTAAAGGAATAAGTCCTTCGTATTGCACACATAAAATCCTTATGGAAGAAGGTCATAAAACGTATGTGCAACGCCAACGAAGACTAAATCCTAATATGCAAGATGTTGTTAAGAAAGAAATTATTAAACTGCTTGATGCAGGTTTAATTTATCCAATTTCTGATAGTCCATGGGTAAGCCTAGTTCAATGTGTACCTAAGAAGGGTGACATGACTGTCATTACAAATGAGAAAAATGAGCTTATTCCTACTAGGACTGTAACAGGATGGCGTGTATGTATTGATTATAGAAAATTAAATGACGCCACCAGAAAAGATCACTTTCCCTTACCTTTCATTGATCAAATGTTGGAAAGATTAGCCGGAAATAGTTACTATTGTTTTCTTGATGGTTTTTCCGGATATTTTCAAATTCCAATAGCACCCGAGGATCAAGAGAAAACCACATTCACGTGCCCTTATGGTACTTTTGCTTACAAACGCATGCCATTTGGACTTTGCAACGTCCCTGCAACCCTTCAAAGGTGTATGATGGCGATTTTTCACGACATGATAGAAGAATGCATGGAAGTTTTCATGGAAGACTTTTCAGTCTTCGGTGATACTTTTGAATCATGTCTAGTTAATCTTGAACGAATGCTTATTAGATGTGAACAATCAAATCTAGTTCTTAATTGGGAAAAATACCATTTCATGGTTAAAGAAGGCATCGTTCTTGGTCATAAAATTTCAAAGGAAGGAATTGAAGTGGATAGAGCTAAAGTAGATGTAATTGCTAAACTTCCACATCCCACCAATGTTAGAGGAGTTAGGAGTTTTCTAGGGCATGCCGGTTTTTACCGACGTTTCAAAAAAGATTTTTCTAAAATTGCCACTCCTATGAATAAACTCCTAGAAAAGGATGCTCCATTCATCTTTTCAGATGAATGCATCAAATCTTTTAATATTCTTAAAGAAAAACTCACTAATGCGCCGATCATGATAACTCCAAATTGGAATCTACCATTTGAACTAATGTGCGATGCAAGTGATTTTGCAATGGGAGCCGTTTTAGGACAAAGGATTGAAAAATGATTTCAACCTATATATTATGCTAGTAAGACGTTACAAGGAGCACAAACGAATTACACAACTACTGAAAAAGAACTCCTTGCTATTGTCTTTACTTTTGACAAATTTCGTTCATATCTCGTTCTAGCTAAAACGGTGGTCTATACTGACCATTCTGCTCTTAGATACCTATTTTCGAAACAAGATGCTAAACCAAGATTAATCCGTTGGATCTTACTCTTACAAGAGTTCGATACTGAAATCCGAGATAAAAGAGGAGCAGAAAATCTCGCCGCTGATCATCTTTCTCGTCTTGAAAATCCCGAATTAGAAGTTCTAAATGAATCGGCCATACAAGACAACTTTCCTGATGAATATCTATTGAAAATAGATTATAATGAAATTCCATGGTTTGCAGACTATGCAAACTATTTAGTATGTGGATTCCTTGAAAAAGGATTGTCGTACCAAAAACGAAAGAAATTCTTTAGTGATATAAAACACTATTTATGGGAAGATCCATATTTGTTTAAAAGTTATCGCGATGGAATAATACGCCGATGTATATTCGGAGATGAAGCTAGTAAAATCTTAAACCATTGTCACACAGGACCAACAGGAGGGCATTATGGGCTTCAACTAACAGCAAGAAAAGTTTACGATGCTGGATTCTATTGGCCTACAATTTACAAAGACGCACACCTTCTTTGCAAATCCTGTGATGCATGTCAAAGGGCCGGAAAAATAAGTCAACGTGATGAAATGCCACAAAATGTCATTCAAGTATGTGAAGTATTTGACATTTGGGGTATTGACTTTATGGGTTCATTTCTAAAATCTCATAATAATCTATATATTCTCGTAGCCATTGATTATGTATCTAAATGGGCGGAAGCACAAGCTCTCCCAACTAACGATGCACGAGTTGTAGTCAACTTTTTAAAACATCTTTTTGCAAGGTTTGGGACACCGAAAGCTTTAATAAGTGATCGGGGTACTCATTTCTGTAATAATCAACTTGAGAAAGTTCTTAAAAGATATGGAGTAACTCATAAAATCTCAACCGCATATCATCCACAGACAAGTGGACAAGTTGAAAATACCAACCGAGCTTTAAAACGTATTCTAGAGAAAATCGTAGGATCAAATCCGAAGGAATGGTCCATTAAATTGGAGGATGCACTCCGGGCTTTTAGAACAGCCTATAAAACTCCAATTGGAACCACACCTTTTAAACTCGTTTACGAAAAAGCATGTCATCTTCCAGTAGAAATTGAACACAAAGCATTTTGGGCTTTGAAGACATGTAATCTTGATTTACATGAAGCTGGACGTCTACGGTTAAGTCAACTAAACGAATTAGAAGAATTAAGACATGAAGCATACGAAAATTCGTTAATCTATAAGGAAAGAACAAAGAAATGGCATGATAAAAGAATCAGAAGTTCAAAAGAATTTAAAGAAGGAGACAGAGTTCTTCTTTTCAATTCACGATTCAAGCTATTTCCTGAAAAATTGAAATCAAGATGGTCTGGACCATTCATAGTCAAAAGAGTTTTCCCGTACGGAACAGTAGAATTAATAAATTCAAATGGGATTGAATTTAAGGTTAATGGTCACAGAGTTAAACATTACATATATAGTCCGATGGAAGTTGACAACGAAGTTAATCACAATTTCAACACCACAGCTAACTAAGTGTGGGGAGAATCAAGTCTTTAAAGGATAATATGTATTTCTGTTAGAGTTAGATTTTCTGTTTTCGTGTAGTTCTCGGAAATGGAACCCGAATGGTCTTTCCCTAGCAGACCCTAAAGAACTAGTCTTCTCCCCCCATTCTGAATTTTTATTTTTTTTTTAGGTTTTTCGAAATGAAGACTTCCTGTGAATTAAACCATGGTCTAATGCTACACGCTTTGATCACTAAACGTAATAATGACACACTTCCAAGTGAATTGGTATCATTAATAAGAGGTAAATTGGACGGAGAAAGAAAAGAATCCAGATGCGAAAATAATAAGTTACAATTTGGTAAAGGAAAATCAAAATCCGCAGCGAAAAGAAGAGCACGGCACCTTGAAAGATGTCACAAATGCGGAAAATGGTCACACGACGAAAAATGTTCGACGAATCAAACCTATTCAAACACCGAATTTGTTACTTTATGCAGAGATGGACCGTTCATATGTTTAGAAGAAAAAACGTTAAATGCTCGAGGTTACGCCTATGTAGCTATGGAAAACCAATTAGTCCGACTATCTTATGAGTGGGCTAGAGCATATCACTAAGAAATATATTTCACAGGTAAGTTTGTCCAGTTTTCATTTTTATTTTTAACCTTTTGATAATAAACGCTAAATAGTTCGCTATAAAGTATTAAATTTGTATTCAATAAAATTAGGTCTTGCGACCGAAATTATTGATATCATACAAAAATTTATTACATCACTTCGAAATTTAACGTTTATTCTTAAGGTATAAATATCTTTAATCAATCAACCAAAAATATTTCAAAAATTCGTCATGAGTTAAATTAGGTCATGGAACCGAAATTACTTTACCGAAAAGAGGGGCGTATGTTTTTGATAATATTTGATTGATTAAAGTGGGATAAAAGCCAAAAAGATTTTTAATTTTATTTTTTACCATGTTTTTAAAATTAATATATAAATATTAAATTAATATTGTGAATTTTTTTTAAAATCAATATATTTAAGTTTGTAAATATTTGAAAAATTTAATATTTTTAATATAAGTTTATATGTATAAAAACAAAAATATAATATAAGTTTGGTGTGAATTTTTAATTATTAATATGAATTTTTAATTTTATGCATTTTAAATTTAAGTTTGGTGTGAATTTAAAAACAAAAATTTACTTTATTTCGCTAAGTTAAAAATATGATTTTTAAAATTCGTCGTGAGTTGAAGACTAGGTCTTTAAACCGAAATTGCTTTACCCGAGGGAGGGACGAGAACTTTTATTATCATTATTTTTAATCTTATTGAATTAAAGTATGCCAAAAACATTTAAAAAACCCAAAAAAATCTTTACTTTTAAAACCGCGCTTCGAATTGACAAATTTTAAATTTTGGTCGAGGGACGGACTAGGATAACGATCCGAAACGCCCTCGCTCCTAAAGGAAAACAAAATTTTTAGAATTTAATTAATTTTATGTTTTATAAAGTTATTAGGTTTTATAAATAAATAAAAAAAAAGAAGGGGCCGCGACTCGCGGTGATTTAAACGGGACCACCACCGCACTCGCGGAGGTCAAAAAACCCAGAAAAAAAATATAAAACTGGTCGAACAGACCAGTTTGTACACATACATACACATTTCTCTGCGAAAAAAACCCACGAAAAATCGCCCAAATTCGTAATTTTTCACCATTTTTCATCAAATCTTTCATAAAATCACAATGAGGAGACTATTATCAAGGAATTACTCAAGGAAATCGGTAAATTTCTACACCTAAACACCATTTAATCCGAATTTTAGTGTTCTTGAACAATTTCATACATAATTCGATTTTGATGCTTTCTAGTGTAACAATGCTTCAATTGTTTGTGTATTATGCTTGTATAACCTAGATTGATGCTATTTAACATGATTAGAAGCTTTGAACTTCAATTTTTGAATAATCTAGGGTTTGTGTTCTTGAGCAAAATTAGGGCTTTTTGATATAAACAGGTTATGGCCGAATTTTGTTGTTAGTTTATGCTAAATTGAGTAGTGTAACATGTTTAGGTTGCTAAATGATCAAAACTTTGATCCTAAACATGATTTATGAAGATTAAAGTGGACTTTTTGAACCAAAATTGCATGAACTTGATTTAATTGATATGAATGCCATGAGGAACTTATTTAATTGTTATAATGATTGTTTTTGACATGTTTTAAAAGATAAATGCGAAGGAACTTTGTATACATTTTTGTAAAAGTATATTTGTAAAAGTGTAGAATTGTTAATATTTTGAAAATGTGTATAGAGTTTAATATGGATTAAACATGTCATTGTAATTGTTTAGATTTATGATTTTGCTAAAACTAATGCATATTTGGATGCAAAAAAATTGTGTTTGATATATTTTGCAGACTGAAAGGGGTGAATCTTCATCCCAGGCTCGCAATGCTCCTCCGGAAGATGCAAATCAACAGGAAATTAATAACCAATACCGACAAGATATGCCTCACCCAATTGTTTCATATTCAAACATTCATGAGGCAGATTTACATCCGAATTTGAGATTTGATAGATATTGGATAGACTATCCAAAATATCAAAAGAACCTGCACAACCTTGTGTCTAATAATGTTGAGGTACCCAGAGTTATAGATTGGGCACCATTAGAGGTAGTGGAATTGGCCGAGCCAATCAGGGAATTACTTACTCAAAGGTATGGTAATTCTACTTTTAATGATTGGGTACGTTTATACAACATGCGTAGACCTGTATATAGAGAATGGTGTATAGAGTTATTGTGTACTATTGAAATAAATGATCGGGTAGATACTTTAACCGATCGTAGTTTTATTAGATTTTTATTAGGAGGAGAGATGCGCCATATGTCCTTACTAGACATGGCTCGGGCTTTAGGTATATATACGGCCGAGGAGCTAGCATCTTATGATTGCCAGAGGTTAATAGTTTATGGTAGGAGGGTGGATGAGAATTTTGATACGAATGACGTATGGAGTAGGATGACTAGCCATCGCCGATTCCATGGGGGATTATTAATGGCAGAACCAGAACCCCGTGATAGAATAGATTTGCATGTTTATCATGGTGCTAAGGTCTTAAAGAAACGAAATAACGCAGCAGCACGTTATGATGGCAGGCATCCACAGGTTGAGAGAGATCAACAGCAAGGTCAACCGGGAGGGGGTAATCCAATGACGGAAATGCAAATTTTTATGGCTCGACACGAGTATGAAATGGCTAGACAAAAAGCATTTCAAGATTGGCAGTATCATCAAAGTCAAATCATAAGTCATTGTACACACGTAGGTAGAGACTACATTCCTACTGTTATGCCCGAATTTGCTCCTTGGACTATAGAGAGCCGACCACCATATCCTACATATGACCCGGCCCAAGCATTTTACAGCATCTATGGATACGCTTGGGACCCATACTGGAACCATCCTCCTCATCCGTAATTTTCTTATTTTATATTTTTGTTTATTTTATTGTAATGTTACTAATTCTTAATTTTCTTATTTCTTATTTCTTATTTTTTTATTATAATAACTTTTATAATTTTCTAACTTTATTAGATTTTAATAATTTTTGAATGTGGTGTGAAAACTCAACTTCAAAAATATGTATATATGTGTTTGTAGTTTATCTCATGTACAAAACAGGGTAAAACAGCGCATTATCAAAGACTGGCATTAAGTTCAGCAAAAGCTATTAATTTTGACGACAAAACGAAAAACAAATGTGATGTACCAACAGACGGAATGAACAAATGATGTGCATCATTTATCATTCAGCAAACAAACGCCAATATGTTTGGAAACTTTGGTAAAATTTAATCAATTTTCTACACTAATCACCCTCAATAATTTAAATTGTTACTGATTTATTGCAAATGAGGGCATTGCAAGATCTTAAGTGTGGGAAGGGGTTAAATTCTTTCGGATTTTTAAAATTTTTAACTTATACACTTGGTTACCATTAAAAATACTAGTAACGCAGTAGTTGTATTAGAATCTAGTACTCTCTGATAATAAAGAACAGCCCTAGTCTTATATACTGACTACCCAATTCTAGTAAAAATTTTCAAAATTTTCAATTAAATGAACTCAAAATCATGTTTATACATATTTATGAACGATAAAACTAGGTGTTAACACCGAAATTATTGTTACCTCGAAAAGGACATAAATTGAGAAACAAACCAAAATGTTAGAATTCATTTAAAATGGAATAGAGGACAATAAAAAGGCAAATAAAAGAAAATAAAAGCCAAGTGTGGGAAAATTTACCAAGTTATTTTAAACATATATCACATATTTCTGTAACAAATAATTGAAGATACTTTTGCTTTGGACTAAACTAAACAGTTTTACCCGATTTACTGAAAGAAAGATGGATCTACACGATGAATCAATTCCATCATAAAAAGGAAGTAAAGTCTTCCGAAAAAGAAACGCACTTCTTGATTTAGGTCATGAAGTTGTCGTCCAGACCAGCTGTAGGTTGACGAAAAATCTAGAAAAGTCATCTCTAAAATCAGCAGGAAATCCACGGACCTCAGCATCAAACAGGGTCGCCAAGTGGTCAGACTTATCCTAACCATGAGAGGATCTGTCTTGTAAAATGGGGAGGACGCCGTGCAAATTAGCTGGATAAGACTAATGAATCAGATCCTCAGAAAGGATAATCTCCTTAAAGATAAAAAAATAAGCTTTTAAGACTGATATTACTCAATCCTTGAGATTGACCTTAAAGATTGAGAATTACAAACTCATGAAATTCAATGATATCTAAACTCGAGCTTGCACGAGAAAATATTTTGATAAAAATTAAAACCGATTTGTTTTCTGAAAACCCATTTTCAATGCGTTCATTACCATTGAACGTAAAATCCTAGGAATTCACCTGGAATTCATTAGGTCACTTGAACCAAATCGGGTGTCAACCGTAAGAACGGTGGTTGCATAGCATGGTCAAAGACAGGACCTTGTGCCAGACCGAAAAATTATAAGGGTGAGCTTTACTATTGCTCCTACAAAGGATAGTAATTGCATCCGACACGTTAAAGACCATAATTAAAAGCATGTCAGGGGACATTGCCTTAACAGTTGCTTGTTCAACGCTTTCCTTTACAACCGGATGATAGTTTACCGAAAGGTAATATTTGGAGCAAGTATACTGGACGTGTTGCTTTCCCAATACAAGGTTAGCAAGTGGGTGACACAAAACCACAAGTTTTGAGCTAAAATTTTCAAATCTGAAACCCACCAAACCCACAAAAATATTTTGCAAACATCGGTGAAGGGTTATTCCGGAAAACTTATCTAGGGTAAAAACTAGATTGAATTTTCAAAAGATCAAATGTTTTCATAAAGATCCAATTTCCTTAATGGATCTAAATTTTCATAAGTCATGTGAGACTGTAAACCACATCGTTACTACTATTGTTCATACCGCCGTATAGAAATCACTGATGTACAAAGTGTGAAGAATAAAGAAGTGATTCTAGTATATTTCAAGACTATATTGCTTGAGGACAAGCAACGCTCAAGTGTGGAAATATTTGATAATGCTAAAAACGAACATATATTTCATAGCATTATTCCTCAAGAAAGACAAGCTTTTAGTTGCAGTTGTCCTATTTACAAGTAATATTCGTTTAAATAATAAAAGGTGAAGACAAAAGACAGATTCGACGAATTGAAGACGCAAACGACCAAAAAGCTCAAAAGTACAAAATACAATCAAAGTGGTTCCAATTATTGATGAGAAACGTCTCAAAATTACAAGAATACAAGATTCGAAACATAAAATACAAGATATTAAATTGTACACTTGGACGTTCGAAAATCCAGAACCGGGACCAGAGTCATCTCTCAATGCTCGACGCAACGGACTAAAAATTACAAGTCAACTATGCACATGAATATAATATAATATATAATTAATTCTTAAAATTAATATATATATATATATATTATATTATATTATATAATTCGTCGGCAAGCTTGGAGCCAAACTTGTGTGAGCTGGAATCCACAGCTCCGCACTCGTGGAGCTTTGAAGACTAAAAGGGACGCACTCGCGGAGCCCAAAAAGTCAGAAATCCACCTTTAAAAGGCCGAGCATTAGGCCGAATTTTACACATCTTTTTCTCTTTCATCATACGTAAATATATATATATATATATATATATATATATATATATATATATATATATATATATATATATATATATATATATATATATTTATATTTTAATTTTAATTTTAATTTTAATTTTAAATCCTAATAATAAGGGTATGTTAGCGAATATTGTAAGGGTGTAAGTCGAAATTCTGTCCGTGTAACGCTACGCTATTTTTAATCATTGTAAGTTATGTTCAACCTTTTTAATTTAATGTCTCGTAGCTAAGTTATTATTATGCTTATTTAAAACGAAGTAATCATGATGTTGGGCTAAATACTAAAATTGGGTAATTGGGCTTTGTACCATAATTGAAGTTTGAATAAAAGAACGACACTTGTGGAAATTAGACTATGAGCTATTAATGGGCTTTATACTTATTTAACTAAATGATAGTTTGTTAATTTTAATATAAAGATTTACAATTGGACGTCCCTATAAATAACCATATACACTCGATCGGACACGATGGTCTGAATATTTATATGTACGAATAATCGTTCATTTAACCGGACACGGGAATGGATTAATAGTCACTAGAATTATTAAAACAGGGGTGAAATTATGTACAAGGACACTTGGCATAATTGATAACAAAGTATTAAAACCTTGGGTTACACGCAGTCGATATCCTGGTGTAATTATTAAACAAAGTATTAAGATCTTGTTACAGTTTAAGTCCCCAATTAGTTGGAATATTTAACTTCGGGTATAAGGATAATTTGGATACTCGCACTTTATATTTATGACTGATGGACTATTATGGACAAAAACCAGACGGACATATTGAATAATCCAGGATAAAGAACAATTAACCAATGGGAATAAACTAAAATCAACGCGTCAAACATCATAATTACGGAAGTTTAAATAAGCATAATTCCTTTATTTTCATATTTAATTGCACTTCTAATTATTACATTTTATTTATTGTCATTGTATTTAATTGTACTTTTAATTATCGCACTCTTTAATTATCGCAAGTTTATTTTATCGCACTTTTATTTATCGCAATTTCATTATCGTTATTTACTTTACGCTTTAAATTAAGTTATATTTATTTTTAATATTTTACATTAGGTTTTAACTGCGACTAAAGTTTTAAAATCGACAAACCGGTCATTAAACAGTAAAAAACCCCTTTTATAATAATAATATTACTTATATATATTTGTATTTTTATAAATTAAAACTAATATAGCGTTAAGCTTTGTTTAAAAGATTCCCTGTGGAACGAACTGGACTTACTAAAAACTACACTACTGTACGATTAGGTACACTGCCTATAAGTGTTGTAGCAAGGTTTAAGTATATCCTTTCTATAAATAAATAAATATCTTGTGTAAAATTGTATCGTATTTAATAGTATTTCGTTGTAAAATATAAGCTATTTCACGTACACCTCGCACGACATCTGGTGTAAATGACGTTTGAAATGATTACTACCTAAGTAGTAATTTAGTGTTAAGATCTAGGTTTGGTCTATTTGGTGTCGAGTACAATTTGGGTTAAATTGTACTTCGTTGAGTGGGTTTGAATTACCACCCGAAGTGGTAATTGGTTTGTGTCCATTAGTTGTTGAATGGGCGGGTTTTGGCGAGCAAGGTGAGATCCCTCGACTAAGGGATGTGAGTGTTGGGTTCTCTTTTAGAGAATTGTTATTTATGCACATATTGTGCCTATGTGTGATATAGGTGGTTGCTTGCTCAGATTTGAGGACGGAGATCATGTTATACATGACTTGTGCGGGCATTCCTAGGTGAGTGGAATAATTATACGTATATGTATATGGCGTATTTATTTGTGAATGTTATGGTATGAACCAACGAGCCGGTAGTACCATAACATGTATGTGGCGAGTGTCATGATGTGAACCACGAGCCGGTAACATCTTGGTATTTGGGTTGATACGAGCACCACGAGCCGGTAGCATCATAGTGTGAACCACGATCCGGTAACACTAAAGTGTGGACCACGAGCAGGTAACACTAGAGTGTGAACCAAGGAGCCGGTAGCACTATAAAAGAGTATGACTCAAATGCGTAGTGGCGTGAACCAAGGAGCCGGTAGCGTCATAGCATTACGTATGATGTGAACCATGAGCCGGATGTTTTGAACATCGATGTTTTGTGTGTTGCTTATTATTTATCATTTATATTGTTGAGATTATGTGCTAATGATGATGCTAGTTTATACGTTTGAAAATGTTAGCTTGTGTGCATTGATATGCGAAATTTATGCGTGGTTGTGTAAGTGGGTGCAAGTAGGTAAATTGTATATGTATATATATATATAATTATTGCATTCACTAAGTGTTTTGCTTACCCCTCTCATTGTTTACCTTTTTACAGGCATTGTGAATGTGAAGCTAGGTAGTTGTTAGTCTAGATGCGTGGGAGCACTTGAGCTCGATGGGGTAGCTTTTAAATATTGGACGCGAATTGGGGATTTGGTAGTCCTCGGGATTATGCTCTTGGTATCGGGTTGGGTTATTGTGTATTAACACATATTTCGTGTGATTGGGTCATTATTACAAATGATTTTGTAATGGATAATTTGTGTACCAAGGGTCATTATAAATTGTTAAACGTATCGTTACAATATTATGTTTTTGGTTAAAACAGAGTTGGGAATGTAATGTTTTAATGGGACCTAACACACACACACACACACATACACACACACACACATATATATATATATATATATATATATATATATATATATATATATATATATATATATATATATATATATATATAAATGTGCTTCATTTTTAGTAAACGGATTTGGGGTCGTTACAAGTGGTATCAGAGCATCGTCTAAGGGAATTAGGTGACCTTGGAATAGGTGCCTAGTCTTAGACTTATTGATGGTAGTGCGTTATTTGCGGGACTTGTAGGAATACGGGTCGGATTGAGATTTGTTAGTGCCTTAGAGTAGGTGACTAACTAGGACTTGTGTTTGTCCAAAGTGTGATTATGTGAGGCCTTATTTCGTGTGTAAATTAGTGCCTTAGATAGCTAGTGCCTAATGTAAGTAGGCGAACTTGAACGTTGTTTTAGTTATAGTTACCTAGGTTATAGGTTGACTTGTTGTTGCGGTGTACGTGTGTATATTTATTATTTATGGTATATAGGTGTATATACATGCATCTATTGGTGCGGTGTCCTAGAGACGAATCTATTGGAGGGATTCAGATGTTTGGTGGTTTTAGGTGATCAAGTTCACCGTAAGGACTTTAGTCATTCGGGTACTAGGTATTATCTCATGTTATTTTGTATGAATGTTGCGTCAGTCCGGGTAAAGTACTTTGCATGACCATGTGGAAATGGTAAGGTACGCAATTGTAATAGTAACTGATCACCATTATTATGAAAGTGCATCTTAACACCAAGCATGACATGACGAGTATCGAACGGAGAAAATGTGGCATGGTTGGGGTATTTTCGGGATGAAATAGGAATCTTTTATTGGTTCCTAGGATGTAGTGGTCTCGGGTGATGTGCTTGTTGTCACATCGGATTCGTTGTGAGTCGAAAATTGTTACGGTGCTTTCGGTTAGTCAAGGTGAGTGAGCGAAACTCACGAGTTGGTGCATGTTTAGTCACCCTAAGTAGTGGGTGCACTATTGAGATTGTCATTGGTTGTGGTTACCCATCGTAACTAGGATAACCGATAATGGTGTGCGTATGTGTGCATCGAGGACTTGAATTCCGTAATGGGATGCAACAAGTTTAATGATGGTGGTATTGGTTTTCACTTGGTAGAGTGTGTGGTTTGAGAATCGTGTAAGGATTCAAGTTATGATTCGCCCTAGAATTGGCGAGTCAAGGAGTCTTCGGGTCGTTAAACTCATGGGAGTGAGACCCGTATAATGATGATTGCGTTAGTGTGTTTTGGATTATAGGGTAACATTCCTAACGGAATATCCCTTGTTGTAGTGGTTTTATCGAGGTGTGGAAGGATGTAAGACTTGGTGTTTCTAAGCATCTCCTTAGTGTTGGATGAAAGGGTTCGTTAGGCTATATTGTTTGGCCTTGTGGAAATTGCGGGTATCGTGTGATTGCTAGTACCTTTTGATAGGACAATAAACCGTAAGGTTTGTCGGGTAGGTATGACTTCGGGTCATTATTGTGGAGAGATGGGTGACATCACGTGTATGAAACCCAAAGATCGAGTTTCAAATTTCGGTAGATTGTGGTGGGAGTCTGCATGACACTGCGCCAGGTGCCCCTTTATACCTGCAAAGTGTGATGTTCAACTCCGGTGATGGTGTGATCACTTTGTGCTTAGGGTGACCGTGAGATGCCCTTGGAAGCAACGGAGATTTCAATAGTGATCAATGGGTGATAGTAATTCGACGGTTGCAAAAATTGAAGTTTAAGAGCATTGCAGAGATTCTTCTTATGAAGTGAGGTATGAGCGAATCTTGTTGCTCTTAAGTGATGGACGGGTAAGGATGACCGGTGAGCCGATAATGGAATTAATGGTCGATTAGGTCGAAGGTTATGATGAAGCGTGGATATTGCGGTCGATGTAATTATTGTGAGGGATGGGTCACTCTTCTCCATGAGAGTGAGCAATTGTTGATAAAGGTTCATTGCGTAGAAGGACGGGTGATCTCGATTGAGATGCACGACTGATTAAGTGGAATGGCAAATGCCTAGGCTTAGAAGCGTATGTGGGACTTTTGGTGGAGTTCGCTTTACGAACGATTAAGGCAGTTGATTATGATCCGTGGTATGAAGGTGCGATGACGTCGCGTGTACGACATTTCGAGTGAATGTGTATGACGGTTCTGAGAGCCTAAAGTGAATTTGTGGTGATTTGGAGTATATGACCAACGATGAGAATAGTCATGTGTGTCGTAGAATAACAATTCCGCGGGGTGTTATCATCTTGGCAGTGAGAATGTGGAGCTAAATCCTAAGTGGGGGAGTTTTTACTGCCGCCCGAGGAAGCTCCGGTGGTGTTAGATCAAGTGAAGTGTAAGACTTCTTATGCAAGGTGGTCGTGTAGCACCAAAGTACGGTATGAGACCAAGTGTGAAGTTTGAGGTCACGGAAGTGAGAGAGTGAAGCTGTCATTGCGGGTGCTCTCGTAGTGAAAATCTGGATTGTTGTGAAACTCGGACAGTATTATTGAATGGGAACGAGTTCGATATCATGGTGGTTGTTGTATTTTTCCCTATCAGGAAACATGATCGTGGAAATGGTCAGTGGATTATTCCACTTTATGGATGATTATGAGGCGGGGAGTGCGGGTTCTGATTGTCTCACATAGAGACACGCGGTTGTTTGTTTGCGAGAGTATGTTCCCTAGTGATGCGACCTGTTGGTTGCATTGAAATGTCGAGGCCATTCTTAAAGGACGGTTGAGGCAAGAGGACTCACCAGGCGTTGGTGAATATTTTTGTGGGTCGCGTGACGAATTGCAAAACTTTGTGATGATAATTCGTTGTTGACGGGATTCTAGTGCACGAATAGTTTCCATGCTAGTACTAGGAAGCCGTAATTGTAAGGATGCGTTGGAGGGTTTAGGGGAGAAACCCTATGTCGAGTATTGATGTTTTGTCTAGCTCGTGGTGTATTGTTGTCGTCCTGTATTAATCCAGAGACTGATGGTCATGTGCAGATTGATTGATGGGAAAGTTGTGTTCCCAGTGTGATTATTTGGGGATACCAAAATTTCTTCGTTGAAGGAATAACCCGATGGTGGTGACAGGGGAAGTTGGTTCTTGATTCAGAGAACATTCGTGATTGACCGGTTGAGTGATGTGTTTATGAATGACGAAGTACAGAGTTTTAATGAGCATGGATCCTTCTCGATTTGGATTAATGCAAGATTTGATTCACGGCGTAGTGGACCTAGTAGATCACATTGGGTGAGTCATGGTGTTTTCCGTATTTCCTAGGTGTGTATTTGGACGTCGAGCGTATGAGATACCGCTAGTTGCGGTAATGCACGCTAGTGATTATTAGCGTGTGGTGAGATATTCGGGTTAATGGAAAGTTGTTATGGACATCGAGTTTGGAGGTATGTCAGAGGACCATTAAGTGTGGGTCCGGTTGGTTAAGTGACGGAGATCACGGGGGAGTGATCCAGTTTAAATGGGGGAGAGTTGTAAGATCCTGAATTTTGTGCATCAGAAAATATTCCTGAAAGTGTCAGTAAATGTGTGCATCAGAAATCACCACTAAAAGGGAACCTAACACTTATGCATTTTCAGAATTTACATCAGAATCAGAATCTGTCAACCTCAGTCCCTGAACTTTTAAATTGAAGCTGGAAACTGAAAAATGAAAGTGAGCTGCATGTATCGCGTTTGGAGCACATGTATCGCGTTTTAGTTCATCGCGGATCGCGATGAAATAGGTTGAAACGCGACGGCTTGGAAATCCCCCACCTGACCACTTTATCGCGTTCGAGTTGGTGTTGTCGCGTCCTGGTTGTCGCGTAACGCGACAGGTCATCGCGAAATGCGACAAAGTCGCTAAAGTGACATTTTTAACCCGTTTTTAAGGGTATGTTTTGGGGTGTTTTGGTCTTTTCAATTTGTGGACGGGTTTTAAGCCCCAAAACTAATCCAACCTTATCTTGAACTCATTTCAAACCCATTTCTCTCCCACCAAACATCTTAGAGAGAGAGATGAGAGTTCTAGAGAGAGGAAGCTTCAAATGGTGATTTTTGCCCAAATTGGAGTGGTTCTTGGTGTTTCTAGCTACTAGAGCTCATTTTGGTACTTGTGGTAAACCCTAATCCGAATTGTAGTGTTTGATTCTTGTTTGTGTTTAGGGTTTATGCTTGTTAGGGTTATAAACCCCATTTGTTGCGATATTTAGGAGTTTTGGGTATTGTTAGTGTATGTGAACCCGATTATTGTGGGTTTAGGGTTTGATGACAATTTTGGTCATGGTTTTGGGTGTAAATCACTAGATTATAAATGTGTTAGTGTATAGATGTTCATAAGAACATGTTAGTTGGTCAAAAATGGGTGTTGACTTTGATTTTGTGTCAAATTAAGATTTGAGTCAAGTTTTGGTGAATCAAGTATGTAAATACTTTATTTAAGTGTTAATTGGTGTTTTGGAAGTATAATCACTAGCCGTTAGTGATTTTGGGCGTTTTGGGACTTATGTCAAAAATGGGTTGACTTTGATTGGGTCGAATTTGGTAATGACACTAGTTTTGGTTAAATGGATGTTAAACACTTTTGTTAAGTGTTAAATGGTGTTTTTGAATGAATGTAATCGTGGGAATTGATTTTGGATTAAAATGGTATTTTAACATAAGTCAAACGTGGTCAAACGTAATATGGGTTAATAGTGCACATGTTGGGGTTTTGGTGTAAATGACGTTTGAAATGATTACTACATAAGTAGTAATTTAGTGTTAAGACCTAGGTTTGGTCTATTTGGTGTCGAGTACAATTTGGGTTAAATTGTACTTTGTTGAGTGGGTTTGAATTACCACCCGAAGTGGTAATTGGTTTGTGTCCATTAGTTGTTAAATGGGCGGGTTTTGGCAAGCAAGATGAGATCCCTCGACTAAGGGATGTGAGTGTCGGGTTCTCTTTTAGAGAATTGTTATTTATGTGCATATTGTACCTATGTGTGATATAGGTGGTTGCTTGCTCGGATTTGAGGACGGAGATCATGTTATACATGACTTGTGCGGGCATTCCAAGGTGAGTGGAATAATTATATATGTATGTATACGGTTTATTTATTTGCGGGAAATGGGTTTAAAGTTTGAGGTGATGATACCATATCCTTGTGTGTGTTATTGTTCGATGAAGGTTTAAAGTTCGGTGTTGACGATACTTCATGTATGGATTTAAAGTTCGATGTTGACGATGTCATACCACTATTGTCTGTTGGATGAGGGTTTCAAGTTTGGTGTTGACGATACCTCATGTATCGAGTTAAAGTTCGATGTTGACGATGCCATACCACTATTGTAGTGATTTGATGAGGGGTTAAAGTTCGATATTGACGATACCTCATATGTGGGTTTTAAGTTCGATGTTGACGATACCACATTAAATGGGGCGAATGGGATTTAAGTTCGATGTTGACGATACCATTCGCGGCCTAGCCTTGAATACTAAAGGATGTTTTGAACATCGATGTTTTGTGTGTTGCTTATTATTTAGCATTTATATTGTTGAGATTATGTGCTAATGATGATGCTAGTTTATACGTTTGAAAATGCTAGCTTGTGTGCATTGATATGCGAAATTTAAGCATGGTTGTGTAAGTGGGTGCAAGTAGGTAAATTGTATATATATATATATATATATATATATATATATATATATATATATATATATATATATATATATATATATAAATATATATATATATATATAATTATTGCATTCACTAAGCGTTTTGCTTACCCCTCTCGTTGTTTACCTTTTTACAGGCATTGTGAATGTGAAGCTAGCTAGTTGTTAGTCCAGATGCGTGGGAGCACTTGAGATCGATGGGGTAGCTTTTGGATATTGAATGCGGATTAGGGATTTGGTAGTCCCCGGGATTATGCTCTTGGTATCGGGTTGGGTTATTGTGTATTAACACGTATTTCGTGTGATTGGGTCATTATTACAAATGATTTTGTAATAGATAATTTGTGTACCAAGGGTCATTATAAATTGTTAAACGTATCGTTACAATATTATGTTTTTGGTTAAAACAGAGTTGGAAATGTAATGTATTAATGGGACCTAACATATATATATATATATATATATATATATATATATATATATATATATATATATATAAATGTGCTTCATTTTTGGTAAACGGATTTGGGGTCGTTACAGTTTTTTGGTTTGGTTCGATTGGTGTCGGCTCGCCCCTAGATATCCTTTTGTTCTTTTGGTTGCTTTATTTAGCTAGGTTTTGTTTTCTTTAGACGAGGCATTGTCCAAGTAGGTTTGTTTCTTGATTCCTTAAAAGGTCCTTTCACTTTCTGTGAAAGATCTAGGTTCTATACAAGTTTTTCATCTTTTGTCAGAAAAACAGAAGAAAAAAAAAAAAAAACTAGAACTAGAATGGCTTTAACAAATGAATAACTTATCCCTAGAACAAAGTTGATATTTTTATGGAGACAGTATACTTATGTTTTTTTTCATGAATATCTATACTTTGTCTACCTTTAGAATTAAGCTCATAACCCTTCGAGGAATATCTCGATATTACCATACCAAAGACCATTTGATGATATAATACTGTAAGACCCTAATTTCAAAAGTGTATAATGATTAAAGTTGGAGGATTCGGGTTTTAAAGTGTTTATCGCGCAAATCGTGTTATTTTCCTACATTCTGAAGCTCGTATGTTATCGCGGGTCATATAGGTTGTGGGTATAAGTTCGAATGGTTTAAAGTGCAAGAAAATGTCTATAAATTGAAGTTTGGAATGTGTGAGGCGCGCTAGATAGGGTGTGAGGCGCACACGTATGAAGAAAAAGCAAACAGTCAAAATTTACACTTGGTGTGAGGGGCACGCTTTTATGTGCACGGCTCACACAAATTACACTTGGTGTGCGGTGCGCGTATTATAGTGTGCGCGGCTCACACAAATTATACTTAGTGCACGGGGCGCATTATTATAGTGTGCGTGGCGCGCACACCCCCTGAATCAACATACTTATTATTTTTGTAATTTAAAAGAAGGGTAGTTTGGTCTTTTCACTTGAGGGTCGGTTTTTGTGCCACAAAACTGACCTAATGCTTATCTTATCCTCATTTTCACCTCTTCCACCCATTTCCATCTAGAGAGAGAGAGTAAGAGCTTAGAGAGAGAGAGAGAGAGAGAGAGAGAGAGAGAGCTCAATTTGAGGAAGAAGAAGAGTGAATCGGGTCAAGTCGCGAGAGTTAAAGTTGTTCTCCTCATTCTTAGCTACAAGTTGATACTAGCTAATGAAACATGACTAGGAACTTCGAAATCAACAGGTTTAACTCACACAAACACGGAATTAGTGAATCAAACCATTCTAGTGAATATTGTGCTTTTTGGGATTAATTAAGTCAAACCACAACAAAGGATGTGTGATTAGATTAATACCTAGAGCTATTATTCACCTCTTGAGTGATTTGGGTTGAGAGAGAATTGGACAAGCTACCAGATCTGAGTGATGTGTGTGTAAAAATGAGAAGCTTAACCTAAAATGAAGAACATAACACTTAAATACCCCTGCTGTTGACTCAACCGTGCGAGTCAGCCCTCACTCGTACGAGTTGGCTGTCTCAGCCATACGGGTGATCACTCACTCGTGTATGTTTACACATATTAGGTTTGTGACTCAGCTCAGCACACTCGTGCGTATGAGCATGTCAGCCTTACGAGTGAGGCTTCACTCGTACGTCTGACTGAGTCTAAGATAGTCAAACTTCCATATCGTGTTCCTGCAATACCTGTAACCACATATAAACACAGATAGGATAATAATGAGTGATCATCGTAGCCCATAAACTGAAGTACTAATCACAAATGTAGGATACCTGTCTAGGGACTTACAGAAAATGTATCAACAACTCCCCCTAGGACCTAGACCATCGATTACAATAAAGTAAACGTTCATGAAATACATATAAGTCCAAAAGTAACATCAGTTTAACATCAAATACACATCCAGATTCTCTCTCTTACATAAATACATCATCAAAAACAAAATACAAACTAGCAACACAGTATCCGACAAGATTCTGTTGGCCTGAGCTTGGTTCGAGCTTTGAGCATCACTTTCTCTGTTGAGGTAGGCATGGTAGACATCGATCATACGTTGATATCTCATAGCTTCCTCCTTTTTATCATCTCTGAACGTAATGTGATGGCGGTGAAGTGTCTCCACATCAAATCTCGACAAGTTTCTCAGCCACATAGGATCCATAATCCTCACATTGTCGAACTGTATGCTTCCATCATCTTTCTCAATTGCAGTCAGAATCACTGCTTCTTCCGACAATTCATCATAGAACCACCATCTGAAGTTTTTACATATATCCTTGGGTAAGGGCATCAACGGAGATTGTTTCATGTACTTGGCTGGACGGAACTTAACAACTCGAACAGGTCTACCTTTCGAATTTAACTTTATACGGGTGCATGGAGAGCCTGGTGGCTGTTGACTTAAAGATATCCCATTTTCCTGTTTTGTACTCATATCTGAGTTTTCTCTGAAACAATCTGGAAAGGTCACTATCCTCAGCGTTCAACATCTTCAGCTTCGCAAGTTGCATGATCTCAAAGTAAGGTAGAGTTTTGAAGTGACTCGGTCTTGCCATATAATCAACTCCTCCTTCCCTCTTGATCGCAAAACAATTTATCTCCTTGAAGTATCCCCAGCTCAGAATTTTACCCTTGGAATACTTCTTGGTTCTCTTTCCCTTTTCATAGAAACTGACAAACTTTGGCTCGAGTTCTGGCTTGTTTATCTGATCAGGGTTAAGGACGTTCTGTTTCCACCAACTTTGACAGATCTCGTCTTCTTCAATGTTTCTATTAACTTTAACCCTATCACATTAGAACCACTTATTAATCTCATTCCATACCTCGGATTTAGCTTGCTCGGCTCGGAGTTTCTTCTTCTTTAGCTCAATCTATTTTCTTTCTTTCTCAACGAGCAGTTTCTCATGTCGGATTCTCTTATTTCTTTCCATCAAAACATCAACTTCTTTGATTTGCTCCTTGTATACCTTCCTCGCCTTTTCTAATTAATTCAACCTCTTTGTTTTCACCTCACTACTCAAATTGAAAAAGTCACTTATAGTATTGAGTGACAGATTCGAGTAGGGATCGAACGAAGGCATAACAATGTCAACTTCTTCTTCTTCTTCTTCTTCTTCTTCTTCATTCTCAGATTCTGTCACTAATTCATCCTCGGACTCAATTATCACATCCTCTTTCACATTATCTTTACCAACAGAATCTTCACTCTTTTCATCCGCAACAAATTATCAAAATCACTTAAGTCAATATTTTGGATTGATTCGGGAGGGACATTAGCAGCTGGCTCTTCTTGTGGAGCCTTGACTTCAGCTTCAATTGTCTTTGCATCCTCTGTATCATTTTCACTATCGTATGCAAGAGCAGCAAGCTGTTCTACTGGGAACTTGGTGGAACTTCCCCCTTTTATGCATCATTAAAAACATTTGAATAGTTCATATAATATTCAGCAGTAAAGACCTCACCATATTCATTAAAGCTTCAAAATAGGTATCACTAACGGAATTTCAAAAGAGGGTCCTGCAGTGCCAGCATCTTCTTCATCATCTTTTTCGTCATCACCTCCTAAATCAGAGGAATATTCACCTCCATCCGTTATCAACTTGGTCATACCAGAGGTAATTTGTTTGATCTTATCATTCATCTCCTTCAACTTCAACCTATTTTCACTCTTAATAGCCACAATCTTTTTCTTCAACTTCTCTGTCTTTCCCTTCTGACGATTCATACGATTCCACAACCTTTTGTTATCTTCCACTAACGACTCAATCTTTGCTTTAGTAACTTTCTTCTATTCGATGGCTTGATTCTCGAGATTAGTAATCTTAGTGATCAACGACAACAGAATATTTTGGCGTGTCTTGAATTCTGATGACGTGACCTGAGGTGTTGTGGTGGCAGGTCTCGATGAAGTAACAGTGGCTCTAGCGTCCTTCCTGAAATGGAAGGTTGTCTCTGAGCTTGTTGTCTAGAACCTCCCTGAGATAACGTCTGAGATGAGTCATAATTGTGTTTGGTTATCCTTGATGAGATGGCAAACAAGCTTTCTCCTTGATCATGTTCAAGCTTTGGTAAATCTGGTGCTGCGTCATTGATAATCATTTGAAGAAAACGGGCATAGATGAGATATCTCTGCGTAGAACTGAAAAAATTTGCTTTGAAGTAATAGAAGACAAATCTTGAGAAATCATATGGAGCCTTTAGAACGATTGCAACAAACATACTCTGCACTTTCTCATTCAACTTATCAAAACCTGCTTTTCGTCCACTCAAGCAGTGTATCAATACGTGAGCAAGATATTGAAACTGTGGAGGCAGAAGAGTCTTCATCAGTTCTGACTTACCAGCAATGTAACCAGAATAAGCACATCTCTTGAAGCATCCATGGATTCTTTCTTGATTGATCGTCATATGGGAGCAGTTCTCACCATTAAAGCCTAGGATCCTCCTAATCACAGTCTTAGAAACGGTAATCTCATGACCTTGAACAGTACTAACTAGGTTAGTCTCATCATCTGACACATCAAGTGCTGCATTTCTCCAGAATTCCCTTTGGTGGCTGTAGAAACGGTAATCTCATGACCTTGAACAGTACTAACTAGGTTAGTCTCATCATCTGACACATCAAGTGCTGCATTTCTCCAGAATTCCCTTTGGTGGCTGTAGTATGCCATGCATGGAGTAGAAATAGCAGTATGGATCCTTAATCACTTTAGAAAAGCTACAATCTCTTTAAAGTGTTCACCCTTCTCGAGAGTAGTGTCATAGAGGGCAACTTGATTGTTGAGCTCACCCTTTTCTAGAATGATCTCTTGTTGGGTAGGTGGATTAACTGGATTGACCTGAGGATTCTGTCCTTGCTCCCCCTAAGCTTCTTGGTTTACAACCAGAATATTCACTTGTTGTTCAGCCATTGGTAAACAAAATGAAACATCAACAGAGATGTCAGGAAAAGTAATCATAAATCATAAAACATTAAAGCATTTGCAACAAAGTGTCATAAATTCATTAAACAGGACAAACCGTGCGAGTGAGATTGCCACACATACAGCTGAGAGCTCAGTCATGTGAGTAACATGGTCACTCATGTCACTGTTGACACGTTTGAGCAATAACATGGTTTCAGACAAGGTACACGGTTAAGGCTTATAAGTATACGCGAGTGGGTTAACCGTGTGGTGACTCGTACGGTTAAGCACACGTGTCAGCTCAGTCAAACGAGTGAGTAGCCAAATGAAATCAACCAAGTGGGCTCAAAGGTTCACACGGTTAAGCCTTAACCGCGTACTGACTCATGCGAGTCATGTCCCACGCGTGCGAGTGAAATTACTCGTGCATGTCTGATGAAACCGATATTAAATGCATTTTTAAATCAACGGGATTACATGTTTGTGTGTTTTAGAGGCCGATTTACATCACGATAACAAGTATAAGGATACGTTCAACACAAAACAATAGCAAATAAGCATCAAAACACAATGTAATTGCACAAAATTCGATTTACAAACCCCTAGGGTTTCGATACCTTCAATCTCAAATTAAACAACGAGAACTCAATGAAATCTTACCAAGAAAGTGGCGCTGGAGTCGGCTAAATATGCTTAACAGAACCTACAGTGGATATTGTGAATGGTGATGATCGAAATTTGAGAGAAAAAATGGTTAAGGGTGCACAAGTGTGAGCTCCTGTGCTCAGCACCCATATTTATACTCTCGTGCTCAACCGTACGGCTGAGCACACGGTTCATCATCAACCGCGCGACTCAAAGTCACTCATGCGTGTGACCCAGAAGTCTAATGGACAATACTAGAACAGGGTCATCCGTACGGTTAACCTCAATCGTGTGGTTACTCGTACGGTTCACACTTCAAACGTGCGAGTGATCCACTTAGTCAATTTAAAATTTTCACAAACTTAGGATTTTGACTCATTTGGCAATCTTAGAGCTAACTAGCACTTTCAATTTGAGTCATAAATCACTAATCCATCAAGGTATGATCATTAACACTTAGGCAGATCAAGAAACTTAACTAAAACGAGGTTATTACTCTAAACATTCTGTTTCACAGGAGTAAGTCCTACAGTGTAATGTCACCTTAAATTCACTAACACCTTAAATCATTAAAATCCTTCAAACAAACACAAGCTCTACAAACTTCTATCTTTTGGATTTGGTTGCCATAAATATCTTGATCTTGACAAGGTTCTTTCAGATGTCATTGTACATTCAGAGGATAATCAGAAAATAAAGAAAGAAATAAAATCTTTATGAGTTTCCTGATATATAATGTCATGCAAGTAAAAATATGCAAATAAGAGACATTCTATCATGAAATGCAATAGCATGTAAATCAAAATCTTTTTGTTGTTTTACAGTTTTTAATGCAAACAATTTAATAGACAAACAAACAAACACATACAAATCCACATTCTTTTTGTGGGCAAGTTGATTAACAATTAAAAAAATGGATCAGAACTGACATATTGAATTAACTTTTGTTGTTCATTCCTAATTATCCAGTCTATGTCTATAATCATGCAATTACTGATATCAATCCTCATTAAACATGAACAGATTCCTTCTGGACACTTCGACAATCATGTTGGCATTAATTACTTGAACATTATAGAGCAATGATTTTTGAGATCACGCTAAGTTCATTAATCCTTGATTCTTTCATCATTTATGATTGTGCATTTTTATTAAGTTGTCAATTCATTACGCGTAACTTTCCATTATCTATATCCATGTACTTCAATCAAATTGAACAGGATGATTCTCACGGCATTTTGAATAACCCTGTCACCCTTTGGCTTCTACCAATGTGTTGACAATCTTCAATCTAGTTAGTACGGCAGATCTTAGAGTATATTGCATTATCCGAATAGGCGCATTATTTACCGCGGGGATTGGTCTACAGTTAAAGCATACTTTCCTGATGACCAGTCATCACACGAAATAAATCTCAAGGCCCTTAACTTCTTTATGTTCAAGTTGACATGGAAAACGGAATCGAAAGATAAACTTTCATTTATATATTATTTAGAGTATATCTAGGTAAGTATCTTTCCAACTTACAGTCTTAATAGGTATAACTCTAAATTGCAGACGACAAGAATCTTGATAGTTCAGTGTGAACGTCGTGATTAAACAATTCAAGCTGCGCGGGGGCGTCCCACTAAGAATGATCTGAGTTCTTTATGAGCACATCATGAATCAGCATTCTTCATACTTTCAGGACTTTGCCATCTTGATACGCCAATTATCTTTGACTTTGATTTTCTTTTGATATTTCTTTTTCAGCATATCACTGTCTTTTGATATATTGATTTTGAATGCCATCATGAATGGATTTCCCATTTTTATGCATGAACTCATGTTTCTTTGTTGTGTGCTCAGATCACTCGAATTTGTTCTCCCTTAAATGCTTGAACGGTCCACAATAAGGAATTATACTTTTCGACCTTAAGCGAGAAGGGACACTTACTTCGACATAAACTAATTTTCTCTGATATTTTCGGGGTTTAGTTTCGATTATTAAGTCTTAGGCCCGTGACAACGTGGTATGCACCAGCCAAACAGATAATCCTCAACCTTAAATCCACCCCCAACCTTTTCTAGTGATTATCAATTATGATAGGGGATACCCTCAACCGACTATTGAGTTCGTCAACAATTATCATTAGATACAGTTTCGGAGATAATTAGGTGACTACCTTCAAACGCTACAGATCGTCCATGACTTCTGAATCTTAGATGATCGTTATTCTTATTATGATTGTGTAATACCAAGAATTCATAATTCACATCTATCAGTACATCACACAACAGATAAACATAAACATTCAAATCAGTCCTTACTAATCAAATATATCAATTCTCAGTACAGTAATTTCTTCATCTCCCACAAATTAATCAAAACAAGCTCATTTTCGAAATTTTCAACTTTTTAGGGTTTTCTGATGAGGCATTTTACACTTTTTAGGAATTTTTAGCATTTTAAACAAAAGAAACAGAAAATAGCTACAGACTAGCATGCAATCATGAAAGAAATCATGCAAGGAAATGCAGACAGAAAGCAAAAATATGCAGTACAGATAATAAGAAACTAAAATCTGTATGTCATGCATCCTACATGAAAAGTCTAAAAGTTTGATTAAACCTCACAATCAACATCCGAAATTACTTTGTCTCGATCAACAATGCCATTCATCTCTAAAAGTAGCAAGAACCTAGGTTTATCAAAAGCCTTAGTAAAAAGGTTAGTCCTATGGTCCTTAGTACCTATTCTCTTAACCTCAATTATCTTTTTCTCATGGAAATCCCTAAGAAAATGATACTTAACACCTATGTGTTTAGTCTTAGAGTGTTGCACATGATTCTTAGTAATTACAATAACAACAGTATTATCAATATAGAGAGGGGAGAAAGAGATTCTTAGTCTGTTATCGCGAAGTTGTTGTTGAATCCAAACAACGTGCGAACAGCAACTTGCAGCAGCAATATATTCAGCTTCACACGTGGAAAGTGCAACTGCAGTTTATTTCTTACATTGCCAGGTCACCAGCCTTTCACCTAGAAATTGACATCCTCCTGATGTAGATTTGTTGTTAATTTTGCAACCTGCATAGTCTGAATCATTATATGCTACAAGATCAAACTTATCTTCGTTCGAATACCAGATGCCGAGATTTGGAGAATGTAACAGATAATGTAGAATTCTTTTAGCAGCTGTAAGATGAACTGTATTCGGATTAACTTGATAATGAGCACATAGACATGTTGCGAACATAATATCCGGCCTAGATGCAGTGAGATACATGAGTGATCCGATGATTGCTCGATAGTATGTAGGATCAACAGGCTCCCCTTCACAGTCCAATGAAATACCATGATTCACAGCTAGTGGGGTCGACACAGGACGTTCTTGAGTCATACCGAAATATTCGATTATATCATTTACATACTTTGCTTGATGAAGAAAAATTCCATTATCAGTCTGTTCGACTTGCAAACCAAGAAATTAGTGTAAGAGACCCAATTTGCTCATATCGAATTCGTCCTTCATCACCTGCTCAAACTCATCGACGAGTTCCTGCTTAGTAGCACCGAAAATAATGTCGTCCACATAAATCTGAACTAAGATAATATCATCATCTTTAACTTTCGTGAACAGAGTACAATCTACCGTTCCCATTTGATAATCTTTTTCAATCAGATAACTTAACAGACGTCCATACCAAGCACGTTGGGCTTGATGTAAACCATATAGGGCTCTCTGTAAATGGTAAACTTTGTCAGGATGAAGATGATCTTCAAAACCTGGTGGTTGGCTGACATATACTCTTTCATTAAGCTTGCCATAAAGAAATGCACTCTTGACATCCATTTTAAACACTTTAAACTTCATAAATGAAGCAAAAGTCAAGAAAATTCGAATAGCTTCCAATCTGGCAACAGGAGCAAAAACTTCATCATAATCAAATTCAGGATCTTGTTGATAACCTTTAGCGACTAATCTTGCTTTGTTACGGATAACATTGCCATCTTCGTCAAACTTGCACTTCCAAACCCATTTGAGATCAATTACTTTAGCTTCGTGCGGCTTAGTAACTAGCTTCCAAATATCCAAACGATTGAATTACTTAATTTCTTCTTGCATAGCCATGACCCAATCAACATGCTCCAAGGCTTTTTTTGTTGTCTTTGGCTCTATTCTAGAAATATGACATGAGTACTCGTAGTATGCAGCAGATGTCATATGAGTATCAACTTGACCATCAAACTGAACTTGCCTTCTTGTTCTAACACATGCATTTGGATCTCCAATAATATTCTCTCTAGGATGAGCAGCCGTAGTTCTGGGAACTGGTTGTGCAGGAACATGTATCTCATGATGTAGATTCGTAGCATCACCAATATCTTCAGGATTGTCAGAACTTTCACTTGAAATATCAGATCCGCATGTATTGTACACTGGATCAATGTCTTGATCTGAATCTTGAGCTGGCTCATTGACAAGTCGGTAATGGAGTTGAAATTTGAGTAGGTGCAGACACTCCTGGTTCATTCTGTAAATCAAACAGCATTTGTAACTCAACTTCATTATGAAATGTCCCGTTCATATTGATTATAAACGTTCCATATTAATTGATTTTGTCACGAGGTTTTGACCTCTATATGAGACGTTTTTCAAAGACTGCATTCATTTTTAAAACAACCATAACCTTTATTTTATCGATAAAGGTTTAAAAAGCATTACGTAGATTATCAAATAATGATAATCTAAAATATACCGTTTACACACGACCATTACATAATGGTTTACAATAAGAATATATTACATCAAAAGTAAGTTTCTTGAATGCAGTTTTTACATAATATCATACAAGCATGGACTCCAAATCTTGTCCTTATTTTAGTATGCAACAGCGGAAGCTCTTAATAATCACCTGAGAATAAACATGCTTAAAACGTCAACAAAAATGTTGGTGAGTTATAGGTTTAACCTATATATTATCAAATCATAATAATAGACCACAAGATTTCATATTTCAATATACATCCCATACATAGAGATAAAATTCATTCATATGGTGAACACCTGGTAACCGACATTACCAAGATACATATAAGAATATCCCCTATCATTCCGGGAAATCCTTCAGACATGATAAAAACGAATTCGAAGTACTAAAGCATCCGGTACTTTGGATGGGGTTCGTTAGGCCCAATAGATCTATCTTTAAGATTCGCGTCAATTAGTAGATCGGTTTACTAATTCTTAGGCTACCAAGCAAAAGGGGCATATTCGGCTTCGATCATTCACCCATATAATGTAGTTTCAATTACTTGTGTCTATTTCGTAAAACATTTATAAAACTGCATGTATTCTCATCCCAAAATATTAGATTTTAAAAGTGGGACTATAACTCACTTTCACAGATTTTTACTTCGTCGGGAAGTAAGACTTGGCCACTGGTCGATTCTCGAACCTATAACAAATATGTACATATATATCAAAGTATGTTCAAAATATATTTACAACATTTTTAATACGTTTTACTTTTTTAAATTTATTAAGTCAGCTGTCCTCGTTAGTAACCTACAACTAGTTGTCCAAAGTTAGATGTACAGAAAAAAATTGATATATATTATCTTGAATCAATCCACGACCCAGTGTATACACGTCTCAGGCTAGATCACAACTCAAAGTATATATATTATTGGAATCAACCTCAACCCTGTATAGCTAACTCCCACATTACTGCATATAGAGTGTCTATGGTTGTATAGATTTGTATAATACAATATATGTTAGCTAGGATATGATTTGTATCATACAAGCAGTAGGTTATCCCAAGATTACATAATATATTAGAATACATGTATAATACAATATATGTTAGCTAGGATATGATTTGTATAGATTTGTTAAACATTTCCCGTAGCTAAAATAATCAAAAAATATCCAATCTTGTTTTACCCATAACTTCTTCATTTTAAATCCATTTTGAGTGAATCAAATTGCTATGGTTTCATATTGAACTATAATTTAAGAATCTAAACAGAAAAAGTATAGGTTTATAGTCGGAAATTTAAGTTACATGTCAATTACTAAAGAGGTAGTCATTTCCGTCGAAAAAACGACATCTTGATGACCATTTTGGAAAACATACTTTCACTTTGAGTTTAACCATAATTTTTGGATATAGTTTCATGTTCATAAGAAAAATCATTTTCCCAGAAGAACAACTTTTAAATCAAAGTTTATCATAGTTTTTAATTAACTAACCCAAAACAGCCCGCGGTGTTACTACGACGGCGTATGTCCAGTTTTACGGTGTTCTTCGTGTTTCCAGGTTTTAAATCATTAAGTTAGCATATCATATAGATATAGAACATGTGTTTAGTTGATTTTAAAAGTCAAGTTAGAAGGATTAACTTTTGTTTGCGAACAAGTTTAGAATTAACTAAACTATGTTCTAGTGATTACAAGTTTAAACCTTCGAATAAGATAGCTTTATATGTATGAATCGAATGATGTTATGAACATCGATACTACCTCAAGTTTTATGGATAAAGCTACTGGAAATGAGAAAAATGGATCTAGCTTCAAAGGATCCTTGGATGGCTTGAAAGTTCTTGAAGCAGAATCATGACACGAAAACAGTTCAAGTACGATTTTCACTCGAAATAAGATTGTTATAGTTGTAGAAATTGAATCAAAGTTTGAATATGAATATTACCTTGAATTAGAAAGATAACCTACTGTAAATAACAAAGGTTCCTTGATCTTAGATGATTACTTGGAATGGATTAGAAAGCTTGGATTAGAAGTAGACTTGCAAACTTGGAAGTATTCTTGATTTTTATGAAACTATACTTATGGAATTTATGAAGAACACTTAGAACTTGAAGATGGAACTTGAGAGAGATCAATTAGATGAAGAAAATTGATTAATGAATATGTTTATAGGTGTTTTTGGTCGTTGGTATATGGATTAGATATAAAGGATATGTAATTTTGTTTTCATGTAAATAAGTCATGAATGATTACTCATATTTTTGTAATTTTATGAGATATTTCATGCTAGTTGCCAAATGATGGTTCCCACATGTGTTAGGTGACTCACATGGGCTGCTAAAAGCTGATCATTGGAGTGTATATACCAATAGTACATACATCTAAAAGCTGTGTATTGTACGAGTACGAATACGGGTGCATACAAGTAGAATTGTTGATGAAACTGGACGAGGATGTAATTGTAAGCATTTTTGGTAAGTAGAAGTATTTTGATAAGTGTATTTAAGTCTTTCAAAAGTGTATGAATACATATTAAAACACTACATGTATATACATTTTAACTGAGTCGTTAAGTCATCGTTAGTCGTTACATGTAAGTGTTGTTTTGAAACCTTTAGGTTAACGATCTTGTTAAATGTTGTTAACCCATTGTTTATTAAATCAAATGAGATGTTAAATTATTACATTATCATGATATCATGATGTATTAATATATCTTAATATGATATATATACATTAAATGTCGTTACAACGATAATCGTTACATATATGTCTCGTTTCAAAATCATTAAGTTAGTAGTCTTATTTTTACATATGTCGTTCAATGTTAATATACTTAATGATATGTTTAATTATCATAATATCATGTTAACTATATATATATCCATATATATGTCATCATATAGTTTTTACAAGTTTTAACGTTCGTGAATCACCGGTCAACTTGGGTGGTCAATTGTCTATATGAAACCTATTTCAGTTAATCAAGTCTTAACAAGTTTGATTGCTTAACATGTTGGAAACACTTAATCATGTAAATATAAATTTCATTTAATATATATAAACATGGAAAATTTCGGGTCACTACAGTACCTACCCGTTAAATAAATTTTGTCCCGAAATTTTAAGCAGTTGGAGGTGTTGACGTATCTTCTGGAAATAAGTGCGGGTATTTCTTCTTCATCTAATCTTCTCATTCCCAGGTGAACTCGGGTCCTCTACAAGCATTCCATCAAACCTTAAAAACTGGTATCTTGTTTTGTTTAAGTCTTTTAACCTCACGATCCATTATTTCGACGGGTTCTTCGATGAATTGAAGTTTTTCGTTGATTTGGATTTTGTCTAATGGAATAGTGAGATCTTCTTTAGCAAAACATTTCTACAAATTCGAGACGTGGAAAGTGTTATGTACAGCCGCGAGTTGTTGAAGTAATTCAAGTCGGTAATCTACTGGTCCGACACGATCAATAATCTTGAATGGTCCAATATACCTTGGATTTAATTTTCCTTGTTTACCAAATCGAACAACACCTTTCCAAGGTGCAACCTTAAGCATGACCATCTCTCTAATTTCAAATTCTATATCTTTTCTTTTAATGTCGGCGTAGCTCTTTTGTCGACTTTGGGCGGTTTTCAACCGTTGTTGAATTTGGATGATCTTCTCGGTAGTTTCTTGTATTATCTCTGGACCCGTAATCTGTCTATCCCTCACTTCACTTCAACAAATCGGAGACCTGTACTTTCTACCATAAAGTGCTTCAAACGGCGCCATCTCAATGCTTGAATGGTAGCTATTGTTGTAGGAAAATTCTGCTAACGGTAGATGTCGATCCTAGCTGTTTCCGAAATCAATAACACACGCTCGTAGCATGTCTTCAAGCGTTTGTATCGTCCTTTTGCTCTGCCCATCAGTTTGTGGATGATAGGCAGTACTCATGTCTAGACTGTAACATCCCGCGTTTTTCCGTTAAATTTATTTTAACACCGTCTTTTTCTTTTTTTTAAAATAATATCTTTCGTCATTTAATTTGGCATCTTTCGTTAACTAATGTTCATAATACCCTCGTTATTTAATTATAACGTCACCCGTTTACTCGAGCGTTTTAAATATTCGTTCGGTTAATTCCCGCACCCGACTACAAACTAGAGGGACTAGTTTTGCCAAAAAGACAAAGAGGTGACTAGCACTTTGACTAGTCAACCTCCTCCCCATCTTTCTTTTTCATTTCTTTTCCAATTTTTTTTCATACTTCTCCATTTTCTCTCAATCCTTCAAAAAGGAAATCATCATCCATTTCAAATCGATCAAGCTTCAATCCAAACAAATTACATATTTGGAATCCTTGCATCTTCCTCTTCGATTCCATACCGGTTTCATCAAATTTGGGTAACCTTCTAAAATCACTAGATTTCTTTAAATTCATGTTCTTGACTTAAAAGTGTGTCAATTAGTGTCTATGGCTCATTGTGATGTCGTGTATGTAATTTGTATGCTCGATTTGTTGTTTTTGGTGTAACTAGTTCATTATGAAAATTTGCTTGCTAAATCTTTGATTTTGAATGATCAAATGTTGTTAGATTGTTAAAGTGCATGTTTTAAAAGTGTTACTAGTATCATTAGCTTCGTTTTGATGTATAGGTTGATTAAGGAAACTCCAAGAACATGATTAGTGATTTTGTGAACTTGGATTAGGGTTTGATAAGCTTTAGATGAACTTTTGATGCACCAAATGCTATGAAATATTGTAGATAAGAATTTTGTTGCAATGTGTGTATGATTACCTTCGAAACGGCATATCATACATGTAAATTGGTTGCCCGAATCATAAAATGCGTTTTAGAACTTGAAACTTTGATTATGAACGTTTAATGCGGTTTTTGGTTGTTGTTAGTGATGAATTGCTTGATGAAATGTGCTTAGTTGTTTTCCTTGTCAAATTACCTTTCTAATGATATAGGTTATGCGTTTTAAGTGTTTTCGGTGCATGAAATGTGTTATATTGTATTTTGGTTCGTGACTTGGACCATTTTTCTGCAAACTGCATGACTCCCAGGTATTGCGCGCTGCGCATTTACCCGCGCGCCGCGCAGAATCAGAGATCCCAGATGTTTGCCTTCTTGGTTGAGTTCTGACCAGAAATTGCACTTGGGTGCGCGCCGCGCAACCCAGTGCGCGCCGCGCAAAAGCCCTAGGCCACTCTCTTTTGTTTTTAAATGTCACAAAAATGTTTCCGCTTAACTAAAACTCCGTTTAACATGAAACTTGACTATTAGGCTCTTATATGACTTCTCGTCTTGGGAAAATTGTCGGATACCCGACCCGACCCCGTTGACTTTGACTTTGACTTTGACCAAGTTTGACTTTTAGTCAAACTTAACCAAACGATTATACAATCGTTCTAACATACTTAACTACTTGTATCGCGCATGAAACTTGACAAATTGATTCACATGCTATATTAATCGAGTCGTAACGAGCCATAGGACTAATTGAACATCTTTGACCGTTTGTGTTTACCGTTATTGATACAACCTATATGTTTAGGTCAAGACTAGCTTTGTCTTTGCACGCGTCTACTTGTTGAAGTACTTTATTAACTCTTGCACTCAAGGTGAGATCATAGTCCCACCTTTTCAACAACTTTTATACTTTTAAATCGTGGGCTGAGAAAACATATACTTTGTTACATCTTGTACTACTTACTTTTATGTTTTGAACACAAGTGTGAAAACAAACATTCCACGTGCGAGTTAGAACAAAAATGCCTCAATTCGATTATCATTAGTTACACTTGCAGGGTGTAAGCGAGAACTTATATTGTGTGGCCATACGGGTTTAACAAACCCTCATTCGGACGGTTCGCTACCGTTATGCGGATGAAATATATTTTTGTGTTTTAGTGTGGGTTCTAGCACTGTGTGATGGGGTAACGTTGGTTAAGTTTTGATAATTGAGTGCTCGCGTATAACAACACTTTTGGAATGCAAATGATTTGGATAATCTACGTTATGGAAATACAAAATCTTGTGGTTCAAAAACAACGTTTAATACTTACTAAACCTATGATTTCACCAACGTTTTCGTTGACAGATTCTTCTATGTTTTCTCAGGTTTTGAATGCTTAGTGATACATGCTTCCGCACTCTTTTGATACTTGCTTGGATGTCGAGTATACATGCATTTTGGAGCATCTTTTGAACTTATTTAAACTGTGTCGCATAGTTTTCATTTGTACTTATGACGTTGTAACTTAACTTGTGGTCAATTATCTTTGTAAACTTTGAAACAATCTTTACACTTGAATGGATGCGACATATTTTGGGTCAAACGTCTGTTTTAAAGACTTATGACCAGGTAATGGGACCTACGTAGTCGACGCCGTCACTTGACGATTTGTCGGGGTCGCTACAAGTGGTATCAGAGCCTTGGTTGTAGGGATTTAGAGTTCATTTGTGTCCACCCCGAGTCATAGGGTACATAGGTGAATCTAGACTACAACCGGCATATAGACTGAAGTAGGAATTACTTGACTATTTGTGCATCTATACTCGAACTCTTCTATCATATCTAACTCGTATTCGATCTTGATCTTACGTTGATAAATTTTGTTGACGCGCCACCTTGACTTTACGAGGTAATGTTAAATGCACATGAGAATCAGGGTAATATAATTTCCGGGATTATATTACGGTGATTCATATGGACATTCCGACATTATGACATAAAGAATTTAAGGCGAGTCAAGGAAAATTTTCTCTACATCATCATTCCCTATCATGATTAGTATTATTGAGAATACTAATCAACGATATTCTTGTGTCTTGAAGGAACAATGCCTCCCCGTCGCGGGCCACGTAATGAAACTTCCGAACAAGCTTTTCAACGCATGATAGCCACCGCCATAGGTGCGGCTATGGCTAGTATCTCCTCCGACATCAATAACAACCACAACCACAACAACCATGGAGCCGGTAATTCAAACGAGGGTTGCTCCTACAAAACTTTCATGGGGTGCAAACCTCACACCTTCGATGGGATCGGAGGACCGGTTGTGCTCACCCGATGGTTTGAGCAAACAGAAGCCGTTTTTAGCATAAGCGGTTGTCGGGACCAAGACAAAGTCAAATATTCCACCCACACTTTTGCCGGTATCGCCCTCACATGGTGGAATACGTATGTGCTGTCGGTGGGTATCGATGAAGCTCACGCTCTCTCATGGGCCGACTTAAAGAAAAAGATGATCACCGAATACTTCCCGCGCGAAGAGACCCGTAAGCTCGAACACGAACTAAGAACTTTAAAAGCGGTCGGGAATGACCTAAAGGCATATAATCAACGATTTTCTGAGCTATCCTTGATGTGCCCAAACCTCGTGACCCCCGAACCTCTAAGGGTTGAACTTTACATGGATGGTCTTCCCAAGAGCATCAAACAAGGAGTAATGTCATCCAAACCCAGTAATCACCAAGAGGCCCTGAATATGGCCCGTCAATTGATCGAAACGGTAGACGAGATTGAAGTGCCGGCACCTAAAGCCGAGGATGAGTCGGGTGACAACAAAAGAAAATGGGAAGCCCCCCAATCGAGTAACTACAACAACTTTTCCAAGGAACCTCTCACCCCCGTCGGCAAGAAAAGTTATGCCGGGACACGACCTTTTTGCAACAAATGCCACAAGCATCATTTTGGTGAATGTGGCAAGCTAATTTGCCATCGGTGCCAAGGTAGTGGTCATATTGCCAAGTATTGTGGAAGTACCGCCCCCGTCACTCAAAAGGGGCCCGACGCACCAAAGCCGAGTATTTGCTACAAATGTGGCCAATCGGGTCATTTTAGGAATAAATGCCCAAAGAATAAAGCAAAAACCAACGCGCGCCGTTGAACTTACAACATCGACACCTAGGATGCCCGAGACGATGATGGACTAGTCACGGGTACGTTTCTTCACAACAAACCGTATATTTCATACTTATTCGATTCGAGTACCGTTAGACGTTTTATAACCAAGGATTTGACTCGTGCTCTTTATATTCCACCTCTTTCCCCCAGATACTACTTAGACGATTTAAGTGACCGACGGAAAATATTGTGTGCCTATAAATTTTATCGGAGGATATGCGTTAAGAAATTGGACTCGACACCTATAGAAC
The DNA here is from genome assembly GCF_046630445.1 of Rutidosis leptorrhynchoides. NCBI lineage: Eukaryota > Viridiplantae > Streptophyta > Magnoliopsida > Asterales > Asteraceae > Rutidosis > Rutidosis leptorrhynchoides. The sequence continues at coordinate 105,294,717 of NC_092343.1, forward strand.
TAAGGAACTCAAAACCTATTCATTAAGGAGAAATTGTTGCCCTACATTTATGTATAGATTATTGTGAACTAAGTAACTTTCGGTTGGAAACCAATACTCTCTTCCTCGTATCCATTACCTCATGATTATTTGCGTGGATCCCGTGTATTCCAAATCGACCTCCGTTCTGGTTATCATCAATTGGGGGTTAAGGGAGACGATGTCTCCTAAGCCATTTTCCGAGCTTGCAACGTTAGTTGTAAATCCCTCTTAGTACCGTTTGATTTATTTAGGACTCCGTCCGTATTCATGAACCTCCTAAACCACGTATGCAACTTATCTAGACAAATCTGTTATCATATTTATAGATGACATCTTAACTTATTCAAGTAAAGAAGGCAAACGAACAACATCATCATCTTACGCTCGAACTTTGAGAAAAGAGCAACTCTATACCAAATTCTCCGAGTGAGAATTTCTGTTAAACGAAGTCAAATTTTCTAGACCATGATGTTAATGGTCAAGGCATTACAATCAATCTCGAAATCAAGCCACACGTAATCATAAAACTCTCTCAACTCAGACTTGTATTCGTAAAATCTTAGATCTCGCCTGTTATCACCGAAGATTCATTTCTGACTTTTCTCGTGTTACCCGACTTTTAAACTCGTTAACTCACTAAGGGAAAACTTTAAACCTCTCCGTGTTCGAACCTTGAGCGTGATTCTTCACACCAACAATTCTAGTTAAAATCATATAGCAACAGATGGAACTCAAACATGGAAATATTTCTACTTGAATGCCGAAAGGCATACTCTCTCGTCTCAAAAATCAACATAACTAAAATTCGTTATTTTGCACGAAGAATTCGAATCCTAAATTGTGGATCCGATCAATTTTCTCGTCATCCCGTACCACACTACCTACCTCTGTTATTTCACCGTCACCGTCTAATATTACTGGAATTTAAGATAACACACAATCCAACGATACTTCACTCTTCTTTGACTTAACGCCCTTGTGTTTCTGATGATCGGTCAACTATTATTCAACCCCGAACTATACAACTACGTGTACTACCTCGTTTCTCTTTCAGACTTCAACTTTTGACAACTAGAGGCACGTTATGGCAACCCCGAGATGTAAGCTCATCCTATTCTAAGTCGTCATTTCACTTTATCGCTCGCATTTCCGTTTAAGGAAACTCCTTGTAACATTTCTCCATGGATAGAGAAACTCTTCATATTACAATAGTATTTGCCACGAGGGTGAATAGTTCTAACGAACATTTTCGAACCCTAACTAACATGTTCAAACGTATATTAAGAGATTCTATTCCAACACGGTGCATCTTTGTCAATTATCACGTATCGAAATACTCGTTTCACTTCTAGTTTTGCAAGAAACCTTGGAGACCCGTTTAGACATGAGTACCGCGTACCACCCACAAACCGACGAACCGAGCAAACGAACGATTTACGTCTTGGAAAGACATGTCACAAACTCGTATTGTCACCTTTAGTAGATCACTCTTACAACAGTAGATACCACTCGTGTGTTCACACGCACTTTCCGAAACCCTATATGACCGCTAATGTCATACCCCTGTTCATTTAACCAAAGCATCAACCACCGAAATCTGAAATCCATCAAGAAACAACAATTGAGATCGTTCAAGTCCGAGAAGGGCTCGAGACAACCCATTGTCGCCAGAAGAGTTATACCAAACTTAGATGAAAACCTCACAAATCCCAGTGTGTAACCGCGTAATATTGAGAAACCGCACCTTGGAAAGGTGTAATCCATTTTGGGAAATCGAGAAAGGCTATATCCGCAATATCGAACCTTTTGAAACCTTGGGGCGTATTGGAACCGCTTCCTATCGTTTAGAACTTCCGACTCAATTAAGTTTCCGTTTACCCTACATTTCGTGTAACAAACTTAGAAACGTGTCCTGCGGAACAGGAACGTGCAATCCTTCTAGATGCACCAACTATTGATGACAAACTCCTCCTCATAGGAAAAACCGGCTGAACTTGTGGATCGTAAAACCAAGCCCTAATACAACGTAACACCCCGACTATCCGGATTCGTGGAATGTCCAAGAAAGTACCTTCAATCATTCGTAGAGTTACTACACTAAGTCTCGAGTAAGAGACATCGACTATTACTTCCAACTAAATTTCGGGACGAAATTTCTTTTGAGGTGTGGATAATGTAACATCCCGCGTTTTTCCGTTAAATTTATTTTAACACCGTCTTTTTCTTTTTTTTAAAATAATATCTTTCGTCATTTAATTTGGCATCTTTCGTTAACTAATGTTCATAATACCCTCGTTATTTAATTATAACGTCACCCGTTTACTCGAGCGTTTTAAATATTCGTTCGGTTAATTCCCGCACCCGACTACAAACTAGAGGGACTAGTTTTGCTAAAAAGACAAAGAGGTGACTAGCACTTTGACTAGTCAACCTCCTCCCCATCTTTCTTTTTCATTTCTTTTCCAATTTCTTTTCATACTTCTCCATTTTCTCTCAATCCTTCAAAAAGGAAATCATCATCCATTTCAAATCGATCAAGCTTCAATCCAAACAAATTACATATTTGGAATCCTTGCATCTTCCTCTTCGATTCCATACCGGTTTCATCAAATTTGGGTAACCTTCTAAAATCACTAGATTTCTTTAAATTCATGTTCTTGACTTAAAAGTGTGTCAATTAGTGTCTATGGCTCATTGTGATGTCGTGTATGTAATTTGTATGCTCGATTTGTTGTTTTTGGTGTAACTAGTTCATTATGAAAATTTGCTTGCTAAATCTTTGATTTTGAATGATCAAATGTTGTTAGATTGTTAAAGTGCATGTTTTAAAAGTGTTACTAGTATCATTAGCTTCGTTTTGATGTATAGGTTGATTAAGGAAACTCCAAGAACATGATTAGTGATTTTGTGAACTTGGATTAGGGTTTGATAAGCTTTAGATGAACTTTTGATGCACCAAATGCTATGAAATATTGTAGATAAGAATTTTGTTGCAATGTGTGTATGATTACCTTCGAAACGGCATATCATACATGTAAATTGGTTGCCCGAATCATAAAATGCGTTTTAGAACTTGAAACTTTGATTATGAACGTTTAATGCGGTTTTTGGTTGTTGTTAGTGATGAATTGCTTGATGAAATGTGCTTAGTTGTTTTCCTTGTCAAATTACCTTTCTAATGATATAGGTTATGCGTTTTAAGTGTTTTCGGTGCATGAAATGTGTTATATTGTATTTTGGTTCGTGACTTGGACCATTTTTCTGCAAACTGCATGACTCCCAGGTATTGCGCGCTGCGCATTTACCCGCGCGCCGCGCAGAATCAGAGATCCCAGATGTTTGCCTTCTTGGTTGAGTTCTGACCAGAAATTGCACTTGGGTGCGCGCCGCGCAACCCAGTGCGCGCCGCGCAAAAGCCCCAGGCCACTCTCTTTTGTTTTTAAATGTCACAAAAATGTTTCCGCTTAACTAAAACTCCGTTTAACATGAAACTTGACTATTAGGCTCTTATATGACTTCTCGTCTTGGGAAAATTGTCGGATACCCGACCCGACCCCGTTGACTTTGACTTTGACCAAGTTTGACTTTTAGTCAAACTTAACCAAACGATTATACAATCGTTCTAACATACTTAACTACTTGTATCGCGCATGAAACTTGACAAATTGATTCACATGCTATATTAATCGAGTCGTAACGAGCCATAGGACTAATTGAACATCTTTGACCGTTTGTGTTTACCGTTATTGATACAACCTATATGTTTAGGTCAAGACTAGCTTTGTCTTTGCACGCGTCTACTTGTTGAAGTACTTTATTAACTCTTGCACTCAAGGTGAGATCATAGTCCCACCTTTTCAACAACTTTTATACTTTTAAATCGTGGGCTGAGAAAACATATACTTTGTTACATCTTGTACTACTTACTTTTATGTTTTGAACACAAGTGTGAAAACAAACATTCCACGTGCGAGTTAGAACAAAAATGCCTCAATTCGATTATCATTAGTTACACTTGCAGGGTGTAAGCGAGAACTTATATTGTGTGGCCATACGGGTTTAACAAACCCTCATTCGGACGGTTCGCTACCGTTATGCGGATGAAATATATTTTTGTGTTTTAGTGTGGGTTCTAGCACTGTGTGATGGGGTAACGTTAGTTAAGTTTTGATAATTGAGTGCTCGCGTATAACAACACTTTTGGAATGCAAATGATTTGGATAATCTACGTTATGGAAATACAAAATCTTGTGGTTCAAAAACAACGTTTAATACTTACTAAACCTATGATTTCACCAACGTTTTCGTTGACAGATTCTTCTATGTTTTCTCAGGTTTTGAATGCTTAGTGATACATGCTTCCGCACTCTTTTGATACTTGCTTGGATGTCGAGTATACATGCATTTTGGAGCATCTTTTGAACTTATTTAAACTGTGTCGCATAGTTTTCATTTGTACTTATGACGTTGTAACTTAACTTGTGGTCAATTATCTTTGTAAACTTTGAAACAATCTTTACACTTGAATGGATGCGACATATTTTGGGTCAAACGTCTGTTTTAAAGACTTATGACCAGGTAATGGGACCTACGTAGTCGACGCCGTCACTTGACGATTTGTCGGGGTCGCTACAAGACGAGTTCCTAATGCTTGCTGTAATGTCTGCCAGAATCTTGAAATAGTATCAAAACCACTTGCAGTCCTTGGCAATTTAGTGATGAAATCCATGGTAATGTTTTCCCATTTCCATTCCGGGATTTCGGGTTGTTGAAGTAGACCTGATGGTTTCTGATGCTCAGCTTTGACCTTAGAACATGTCAAACATTCTCCTACGTATTTAGCAACATCGGCTTTCATACCCGGCCACCAAAAATGTTTCTTGAGATCCTTGTACATCTTCCCGGTTCCAGGATGTATTGAGTATCTGGTTTTATGAGCTTCTCTAAGTACCATTTCTCTCATATCTCCAAATTTTGGTACCCAAATCCTTTCAGCCCTATACTGGGTTCCGTCTTCTCGAATATTAAGATGCTTCTCCGATCCTTTGGGTATTTCATCCTTTAAATTTCTCTCTTTTAAAACTCCTTGTTGCGCCTCCTTTATTTGAGTAGTAAGGTTATTATGAATCATTATATTCATAGATTTTACTCGAATGGGTTCTCTGTCCTTCCTGCTCAAGGCGTCGGCTACCACATTTGCCTTCCTCGGGTGGTAACGGATCTCAAAGTCGTAATCATTCAACAATTCAATCCACCTACGCTGCCTCATATTCAGTTGTTTCTGATTAAATATGTGTTGAAGACTTTTGTGGTCGGTATATATAATATTTTTGACCCCATATAAGTAGTGCCTCCAAGTCTTTAATGCAAAAACAACCACGCCTAATTCTAAATCATGCGTCGTATAATTTTGTTCGTGAATCTTCAATTGTCTAGACGCATAAGCAATTACTTTCGTTCGTTGCATTAATACACAATCGAGACCTTGCTTTGAGGCGTCACAATATATCACAAAATCATCATTCCCTTCAGGTAATGACAATATAGGTGCCGTAGTTAACTTTTTCTTCAATAACTGAAATGCTTTCTCTTGTTCATCCTTCCATTCAAATTTATTCCCCTTATGCGTTAATGCAGTCAAGGGTTTTGCTATTCTGGAAAAGTCTTGGATGAACCTTCTGTAGTAACCAGCTAGTCCTAAAAACTGGCGTATGTGTTTCGGAGTTTTCGGGGTTTTCCACTTTTCAACGGTTTCAATCTTTGCTGGATCCACCTGAATACCTTCTTTGTTCACTATGTGACCGAGGAATTGAACTTCTTCCAACCAAAATGCAAACTTTGAAAACTTAGCGTACAGTTTTTCTTTCCTTAACAACTCTAGCACTTTTCTCAAGTGTTCTTTGTGCTCTTGATCGTTCTTCAAGTAAATAAGTATGTCATCGATGAAAATAATGACAAACTTGTCAAGATATGGCCCACACACTCAGTTCATGAGGTCCATGAACACAGCTGGTGCGTTAGTCAATCCAAATGGCATAACCATAAACTCGTAATGACCGTAACGCGTCCTAAAAGCAGTCTTTGGAATATCATCCTCCTTCACCCGCTTTTGATGATATCCAGAACGTAAATCGATCTTCGAATAAACATACGAGCCTTGTAGTTGATCAAATAAGTCGTCGATTCTTGGTAGTGGGTAACGGTTCTTGATGGTAAGTTTGTTCAACTCTCGGTAGTCGATACACAACCTGAATGTACCATCTTTCTTCTTGACAAACAAAACAGGAGATCCCCATGGTGATGTGCTTGGTCGAATGAAACCACGCTTTAAAAGTTCTTGTAATTGGCTCTGAAGTTCCTTCATTCCGCTAGGTGCGAGTCTGTATAGAGCACGAGCTATTGGTGCAGCTCCCGGTACAAGGTCTATTTGAAATTCAACGGATCGGTGTGGAGGTAGTCCCGGTAATTCTTTCGGAAATACATCGGCAAATTCTTTTGCGACGGGAATATCATTGATGTTCTTTTCTTCAGAATTGACTTTTTCGACGTGTGCTAGCACAGCATAGCAACCTTTTTTTATTAGTTTTTGTGCCTTCAGGTTACTAATAAGATTTAACTTTGTGTTGCTCTTTTCTCCGTACACCATTAAGGATTTTCCTTTTTCTCGTATAATGCGAATTGCTTTTTTGTAACAAATGATCTCTACTTTCACTTCTTTCAACCAGTACATACCGATTATCACATCAAAACTCCCTAACTCTACTGGTATCAAGTCAATCTTAAATGTTTCACTAACCAGTTTAATTTCTCGATTCCGACATATATTATCTGCTGAAATTAATTTACCATTTGCTAATTCGAGTAAAAATTTACTATCCAAAGGTGTCAATGGGCAACTTAATTTAGCACAAAATTCTCTACTCGTATAGCTTCTATCCACACCCAAATCAAATAAAACATAAGCAGATTTATCGTCAATAAGAAACGTACCCGTAACAAGCTCCGAGTTTTCCTGTGCTTCTGCCGCATTAATATTGAAAAATCTTCCACGGCTCTGCCCATTAGTATTCCCCTGATTCGGGAAATTTCTAATAATGTGGCCCGGTTTTCCACATTTATAACAAACAGCGTTAGTATTACTTGCTCTGACATTATTCGTTTCGGCATTACTTGTTCCGGCATTATTTGCTCCCTTAGTTCTGTTAAACTTTGGTCCGTAGACCTCACACTTTGTCGCGCTATGACTATTTCTTTTACACCGGTTGCAAAATGTCGTGCAAAACCCCTGGTGATTTTCTTCACACCTATGACATGGCTGTTTTTGGTTTTTGTTGCCGTTGTTGTTATTGAGGTTGTTGTTAGAATTGTTATTGTTGTTGAAACGGTTGTTGTTGTTGTTGTTGTTGGGATGTTTGTTGTAGTTATTGTTAGGATTGCGGTTATTATTGCGATTGTTGTTGCGGTTGTTGGGATAGTTGTTGCGATTGTGGTTGTAATTGTTGTTGTTGTTGTACTGGTGACTCTTGTCACCGTTTTCCTCCTACTTCCTCTTGAGTTGTTTCGTGTTGGCTTCTTCGGCCGCCTGCTCTTTAATTCTTCCCTCAATCTGATTTATGAGTTTATGAGCCATTCGACTTGCCTTCTGTATAGAAGCGGGCTCGTGTGAACTCACATCTTCTTGAATCCTTGCTGGTAACCCTTTTACAAACGCGTCGATCTTCTCTTCTTCATCTTCGAATGCTCCCGGACACAATAGGCACAACTCTGTGAATCGTCGTTCATATGTGGTAATGTCGAACCCTTGTGTTCGTAACTCTCTAAGTTCTGCCTTGAGTTTATTGACTTCATTTCTAGGACGGTACTGCTCGTTCATCAATTGCTTGAATGCCGACCACGGTAGTGCGTAAGCAGCATTTTGTCCTACCTGTTCAAGATAGGTGTTCCACGTTAACGCAGTACCTGTGAAGGTATGCGTAGCGTACTTAACTTTGTCCTCTTCAGTACACTTACTTATGGCAAACACCGATTCGAATTTCTCGGTCCACCGTTTCAATCCAATTGGTCCTTCGGTTCCATCAAATTCCAAAGGTTTACAGGCAGTGAATTCTTTGTAGATGCATCCTACACGATTTCTTGCGCCGTTAGCTGCATTGCTAGATTTAGAGTTATTGTTGGTATGTAGCGCAGCCTGTACTGCGGCTATATTTGCAGCAAGAAAGGTACGAAATTCCTCTTCGCTCATATTCATGGTTTGTCGAGTAGTCGGTGCCATTTCCTTCAAAATAGCCAACTGAATTGAGTTAATCATACAGAATATTAAGAGTAGTCAATAGTATTTCGTAGCATAATATGAACTCATTTATAAAAGCTTTGTCTTCATAATAGTGTTTTATAAGTTTAAATTCGGGTACTACCTACCCGTTAAGTTCATACTTAGTAGCTAATATACAATTCAACTACTACAATTCCATATGAAAAACTGATTATAATAATATATCACATACAAATATTCTTCAAACTTACAACTTCGCTATATTACATATAACATGAAATATAGTACACTTTGATACAGGACAGTTTTGAAGATAAACCTAGTTAATACGCAAGTTGTTCAGCAAAGGAAATAAAGACACCCAATTCATAAGTCCAGAAACAAGTCATGCATTCTGGTTTTACTAAGACGACTTCCCATCCTTGGTCTTGTGGAAAATAACCGTTATGACCATTGGCTAGGCAGCATGTTGTAATGTCGTCAAAAGGACGAGGGTTTCGTAATGTCCAACAGCCCCGTAATAATCTAAAAACCTTGTTTCTCACCCCAACTACTGAATCCGTCACTTGTGGGAAAGTTTTATTTAAAAGCTGTAATCCGATGTTCTTTTTCTCACTTTGGTAAGAAGCGAACATCACTAACCCGTATGCATAACATGCTTCTTTATGTTGTATGTTAGAAGCTCTTTCTAATTCATGAAATCCTATGTTGGATATGTTGAGTCAAAATAGGTTCTTAACCCGTAGCGTAAAATTGCATTTGAGTTCCCCACATTTAATGCTTTAAAGAAAACACGGCATAACTTACGGTCTCCCCAATGTGATATACCCCACCTATCAAAGGAAAACCTTTTATAAACTAAGGCATTTCCGGAAAGTCTTTCAAATGTTTGACAAGTTAATTTCGCCATAACTAAATGTGCTGATGAATTCTGACCGACTCTAGACAAGATTTCCTCAATCATATCCTCTGGTAGGTCTTCTAAAATATTCGGTTGTCTACCCTTAACGTCCATTTTGTTTTTATACTGTAAAATAGACAAGGATTAGATTCGTAAAAGATAATTAACAAACAATACAAGCAATTTTTACATAGAACATAAAAGTACAAGCATACTACAATACATATAATACACAACATGATTACAACCCTCTAATCTGAATCACTAGTTTCTTCTTCTTCGGAGTTGGTTCGTTTTCCTAATTTTCTAGGAATATATGGTGTTCCTCTAATACGAGCCGTCGTTTTCCATAATGGTTTAGAAAAACCTGGTGGTTTAGAGATTCCCGGGTCATTGTTACATTTTAGGAAATATGGATGTTGTCGATACATATAAAGTTCACCGGGGTTGGAATCGGGTTTCTCTATTTTTATACCTTTTACCTTATTATTTTCTTTCGCTTTATTAAATTGGGTCGAGGTAATTTCTATAACATCATCGGAATCCTCATCGGGATCCGATTCATCGAAAAATTGGTAATCTTCCCAATATTTTGCTTCCTCGGCGGAAACACCATTGACCATTATTAACTTTGGTCCGTTGGTTGAGGATTTTCTTTTATTTAATCAATTTACTATAGGTATCAATATTTCTTCCTCCGGAACCTCTTCTTCTTCTGGTTCCTCCTCTTCCGATTCCTCCTCTTCTTGTTCATCTACTTCCGGTTCCTCCTCTTCCGGTTCCTCCTCTTCCGATTCTTCTCCGGGAATTTGTGAATCTTCCCAAAATATATTTGACTATTCATTATTATTAGGTGAATCAATGGGATTTGTACTAAAGGTAGACATCTATCACACAATATCAAACACGTTAAGAGATTAATATATCACATAATATTTACATGTTAATAATATATAGTTTCCAACAAAAAAAATGTTCAGCAATCGTTTTTGAAGAAAAACATGGTCGAAGTCCAGACTCACTAATGCATCCTAACAAACACGGTAAGACACACTAATGCAATTTTCTGGTTCTCTAAGACCAACGCTCGGATACCAACTGAAATGTCCCGTTCATATTGATTATAAACGTTCCATATTAATTGATTTCTTCGCGAGGTTTTTTGACCTCTATATGAGACATTTTTCAAAGACTGCATTCATTTTTAAAACAACCATAACCTTTATTTTATCGATAAAGGTTTAAAAAGCATTACGTAGATTATCAAATAATGATAATCTAAAATATACCGTTTACACACGACCATTACATAATGGTTTACAATAAGAATATATTACATCAAAAGTAAGTTTCTTGAATGCAGTTTTTACATAATATCATTCAAGCATGGACTCCAAATCTTGTCCTTATTTTAGTATGCAACAGCGGAAGCTCTTAATAATCACCCGAGAATAAACATGCTTAAAACGTCAACAAAAATGTTGGTGAGTTATAGGTTTAACCTATATATTATCAAATCATAATAATAGACCACAAGATTTTATATTTCAATATACATCCCATACATAGAGATAAAATTCATTCATATGGTGAACACCTGGTAACCGACATTAACAAGATGCATATAAGAATATCCCCTATCATTCCGGGAAATCCTTCGAACATGATAAAAATGAATTTGAAGTACTAAAGCATCCGGTACTTTGGATGGGGTTCGTTCGGCCCAATAGATCTATCTTTAGGATTCGCGTCAATTAGTAGATCGGTTTACTAATTCTTAGGCTACCAAGCAAAAGGGGCATATTCGGCTTCGATCATTCACCCATATAATGTAGTTTCAATTACTCGTGTCTATTTCGTAAAACATTTATAAAACTGCATGTATTCTCATTCCAAAATATTAGATTTTAAAAGTGGGACTATAACTCACTTTCACAGATTTTTACTTCGTCGGGAAGTAAGACTTGGCCACTGGTCGATTCACGAACCTATAACAAATATGTACATATATATCAAAGTATGTTCAAAATATATTTACAACATTTTTAATACGTTTTACTGTTTTAAATTTATTAAGTCAGCTGTCCTCGTTAGTTACCTACAACTAGTTATCCAAAGTTAGATGTACAGAAAAAAATTGATATATATATTATCTTGAATCAATCCACGACCCAGTGTATACACGTCTCAGGCTAGATCACAACTCAAAGTATATATATTATTAGAATCAACCTCAACCCTGTATAGCTAACTCCCACATTACTGCAGATAGAATGTCTATGGTTGTTCCAAATAATATATATACATGGGTTGATATGATATGTCAAAACATTTGCATACGTGTCTATGATATCCCAAGATTATATAATATATTAGAATACATGTATAATACAATATATGTTAGCTAGGATATGATTTGTATAGATTTGTTAAACATTTCCTGTAGCTAAAATAATCAAAAAATATCCAATCTTGTTTTACCCATAACTTCTTCATTTTAAATCCGTTTTGAGTGAATTAAATTGCTATGGTTTCATATTGAACTCTAATTTAAGAATCTAAACAGAAAAAGTATAGGTTTGTAGTCAGAAATTTAAGTTACATGTCAATTACTAAAGAGGTAGTCATTTACGTCGAAAAAATGACATCTTGATGACCATTTTGGAAAACATACTTTCACTTTGAGTTTAACCATAATTTTTGGATATAGTTTCATGTTCATAAGAAAAATCTTTTTCTCAGAAGAACAACTTTTAAATCAAAGTTTATCATAGTTTTTAATTAACTAACCCAAAACAGCCCGCGGTGTTACTACGATGGCGTATGTCCGGTTTTACGGTGTTCTTCGTGTTTCCAGGTTTTAAATCATTAAGTTAGCATATCATATAGATATAGAACATGTGTTTAGTTGATTTTAAAAGTCAAGTTAGAAGGATTAACTTTTGTTTGCGAACAAGTTTAGAATTAACTATACTATGTTCTAGTGATTACAAGTTTAAACCTTCGAATAAGATAGCTTTATATGTATGAATCGAATGATGTTATGAACATCATTACTACCTCAAGTTTTATGGATAAAGCTACTGGAAATGAGAAAAATGGATCTAGCTTCAAAGGATCCTTGGATGGCTTGAAAGTTCTTGAAGCAGAATCATGACACGAAAACAGTTCAAGTAAGATTTTCACTCGAAATAAGATTGTTATAGTTGTAGAAATTGAATCAAAGTTTGAATATGAATATTACCTTGAATTAGAAAGATAACCTACTGTAAATAACAAAGGTTCCTTGATCTTAGATGATTACTTGGAATGGATTAGAAAGCTTGGAAGTAGACTTGCAAACTTGGAAGTATTCTTGATTTTTATTAAACTATACTTATGGAATTTATGAAGAACACTTAGAACTTGAAGATGTAACTTGAGAGAGATCAATTAGATGAAGAAAATTGAAGAATGAAAGTTTTTGTAGGTGTTTTTAGTCGTTGGTATATGGATTAGATATAAATGATATGTAATTTTGTTTTCATGTAAATAAGTCATGAATGATTACTCATATTTTTATAATTTTATGAGATATTTCATGCTAGTTGCCAAATGATGGTTCTCACATGTGTTAGGTGACTCACATGGACTACTAATAGCTGATCATTGGAGTGTATATACCAAGAGTACATACATCTAAAAGCTGTGTATTGTACGAGTACGAATACGGGTGCATACGAGTAGAATTATTGATGAAACTGGACGAGGATGTAATTGTAAGCATTTTTGTTAAGTAGAAGTATTTTGATAAGTGTATTGAAGTCTTTCAAAAGTGTATGAATACATATTAAAACACTACATGTATATACATTTTAACTGAGTCACTAAGTCATCGTTAGTCGTTACATGTAAGTGTTGTTTTGAAACCTTTAGGTTAACGATCTTGTTAAATGTTGTTAACCCATTGTTTATTAAATAAAATGAGATGTTAAATTATTACATTATCATGATATCATGATGTATTAATATATCTTAATATGATATATATACATTAAATGTCGTTACAACGATAATCGTTACATATATGTCTCGTTTCAAAATCATTAAGTTAGTAGTCTTGTTTTTACATATGTAGTTCAATGTTAATATACTTAATGATATGTTTACTTATCATAATATCATGTTAACTATATATATATATCCATATATATGTCATCATATAGTTTTTACAAGTTTTAACGTTCGTGAATCACCGGTCAACTTGGGTGGTCAATTGTCTATATGTAACCTATTACAATTAATCAAGTCTTAACAAGTTTGATTGATTAACATGTTGGAAACACTTCATCATGTAAATATCAATTTCATTTAATATATATAAACATGGAAAATTTCGGGTCACTACAGTACCTACCCGTTAAATAAATTTCGTCCCGAAATTTTAAGCAGTTGGAGGTGTTGACGTGTCTTCTGGAAATAAGTGCGGGTATTTCTTCTTCATCTGATCTTCTTATTCCCAGGTGAACTCGGGTCCTCTACGAGCATGTGATGACCAGGGAATTTCCGACCAAATTTAAACTTAATCTTTGAATATTTCCGACATGATAAGCAAAGTCTGTAATGTTGAGTCTCAACAATTTTGGAAATTATATCAATTACCCTTTTACTATTCCCAACGATTCACGAATCTTAAATCGTAAATAAAAATGTATGTAAATAATTATATATAATAAATTAAACTATTATGTGAATTAGTTGTTATGAAAGATAACTTAAGATAAGTTAAAACATGTTACTTAAACCATTAATTAGTTATTAAGAGCATATTGAATATAAATAATTTTTTAACAAAACTGGTCAACGATACCAAAATATTAAATGTGTACTTGGAGTTATTTATATAATTAATATAATTATCTACTTAATAATTAAAACATAATTGTATAGTAGTTAAGATATATATATATATATATATATATATAAATATGAAGCCATATATAATTGTTGAATATATGTTATAAGATATTAATATGAATATTAAATATTCAAAATATGATATAACATATATTATATAATTAGTAAATATTATATAATTAATAAAATGTAACAAAAGTATATTAGACTTAATTACAAGTTTGAATATTAGGGTTTAAATTATAAGTTAATCGTATTAGTATTATAATTAATATTAGTATTATTAATATTATTACTTTTATGATTTTAATATAATTAATTAATAATATTAGTATTGTTATTAAAGTTATTATTATTGCTAAATACTTTTATTATTCTTAATAACATTAAAAGTATTATTTTTATTAATTATTATATTTAATTATTATTATCAATTGTAAACAAATACTGGATATGATCCAATCAGAGAGCCATTCAATTTTTTTTTATGAACGTGCTGTTTAAATCCCTTGTTTCTATCCCAACTTTGTTACAAGTCTTAATCCAAAGCTGTACATAATATTCGATTCTAAACAGATGAGGTTAAATTCTGTTGAAGGACCACATCTGTGCTTATTTTTTTATTCTATATTTGTACCTGCTGATCAAGACTTTCAACCAAATTCACACCTTAAATCAATCGAATTTTGCAGTAGTATGGATTATATCATTCACCTCTTTTATCACCATTAGCAAATAACAATAACAACAGCCTTTATTTTAACAATTAAAATAGAAAATCCTTTAAAACCAAAACCAAAAACTCTGTGCGTATGACTTTTTACCCAACTCCCAATTTTTAATGAAATTGTAAAATCCAACAATGAGGTTGTGTTAGGAATCCATCATTCAATCTATCTGTAAGTTTTCATTACGCAATTCTTTATATCCTTTTCGAATTTTTGAAGTCAAATATTAATATCAAAAAGTCAACAAATGTTCTACAATTAAATTCGTGTTATACGTTATGTTTCCTGTTAAATTAACAATTTATAACGTTTTTGAGGACGATTTAAAACACATTTTGTGTTGAAGGCTTTAGCTAAAACATTCTCATTTTTGAAATCAATTTATTTTTTTTTTAAAAACCTGCGTCGAAACAGCAGATTCAGGTTCTGTTCTTTTTTATTTTTTTTTTTTGCTTTTTCGTTAGTTTTTTTTTATGTGTAATCAGAAACAAAACTATATATATATTAATTGATGTTTATATGAGACCAAGTTAATTATTTGTTTTCCTGATAGATGCTTCTGACATCAGTGAAGAAGATGATGTTAGACATTAAATTAAAAACAGGTTATAAATACTAAAGTGTGTATGATTACAGAAAAACATATGTAGAGGAATGGTTGTGAGGGTGTTCGTGTTAGCGAGAGGTCTCAGGTTCGAACCATGGCAGCGTCACTATATATATTTTTGGGCCGAATTTTATGAGGTAGTTTTTTCATTATTATTATTATTATTATTATTATTATTATTATTATTATTATTATTATTATTATTATTATTATTATTATTATTATTATTATTATTATTATTATTATTATTATTATTATTATTATTGTTATTGTTATCATTGTTACATTATTATTATTGTTGTAAATGTTATTGATAACATTATGATATAGGAAATTTGTTTGATATGTATTATAACTATTATTACTAATAACAACATATTTATATTCATAAGTATTAAGAATGATATTAATAGTGGTATATTTATAAGTATTACCGAGATTATTATAAACTGTATTCTTTATGTATTATTATTGTTGAAAGTATTACTAGTACTATTAGTAGTATCATTATAATTATTGGAATTATCATTATAATTAGTATTATAAATATTACTATTATTACCATGATTAAAATTATTGTTATTGTTAATGTATTATAATTATCATTGTTATTATTAGAAATTGTTATTAGGATTAATATGATTGTTATTATTATTATTATTACTAATAAAAATATTAGTTACCATTTATTATTAGTACTACGATTATAGTCACCAATATGAATAATAATATTATTATTAGGATTACTAGTTTATCATTTTTTTTTTGTAATTGTTAGTATTATTAATATTATTAACCCAAGTAGCATTTTAAACAATATCATTACTATTATTAGTATTATCATTATCAATAAAATTATTATTATTATGATGAGTAAATCATTATTATCAGAAATATTTTTTTTACAAATAAATATTTTGTTCATCAAATATACTCTTTACATATACTAAAAGTACATTGATATTTCATATACAATATATCAAGCATATTAATGATATTTATATAAATATTTACATATAACCAACTAGTGATTTTAAATATAATACTGATCGAATAATATATATAGATATATTGATACAAATAAATATATAAATATTTATCATTTTAAATATATATACAAAATAAATAAATATAACATATAAATTAAATATATCAAATATATCTAAATAACATAATATAACAAGTATATTATTAATAACAAATTATATATATATATATATATATATATATATATATATATATATATATATATATATATATATATATATATATATATATATATATATATATATATATATATATATTGTTCAATTATAAATATGTGTGTTAATATATATATATACAAATGATATAGGTTCGTGAATCCGAGACCAACCCTGCATTGTTCAATATTGTCATATGTATTTTTACTACAAAATACATTAGGTGAGTTCCTTTGATCCCCTTTTACTCTTTACATTTTTGGGACTGAGAATACATGCGCAACTTTTATAACTGTTTTACAAAATAGACACAAGTAATTAAAATGACATTATATGGTTGAATGATCGAAATCGAATATGCCCCTTTTTATACAGTCTGGTAATCTAAGAATTAGGGAACAGACACCCTAATTGACGCGAACTCTAAAGATAGATCTATCGGGCCCAACAAGCCCCATCCAAAGTACCGGATGCTTTAGTACTTCGAAATTTATATCATGTCCGAAGGAGGATCCCGGAATGATGGGGATATTCTTATTTGCATATTGTGAATGCCGGTTACCAGGTGTTTAATCCATATGAATGATATTTTTGTCTCTATGCATGGGACGTATGTTTATGAGAAATGGAAATATGAAATCTTGTGGTCTATTAAAATTATGAAATGATTATTTATGATAAACTAATGAACTCACCAACCTTTTGGTTGACACTTTAAAGCATGTTTATTCTCAGGTACGAAAGAAATCTTCCGCTGTGCATTTGATCATTTTAAAGATATTATTTGGAGTCATTCATGACATATTTCAAAAGACGTTGCATTCGAGTCGTTGAGTTTATCAAGATCATTATTAAGTCAATTATAGTTGGATATATTATGAAATGGTATGCATGTCTGTCGACTTTAGATGTAATGAAAGATTGTCTTTTCAAAACGAATGCAATTTTGTAAAATGTATCATATAGAGGTCAAGTACCTCGCGATGTAATCAACTGTTGTGAATCATTTATAATCGATATGGACTTCGTCAGGATGGATTTGGACGGGTCCTTTCAGTTGGTATCAGAGCGGTGGTTTTAGTGAACCGGGTCTGCATTAGTGTGTCTAACTGATAAGTCGTTAGGATGCATTAGTGAGTCTGGACTTCGACTGTGCCTGCATGTCAAAAGTTTTGCTTATCATTCGTGTCGAAAATCATCTACTTATTATCCTTAGGAAATTACCTGCTTAACATTCCTAGTCTAGACACATCTTACGGCATTGATTGCATGAATAGTGTATAGATAAAATTCATATCTTAGCGTATCTGTCACTGTAGACTTTATCTGACACGTTTCCTTAATTTTCTCTGTAATTCGCGGGATCTTTGGAAGTATGTATAGATATTCTATATATAATTAAGAATATCATTTGATATTCGAAAATCATTTCATATCAAAACCCTTTAACTGATCATGAGAGATGGATCCTACACCTAGCTTGGATTCCATTAGTTTCGGAAGCGATTTCGAGATGTATATTGAAGCAGACTCCGAAGTCAATGAACAAGAAGTGCCTCAACCATTTAGTTATTTTTCTTTCTGGAGGAAATGGGAGTGGGTCCGAGACTTACTCACTCGATGGAGAAATGAAGAAGGTGAGCCCTACCGCGAACCAAACTTACCTCCTAACATCGGAGAAAACGAGGTACTCACCGGTGAATATGCGCAATACGGTATTCACCTTTCTTGCTAAAGTTTTCCACCTCGAAGGTCGCGTTACTGCAATCTCAGAAATTATTCAACCTCTACTTCCGAATACCAATCGAAGGGGAATATTAGAAGAAGTTAGGGAACTTTGAATTGATAACCAAGATCTATCGAATCAGATGAGTGGATGGATAGAAATGATAGAGGGTAGGATAGAAACCCTGACAAGAATGATGCGTGAATTACAAGTTATACTTACTACACCAACATCATCATCAACCTCAGCGCTAGCAACACTTGTAACCCCAACAGCAACAGTACTACCATCAGCAGTACCAGCAGCATAACCAGTACCAACAACAACAACATCCGCATCACCAGCTTCGACATCTCACTCTGTACCTCGAGTATAATCATCGTTCTACGTATCGTTCTACGTATCGTTCTATCTATCTTATTTTCATTCGACATGGAAATTATGTAATCTCTAATGTTTTAGAGATTATATATTCTTATTCTAATGGTAAATCAAATGAGATTAATATCACATTAACTGATTAAATTCATGATTATATCTGAAGAAAATATATACGTATATATGTTTTCATAAAGATTGTAATTAAAAATTCTTTTGTACAAATTGTTAATGGTGAAAATATTTTAACGGGTAGGTAATACCCGAGGAATATTTAGATTTCACATTAATAAGTTACACTATACATTCTTCGGAATTGATTCAACGATCATTTACTATCCTATTTACAACCACCGATTTACGTATCCGTTCACCAAAGAATAACTATTTTCATTCAAATTCAATTTCATATTTGGATTTTGATCTATCAGAATCCAACAAGTGGCATAATGAAGAAATAATGGACACAATAAAAATTGATTAGAAACAGACTAATTGACAATATGAGATTTTGTTAAGAAACCACGCTAACAAAGTCCTAGCTAACTGTTCCTAGCTATCTGTTAATTCCATATTACATTTTATTTATCGCAATTTATTTTATCGCAATTTTAATTCTCGCAATTTTATTTATCGTTATTTAATTTCTGTTATTTACTTTACGCATTTTATTTATCGTCATTTAATTTCTGTATTTACTTTACGCACTTTAAATATCGGGTCACGTATACAAAATTTTGACATATCATATCGACACATCTATATATATTATTTGGAATCACCATAGACACTCTATATGCAGTAATGATCGAGTTCTCTATACAGGGTTGAGGTTGATTCTATAATAATATATATACTTTGAGTTGTGATCGAGTCTGAGACGTATACGGGTCACGACACGTATTAATTAATTTGAATATTATATATTAAACTATATATGAATTATTGGACTGTCAAATGTGGACTATCGACTGTGGACTAATAACATTGGACAATTAAAATGAATTAAAATATTGATTATAACATATGAAACTAAACAATTCTTCAAGTTGCCAATTGATTTCATCTTAAACCTCATTTGTATCTTGACGATTACAATCTGCGTTCAAAACCTTTCATGACTCTTGAAGACACCTCAATCGAGAGGATGAACCAACCGCACTTCATCTACAAAAGGAACAACTTATGCATATAGTTATGCATCTGAAAACTCGCAAAAACTGAGTAAACATTTAAAACATAGTTGTGCTAATTCCTTAGTGTTATTATTACCCAAAATAACTTGATAATCCCTTTTCAAAGTAGTAAATTTTGTCACAGCTCCAGCAAGACAACTTCGACTTTTCGTACGAAACAACCTTATTATAACGTTGATATATACGCGTGCTCTTTTATTGTTACCAGGGAACCTTTCATATTCCACCATATTACCATCAGCGTTTAATCATCTAAAAAGTACAATTTTCCTGAAACCACCTCGGATTAATAACCGATGATTCGGATATCATAGCATTAAATGTAGAGGAAACAGAAAAATGGTAGATGGTCTAAACGACCAAAAGTTTGATGATAAAGAAGGGAGTGTTAGGAACGCTCGATAGAAAATTGGGTATTGAAAAACAGATTGAGCTACCCATGAAAGAGACCAAGGACAAATACAAAGACCAAACCCTATATTCAAAGAATCCAGGTAATTCTGAATCCGATGAAACCTTCAACGAATATCTTGCTCCGTACTCATGTTAAAATTTTGCAGAAAATCTTCCTCATCAACCATCGAACTTAGAAATTCCAAAATATCATCATAAATACCTTCGATATTTTTGAAGATATTTTCATAAATATTCTTGTCCCAAATTATTTATCTCTTCATGCTATCTATATTACATCATAAAGGAAACTACTTTAGTTTCTAAATTTCTTTAAAAATTCGAGTTTAAATTATGAATGTTTTTGAAGTAGTGTTGGGAACTGATGCATGAGTTAGTATAATATAATGACACTTGATCAACGTGATTATATTACAGTAAGTCATGCTGAGTTTCTAATGGGACGTGATGATTCACAGATCATAACGTCATCATGTGCCATGTTACATAACTCTTTCATTCTACTCAACTCCTGAACAAATCAAGAAAATGTATTCTTGATGGTTCTATCTTCCGTGATGTTGATAAATTTGAAAATCAAATCGTGCTATCACGTTCCTTCCTGCTTAGAACATTATAATCATTCGAAACTCTATATCTACAAATTCTGGACCATTATTCACTTGACTTGAAGTCGGGAAGAGAAAACAAAAGCATAGAGCTTTGAAATTTAAGGGAGAATATAAATCCCGATAGCAACACATAAATTACAAACCGTATATATCAATGTTTATAGCAACATAAATACACGGGAGAATTAAAAACATTATAATCCCAAGGGCGAAGTAGAAGAAAGCAGATTCCTCTGGTGGAAGTTGGAAAAGGAGAATGATTGTTGTGATAGTAAGGATAAGGACAAGGATCAGAGCTGGATTAAACATTTTCAGAATCTTTTGGATTTGAGAGTTGAGTATAGAAGTGGTGAAAACTAATGGAACGGAAAAGGTAAATTTATAATGGAAATATCAGACAGAGTAATCGAGGGAGATCACCGTATCTAATTATAGAGATCTTAATTTCCTTACTTGCCGAAGAATCAAATCTTTTAGATTTCGAAAATTTTCTTATATCCCTTGAATTCCGGAATTCAACCTAGATAATGTCAAAAATTAAGACGCACCTTATTCTCTAGATTCAACCAGGACTACGTCACCGTTTAATTCAAATCTGCATTCACTCATTTTCATTTGCTTGTAATAGCTCCATTCGTACGTTTCGAAGAATTGAATTATTTATCCTTATTACTCTAAAGTGATAAAACCCTATTTATCAACTCATATTCGTCATGAAAATATTTCTATTATTAGCCATGACCACCTCACTCAAATTTCGGGACGAAATTTCTTTAACGGGTAGGTACTGTGATGACCCGGGAATTTCCGACCAAATTTAAACTTAATCTTTGAATATTTCCGTCATGATAAGCAAAGTCTGTAATGTTGAGTCTCAACAATTTTGGAAATTATATCAATTACCCTTTTACTATTCCCAACGATTCACGAATCTTAAATCGTAAATAAAAATGTATGTAAATAATTATATATAATAAATTAAACTATTATGTGAATTAGTTGTTATGAAAGATAACTTAAGATAAGTTAAAACATGTTACTTAAACCATTAATTAGTTATTAAGAGCATATTGAATATAAATAATTTTTTAACAAAACTGGTCAACGATACCAAAATATTAAATGTGTACTTGGAGTTATTTATATAATTAATATAATTATCTACTTAATAATTAAAACATAATTGTATAGTAGTTAAGATATATATGTATATAAATATGAAGCCATATATAATTGTTGAATATATGTTATAAGATATTAATATGAATATTAAATATTCAAAATATGATATAACATATATTATATAATTAGTAAATATTACATAATTAATAAAATGTAACAAAAGTATATTAGACTTAATTACAAGTTTGAATATTAGGGTTTAAATTATAAGTTAATCGTATTAGTATTATAATTAATATTAGTATTATTAATATTATTACTTTTATGATTTTAATATAATTAATTAATAATATTAGTATTGTTATTAAAGTTATTATTATTGCTAAATACTTTTATTATTCTTAATAACATTAAAAGTATTATTTTTATTAATTATTATATTTAATTATTATTATCAATTGTAAACAAATACTGGATATGATCCAATCAGAGAGCCATTCAATTTTTTTTTTATGAACGTGCTGTTTAAATCCCTTGTTTCTATCCCAACTTTGTTACAAGTCTTAATCCAAAGCTGTACATAATATTCGATTCTAAACAGATGAGGTTAAATTTTGTTGAAGGACCACATCTGTGCTTATTTTTTTATTCTATATTTGTACCTGCTGATCAAGACTTTCAACCAAATTCACACCTTAAATCAATCGAATTTTGCAGTAGTATGGATTATATCATTCACCTCTTTTATCACCATTAGCAAATAACAATAACAACAGCCTTTATTTTAACAATTAAAATAGAAAATCCTTTAAAACCAAAACCAAAACCAAAAACTCTGTGCGTATGACTTTTTACCCAACTCCCAATTTTTAATGAAATTGTAAAATCCAACAATGAGGTTATGTTAGGAATCCATCATTCAATCTATCTGTAAGTTTTCATTACGCAATTCTTTATATCCTTTTCGAATTTTTGAAGTCAAATATTAATATCAAAAAGTCAACAAATGTTCTACAATTAAATTCGTGTTATACGTTATGTTTCCGGTTAAATTAACAATTTATAACGTTTTTGAGGACGATTTAAAACACATTTTGTGTTGAAGGCTTTAGCTAAAATATTCTCATTTTTGAAATCAATTTATTTTTTTTTAAAAACCTGCGTCGAAACAGCAGATTCAGGTTCTGTTCTTTTTTATTTTTTTTTTTTGCTTTTTCGTTAGTTTTTTTTTTATGTGTAATCAGAAACAAAACTATATATATATTAATTGATGTTTATATGAGACCAAGTTAATTATTTGTTTTCCTGATAGATGCTTCTGACATCAGTGAAGAAGATGATGTTAGACATTAAATTAAAAACAGGTTATAAATACTAAAGTGTGTATGATTACAGAAAAACATATGTAGAGGAATGGTTGTGAGGGTGTTCGTGTTAGCGAGAGGTCTCGGGTTCGAACCATGGCAGCGTCACTATATATATTTTTGGGCCGAATTTTATGAGGTAGTTTTTTCATTATTATTATTATTATTATTATTATTATTATTATTATTATTATTATTATTATTATTATTATTATTATTATTATTGTTATTGTTATCATTGTTACATTATTATTATTGTTGTAAATGTTATTGATAACATTATGATATAGGAAATTTGTATGATATGTATTATAACTATTATTACTAATAACAACATATTTATATTCATAAGTATTAAGAATGATATTAATAGTGGTATATTTATAAGTATTACCGAGATTATTATAAACTGTATTCTTTATGTATTATTATTGTTGAAAGTATTACTAGTACTATTAGTATTATCATTATAATTATTGGAATTATCATTATAATTAGTATTATAAATATTACTATTATTACCATGATTAAAATTATTGTTATTGTTAATGTATTATAATTATCATTGTTATTATTAGAAATTGTTATTAGGATTAATATGATAGTTATTATTATTATTATTACTAATAAAAATATTAGTTACCATTTATTATTAGTACTACGATTATAGTCACCAATATGAATAATAATATTATTATTAGGATTACTAGTTTATCATTTTTTTTTTTTTGTAATTGTTAGTATTATTAATATTATTAACCCAAGTAGCATTTTAAACAATATCATTACTATTATTAGTATTATCATTATCAATAAAATTATTATTATTATGATGTGTAAATCATTATTATCAAAAATATTTTTTTTACAAATAAATATTTTGTTCATCAAATATACTCTTTACATATACTAAAAGTACATTGATATTTCATATACAATATATCAAGCATATTAATGATATTTATATAAATATTTACATATAACCAACTAGTGATTTTAAATATAATACTGATCGAATAATATATATAGATATATTGATACAAATAAATATATAAATATTTATCATTTTAAATATATATACAAAATAAATAAATATAACATATAAATTAAATATATCAAATATATCTAAATAACATAATATAACAAGTATATTATTAATAACAAATTATATATATATATATATATATATATATATATTGTTCAATTATAAATATGTGTGTTAATATATATATATATACAAATGATATAGGTTCGTGAATCCGAGGCCAACCCTGCATTGTTCAATATTGTCATATGTATTTTTACTACAAAATACATTAGGTGAGTTCCTTTGATCCCCTTTTACTCTTTACATTTTTGGGACTGAGAATACATGCGCAACTTTTATAACTGTTTTACAAAATAGACACAAGTAATTAAAATGACATTATATGGTTGAATGATCGAAATCGAATATGCCCCTTTTTATACAGTCTGGTAATCTAAGAATTAGGGAACAGACACCCTAATTGACGCGAACTCTAAAGATAGATCTATCGGGCCCAACAAGCCCCATCCAAAGTACCGGATGCTTTAGTACTTCGAAATTTATATCATGTCCGAAGGAGGATCCCGGAATGATGGAGATATTCTTATTTGCATATTGTGAATGCCGGTTACCAGGTGTTTAATCCATATGAATGATATTTTTGTCTCTATGCATGGGACGTATGTTTATGAGAAATGGAAATATGAAATCTTGTGGTCTATTAAAATTATGAAATGATTATTTATGATAAACTAATGAACTCACCAACCTTTTGGTTGACACTTTAAAGCATGTTTATTCTCAGGTACGAAAGAAATCTTCCGCTGTGCATTTGATCATTTTAAAGATATTATTTGGAGTCATTCATGACATATTTCAAAAGACGTTGCATTCGAGTCGTTGAGTTTATCAAGATCATTATTAAGTCAATTATAGTTGGATATATTATGAAATGGTATGTATGTCTGTCGACTTTAGATGTAATGAAAGATTGTCTTTTCAAAACGAATGCAATGTTTGTAAAATGTATCATATAGAGGTCAAGTACCTCGCGATGTAATCAACTGTTGTGAATCGTTTATAATCGATATGGACTTCGTCCGGATGGATTAGGACGGGTCCTTTCAGAGCATTCCATCGAACCTTAACAATTGGTATCTTGTTTTGTTTAAGTCTTTTAACCTCACGATCCATTATTTCGACGTGTTCTTTGATGAATTGAAGTTTTTCATTGATTTGGATTTCGTCTAACGGAATAGTGAGATCTTCTTTAGCAAAACATTTCTTCAAATTCGAGACGTGGAAAGTGTTATGTACAGTCGCGAGTTGTTGAGGTAATTCAAGTCGGTAAGCTACTGTTCCGACACGATCAATAATCTTGAATGGTTCAATATACCTTGGATTTAATTTCCCTCATTTACCAAATCGAACAGCGCCTTTCCAAGGTGCAACCTTAAGCATGACCATCTCTCCAATTTCAAATTCTATATCTTTTCTTTTAATGTCGGCGTAGCTCTTTTGTCGACTTTGGGCGGTTTTCAACCGTTGTTGAATTTGGATGATCTTCTCGGTAGTTTCTTGTATTATCTCCGGACCCGTAATCTGTCTATCCCCCACTTCACTCCAAAAAATTGAAGACTTGCACTTTCTACTATAAAGTGCTTCAAACGGCGCCATCTCAATGCTTGAATGGTAGCTATTGTTGTAGGAAAATTCTGCTAACGGTAGATGTCGATCCCAGCTGTTTCCGAAATCAATAACACATGCTCGTAGCATGTCTTCAAGCGTTTGTATCGTCCTTTCACTCTGCCCATCAGTTTGTGGATGATAGGAATTACTCATGTCTAGACGAGTTCCTAATGCTTGCTGTAATGTCTGCCAGAATCTTGAAATAAATCTGCTATCCCTATCAGAGATAATAGAGATTGGTATTCCATGTCTGGAGACGACTTCCTTCAAATACAGTCGTGCTAACTTCTCCATCTTGTCATCTTCCCTTATTGGCAGGAAGTGTGCTGATTTGGTGAGACGATCAACTATTACCAAAATAGTATCAAAACCACTTGCAGTCCTTGGCAATTTAGTGATGAAATCCATGGTAATGTTTTCCCATTTCCATTTCGGGATTTCGGGTTGTTGAAGCAGACCTGATGGTTTCTGATGCTCAGCTTTGACCTTAGAACATGTCTAACATTCTCCTACATATTTAGCAACATCGGTTTTCATACCCGACCACCAAAAATGTTTCTTGAGATCCTTGTACATCATCCCCGTTCCAGGATGTATTGAGTATCTGGTTTTATGAGCTTCTCTAAGTACCATTTCTCCCATATCTCCAAATTTTGGTACCCAAATCCTTTTAGCCCTATACCAGGTTCTGTCTTCCCGAATATTAAGATGCTTCTCCGATCCTTTGGGTATTTCATCCTTTAAATTTCCCTCTTTTAAAACTCCTTGTTGCGCCTCCTTTATTTGAGTAGTAAGGTTATTATGAATCATTATTTTCATAGATTTTACTCGAATGGGTTCTCTGTCCTTCCTGTTCAAGGCGTCGGCTACCACATTTTCCTTCCCCGGGTGGTAACGAATATCAAATTCGTAATCATTCAACCATTCAATCCACCTACGCTGCCTTATATTCAGTTATTTCTGATTAAATATGTGTTGAAGACTTTTGTGGTCGGTATATATAATACTTTTGACCCTATATAAGTAATGCCTCCAAGTCTTTAATGCAAAAACAACCGGGCCTAATTCCAAATCATGCGTCGTATAATTTTGTTCGTGAATCTTCAATTGTCTAGACGCATAAGCAATTACTTTCGTTCGTTGCATTAATACACAACCGAGACCTTGCTTTGAGGCATCACAATATATCACAAAATCATCATTCCCTTCAGGTAATGACAATATAGGTGCCGTAGTTAACTTTTTCTTCAATAACTGAAACGCTTTCTCTTGTTCATCCTTCCATTCAAATTTCTTCCCTTTATGCGTTAATGCAGTCAAGGGTTTTGCTATTCTGGAAAAGTCTTGGATGAACCTTCTGTAGAAACCAGCTAGTCCTAAAAACTGGCGTATGTGTTTCGGAGTTTTCGGGGTTTCCCATTTTTCAACGGTTTCAATCTTTGCTGGATCCACCTGAATACCTTCTTTGTTCACTATGTGACCGAGGAATTGAACTTCTTCTAACCAAAATGCACACTTTGAAAACTTAGCGTACAGTTTTTCTTTCCTTAACAACTCTAGCACTTTTCTAAAGTGTTCTTTGTGCTCTTGATCGTTCTTCAAGTAAATAAGTATGTCATCGATGAAAACAATGACAAACTTGTCAAGATATGGCCCACAAACTCGGTTCATGAGGTCCATGAACACAGCTGGTGTGTTAGTCAATCCAAATGGCATAACCATAAACTCGTAATGACCGTAACGCGTCCTAAAAGCAGTCTTTGGAATATCATCCTCCTTCACCCACATTTGATGATATCCAGAACGTAAATCGATCTTCGAATAAACATACGAACCTTGTAGTTGATCAAATAAGTCATCGATTCTCGGTAGTGGGTAGCGGTTCTTGATGGTAAGTTTGTTCAACTCTCGGTAGTCGATACACAACCTGAATGTACCATCTTTCTTCTTGACAAACAAAATAGGAGCTCCCCATGGTGATGTGCTTGGTCGAATGAAACCACGCTCTAAAAGTTCTTGTAATTGGCTCTGAAGTTCCTTCATTTTGCTAGGTGCGAGTCTGTATAGAGCAGGAGCTATTAGTGCAGCTCCTGGTACAAGGTCTATTTGAAATTCAACGAATCGTTGTGGAGGTAGTCCCGGTAATTCTTTCGGAAATACATCGGGAAATTCTTTTGCGACGGGAATATCATTGATGTTCTTTTCTTAGGAATTGACTTTTTCAACGTGTGCTAGCACAACATAGCAACCTTTTGTTATTAGTTTTTGTGCCTTCAGGTTACTAATAAGATTTAACTTTGCGTTGCTCTTTTCTCCGTACACCATTAAGGATTTTCCTTTTTCTCGTATAATGCGAATTGCTTTTTTGTAACAAACGATCTCTGCTTTCACTTCTTTCAACCAGTCCATACCGATTATCACATCAAAACTCCCTAACTCTACTGGTATCAAGTCAATCTTAAATGTTTCACTAACGAGTTTAATTTCTCGATTCCGACATATATTATCTGCTAAAATTAATTTACCATTTGCTAATTCGAGTAAAAATTTACTATCCAAAGGCGTCAATGGGCAACTTAATTTAGCACAAAATTCTCTACTCGTATAGCTTCTATGCGCACCCGAATCAAATAAAACATAAGCAGATTTATCGTCAATAAGAAACGTGCCCGTAACAAGCTCCGCGTTTTCCTGTACTTCTGCCGCATTAATATTGAAAACTTTTCCACGGCCCTGCCCATTAGTATTCCCCTGATTTGGGCAATTTCTAATAATGTGGCCCGATTTTCCACATTTATAACAAACAGCGTTGGTATTACTTGCTCCGACACTCTTCGTTTCGGCATTACTTGTTCTGGCATTATTTGTTCCCTTAGTTTTGTTAAACTTTGGTCCGTAGACCTCACACTTTGTCGCGCTATGACCATTTATTTTACACCTGTTGCAAAATGTCGTGCAAAACCCCTGGTGATTTTCTTCACACCTATGACATGGCTGTTTTTGGTTTTTTTTGCCGTTGTTGTTATTGAGGTTGTTGTTGGAATTGTTATTGTTGTTGAAACGGTTGTTGTAGTTGTTGTTGTTTTTGTTGTTGTTGGGATGTTTGTTGTAGTTATTGTTAGGATTGCGGTTATTATTGCGATTGTTGTTGCGGTTGTTGGGATAGTTGTTGCGATTGTGGTTGTAATTGTTGTTGCTGTTGTACTGGTGACTCTTGTCACCGTTTTCCTCCCACTTCCTCTTGAGTTGTTTCGTGTTAGCTTCTTCGGCTGCCTGCTCTTTAATTCTTCCCTCAATCTGATTTATGAGTTTATGAGCCATTCGACTTGCCTTCTGTATAGAAGGGGCTCGTGTGAACTCACATCTTCTTGAATCCTTGCTGGTAACCCTTTTACAAACGCGTCGATCTTCTCTTCTTCATCTTCGAATGCTCCCGGACACAATAGGCACAACTCTGTGAATCGTCGTTCATATGTGGTAATGTCGAACCCTTGTGTTCGTAACTCTCTAAGTTCTGCCTTGAGTTTATTGACTTCGTTTCTAGGACGGTACTGCTCGCTCATCAATTGCTTGAATGCCGACCACGGTAGTGCGTAAGCAGCATTTTGTCCTACCTGTTCAAGATAGGTGTTCCACCACGTTAACGCAGTACCTGTGAAGGTATGCGTAGCGTACTTAACTTTGTCCTCTTCAGTACACTTACTTATGGCAAACACCGATTCGACTTTCTCGGTCCATGGTTTCAATCCAATTGGTCCTTCGGTTCCATCAAATTCCAAAGGTTTGCATGCAGTGAATTCTTTGTAGGTGAATCCTACACGATTTCTTGCGCCGTTAGCTGCATTGCGAGATTCAGAGTTATTGTTGGTATGTAGCGCAGCCTGTACAGCGGCTATGTTTGCAGCAAGAAAGGTACGAAATTCCTCTTCGCTCATATTCATGGTCTCTCGAGTAGTCGGTGCCATTTCCTTCAAAATAGCCAACTGAATTGAGTTAATCATACAGAATATTAAGAGTAGTCAATAGTATTTCATAGCATAATATGAACTCATTTATAAAAGCTTTTTCTTCATAATAGCGTTTTATAAGTTTAAATTCGGGTACTACCTACCCGTTAAGTTCATACTTAGTAGCTAATATACAATTCAACTACTACAATTCCATATGAAAAACTGATTATAATAATATATCACATACAAATATTCTTCAAACTTACAACTTCGCTATATTACATATAACATGAAATATAGTACACTTTGATACAGGACAGTTTTGAAGATAAACCTAGTTAATACGCAAGTTGTCCAGCAAAGGAAATAAAGACACGCAATTCATAAGTCCAGAAACAAGTCATGCATTCTGGTTTTACTAAGACGACTTCCCATCCTTGGTCTTGTGGAAAATAATCGTTATGACCATTGGCTAGGCAGCATGTTGTAATGTCGTCAAAAGGACGAGGGTTTCGTAATGTCCAACAACCCCGTAATAATCTAAAAACCTTGTTTCTCACCCCAACTACTGAATCCGTCACTTGTGGGAAGGTTTTATTTAAAAGTTACAATCCGATGTTCTTTGTCTCACTTTGGTAAGAAGCGAACATCACTAACCCATAAGCATAACATGCTTCTTTATGTTGCATGTTAGAAGCTCTTTCTAATTCACGAAATCCTATGTTGGGATATGTTGAGTCAAAATAGGTTCTTAACCCGTAGCGTAAAATTGCATTTGGGTTCCCCGCATTTAATGCTTTAAAGAAAACACGGCGTAACTTACGGTCTCCCCAATGTGATATACCCCACCTATCAAAGAAAAGCCTTTTATAAACTAAGGCATTTCCGGAAAGTCTTTCAAATATTTGACAAGTTAATTTTGCCATAACTAAATGTGATGATGAATTCTGACCAACTCTAGACTAGATTTCCTCAATCATATCCTCTGGTAGGTCTTCTAAAATATTCGGTTGTCTACCCTTAACGTCCATTTTGTTTTTATACTGTAAAATAGACAAGGATTAGATTCGTAAAAGATAATTAACAAACAATACAAGCAATTTTTACATAGAACATAAAAGTACAAGCATACTACAATACATATAATACACAACATGATTACAACCCTCTAATCTAAATCACTGGTTTCTTCTTCTTCGGACTTGGTTCGTTTTCCTAATTTTCTAGGAATATATGGTGTTCCTCTAATACGAGCCGTCGTTTTCCATAATGGTTTAGAAAAACCTGGTGGTTTAGAGGTTCTCGGGTCATTGTTACATTTTAGGAAATACGGATGTTGTCGATACATATAAAGTTCATCGGGGTTGGAATCGGGTTTCTCTATTTTTATACCTTTTCCCTTATTATTTTCTTTCGCTTTATTAAATTGGGTCGAGGTAATTTCTATAACATCATCGGAATCCTCATCGGGATCCGATTCATCGGAAAATTGGTAATCTTCCCAATATTTTGCTTCCTCGGCGGAAACACCATTGACCATTATTAATTTTGGTCCGTTGGTTGAAGATTTTCTTTTATTTAATCGATTTACTATAGGTATCAATATTTCTTCCTCTGGAACCTCTTCTTCTTCTGGTTCCTCCTCTTCCGATTCCTCCTCTTCTGGTTCATCTTCTTCCGGTTCCTCCTCTTCCGGTTCCTCTTCGGGAATTTGTGAATCTTCCCAAAATATATTTGACACTTCATTATTATTAGGTGAATCAATGGGATTTGTACTAGAGGTAGACATCTATCACACAATATCAAACACGTTAAGAGATTAATATATCATATAATATTTACATGTTAATAATATATAGTTTCCAACAAAAAAAATGTTAAGCAATCGTTTTTGAAGAAAAACACGGTCGAAGTCCAGACTCACTAATGCATCCTAACAAACACGGTAAGACACACTAATGCAATTTTCTGGTTCTCTAAGACCAATGCTCGGATACCAACTGAAATGTCCCGTTCATATTGATTATAAACGTTCCATATTAATTGATTTCGTCGCGAGGTTTTGACCTCTATATGAGACGTTTTTCAAAGACTGCATTCATTTTTAAAACTACCATAACCTTTATTTTATTGATAAAGGTTTAAAAAGCATTACATAGATTATCAACTAATGATAATCTAAAATATACCGTTTACACACGACCATTACATAATGGTTTACAATAAGAATATATTACATCAAAAGTAAGTTTCTTGAATGCAGTTTTTACATAATATCATACAAGCATGGACTCCAAATCTTGTCCTTATTTTAGTATGCAAAAGCGGAAGCTCTTAATAATCACCTGAGAATAAACATGCTTAAAACGTCAACAAAAATGTTGGTGAGTTATAGGTTTAACCTATATATTATCAAATCATAATAATAGACCACAAGATTTCATATTTCAATATACATCCCATACATAGAGATAAAATTCATTCATATGGTGAACACCTGGTAACCGACATTAACAAGATGCATATAAGAATATCCCCTATCATTCCGGGAAATCCTTCAGACATGATAAAAACGAATTCGAAGTACTAAAGCATCCGGTACTTTGGATGAGGTTCGTTAGGCCCAATAGATCTATCTTTAGGATTCGCGTCAATTAGTAGATCGGTTTACTAATTCTTAGGCTACCAAGTAAAAGGGGCATATTCGGCTTCGATCATTCACCCATATAATGTAGTTTCAATTACTTGTGTCTATTTCGTAAAACATTTATAAAACTGCATGTATTCTCATCCCAAAATATTAGATTTTAAAAGTGGGACTATAACTCACTTTCACAGATTTTTACTTCGTCGGGAAGTAAGACTTGGCCACTGGTCGATTCACGAACCTATAACAAATATGTACATATATATCAAAGTATGTTCAAAATATATTTACAACATTTTTAATACGTTTTACTTTTTTAAATTTATTAAGTCAGCTGTCCTCGTTAGTAACCTACAACTAGTTGTCCAAAGTTAGATGTACAGAAAAAAATTGATATATATTATCTTGAATCAATCCACGACCCAGTGTATACACGTCTCAGGCTAGATCACAACTCAAAGTATATATATTATTGGAATCAACCTCAACCCTGTATAGCTAACTCCCACATTACTGCATATAGAGTGTCTATGGTTGTTCCAAAAATATATATACATGGGTCGATATGATATGTCAAAACATTTGCATACGTGTCTATGGTATCCTAAGATTATATAATATATTAGAATACATGTATAATACATTATATGTTAGCTAGGATATGATTTGTATAGATTTGTTAAACATTTCCCGTAGCTAAAATAATCAAAAAATATCCAATCTTGTTTTACCCATAACTTCTTCATTTTAAATCCGTTTTGAGTGAATCAAATTGATATGGTTTCATATTGAACTCTAATTTAAGAATCTAAACAGAAAAAGTATAGGTTTATAGTCGGAAATTTAAGTTACATGTCAATTACTAAAGAGGTAGTCATTTCCGTCGAAAAAACGACATCTTGATGACCATTTTGGAAAACATACTTTCACTTTGAGTTTAACCATAATTTTTGGATATAGTTTCATGTTCATAAGAAAAATCATTTTCCCAGAAGAAAAACCTTTAAATCAAAGTTTATCATAGTTTTTAATTAACTAACCCAAAACTGCCCGCGGTGTTACTACGACTGCGTATGTCCGGTTTTACGGTGTTCTTCGTGTTTCCAGGTTTTAAATCATTAAGTTAGCATATCATATAGATATAGAACTTGTGTTTAGTTAATTTTAAAATTCAAGTTAGAAGGATTAACTTTTGTTTGCGAACAAGTTTAGAAAACTAAACTATGTTCTAGTGATTACAAGTTTAAACATTCGAATAAGATAGCTTTATATGTATGAATTGAATGATGTTATGAACATCATTACTACCTCAAGTTTTATGGATAAAGCTACTGGAAATGAGAAAAATAGATCTAGCTTCAAAGGATCCTTGGATGGCTTGAAAGTTCTTGAAGCAGAATCATGACACGAAAACAGTTCAAGTAAGATTTTCACTCGAAATAAGATTGTTATAGTTGTAGAAATTGAATCAAAGTTTGAATATGAATATTACCTTGAATTAGAAAGATAACCTACTATAAATAACAAAGGTTCCTTGATCTTAGATGATTACTTGGAATGGATTAGAAAGCTTGAAAGTAGACTTGCAAACTTGGAAGTATTCTTGATTTTTATGAAACTATACTTATGGAATTTATGAAGAACATTTAGAACTTGAAGATGGAACTTGAGAGAGATCAATTAGATGAAGAAAATTGAAGAATGAAGGTGTTTTTAGGTGTTTTTGGTCGTTGGTATATGGATTAGATATAAAGGATATGTAATTTTGTTTTCATGTAAATAAGTCATGAATGATTACTCATATTTTTGTAATTTTATGAGATATTTCATGCTAGTTGCCAAATGATGGTTCCCACATGTGTTAGGTGACTCACATGGGCTGCTAAGAGCTGATCATTGGAGTGTATATATCAATAGTACATACATCTAAAAGCTGTGTATTGTACGAGTACGAATACGGGTGCATACGAGTAGAATTGTTGATGAAACTGGACGAGGATGTAATTGTAAGAATTTTTGTTAAGTAGAAGTATTTTGATAAGTGTATTGAAGTCTTTCAAAAGTGTATGAATACATATTAAAACACTACATGTATATACATTTTAACTGAGTCGTTAAGTCATCGTTAGTCGTTACATGTAAGTGTTGTTTTGAAACCTTTAGGTTAACGATCTTGTTAAATGTTGTTAACCCATTGTTTATTAAATCAAATGAGATGTTAAATTATTACATTATCATGATATCATAATGTATTAATATATCTTAATATGATATATATACATTAAATGTCATTACAACGATAATCGTTACATATATGTCTCGTTTCAAAATCATTAAGTTAGTAGTCTTGTTTTTACATATATAGTTCAATGTTAATATACTTAATGATATGTTTACTTATCATAATATCATGTTAACTATGTATATATATATATATATATATCCATATATCTGTCATCATATAGTTTTTACAAGTTTTAACGTTCGTGGATCACCGGTCAACTTGGGTGGTCAATTGTCTATATGAAACCTATTTCAATTAATCAAGTCTTAACAAGTTTGATTGCTTAACATGTTGGAAACACTTAATCATGTAAATATCAGTTTCATTTAATATATATAAACATGGAAAAGTTCGGGTCACTACACATTCTCCTTCTGATCTGGAGCAAGATTGAACGAATCATTCAGCTCATCATAGTTATAAATCCAAGGATGACTCTTAGGAGCACTCTTCGTTTGATTCCTTTGGACGTCAACTTCAGACCATTCTTCAACACATCTTGTTTCATTGTTGAAAACTCGCTTGTTAGGAGAACTATACCCAAGAAATACTCCAGTAACCACTTTAGAATCAAACTTACTTCCTGGTTTTCTTTTCAAGATGATACACGGTGCACCAAATGGTTCTATGTGACGATCGCTCCAAATCCACTTGGACGAACACGTTATTCATTGATTTCATTGCGAGGTATTTGACCTCTATATGATACGTTTTTTAAACATTGCATTCTTTTGAAAAGGCACACCATAAATGAATATTTAAATCAAAGGTTTTTGACATCTGATGATTTCTACATATAGACAATCACCATAATATAATAGTTTACAATAATACTTCTATTGACAATGCATTCAAAATAAGATAGATGGTGATGATTTGTGAATGCAACGTTTTCTCGAATAAAGCATGTATGACTCCATGCACATATATTGTATAACATATAAGCAAACAGCGGAAGACTTCTAGGGAACCTGAGAATAAACATGCTAACAAGTGTCAACACAAAGGTTGGTGAGTTCATAGTTTTAATGTTTCGTATAATCTTTATATAAAGGTGGATCACAAGATTTCAGTTATTTCATCCAGAAACGTTTATCAAAATATTCTACGAAATTGAGTACCCTGGTAACTAAACTTTAACGTTATAATAAGTACCCCTGTTTTAACATACATGCAACCAACATGTACAATACACGCAATCCAACGTGTACTAAACTCAAATAGCATACGTCTGTTTTATATTTCAGGCTAGGGTTTCTAAACCTGGAACAGACGGGGATGTCAAGCCCTATGGATCTATATACAACTACTCGCGCCCACCAGTTCTTATAACTGGCAGTTACTAGTTACCAAAGCTAAGGGATTTTTGGTTCAAACTCGGTGTAGAATTTAGTATGTACTTGTATCCATTGCGTTTAAAATGAAGTGCATGTATTCTCAGCCCAAAAATATAGATTGCAAAAGCAATTAAAATATAAGCTCACCTTAGCAGCACATAAAGTCGTTCACCGAAATGTGACCGAAACTCGAAATACCAAATAACCGTAGATCTCAACCTAGAGAATATATGTTGGTCAATAAATGTCTATCAAGCTAGGTCAGGTCATAGTGTATCACAATCCTAATGCTCGAGACCGACATACAAAAGTTATCAAAAGTCGTTTTAAAAAGTCAATCTGACTCAATACTATAGTTGAATGATCATGGCAATCGAAACATTCTAATATTTCACATAGTTTCCGAATTCATGTAAAATTAAACTATAGTTTTTATAAGGCTTTAAAATATGATAAAACAATCAATTTTGACAATTGCTCAACAAGACGAGACGTGCCTTATATAGAAATTCATTTACTCGATTAGTAATATTTGAAAATCCAATTTATCAATCTTATAAACAAGTTATTTAAATATCAATTGCAGATTCAAAAGCAATTCAATTAATGCCAATCATAATTCAATTGACCATATCTTTAAATTCGTTCATCGAAATTACGCGTTTTCTAAATGAAAAGTTATTGATTTTTCGCCAGCTTTCCAAAAACATGCATATCATATACCTTTTATCAGTAATTTATGTATTTAATTCGTGATTCATCATAAATTGTTTAACGACGAAATTTAGCATACAATACTCGAGCACTAAACATGGATATACTTTTAATTTATAAAAGATAAGATATGAATGCTCACGTATCAATATTGTGATTCAATATTGCAGGAAAGTACGTAGACGCAACGAAGATGATAAATACTAGGTTTGACTTGCGAACAATACCCACGAACATTACCCATAACCTCCATAGTTATAACCCATAGTTTCCTTAGCTCTTATTTGCTCGAAAACCATTTTGAAATCATTTGGACATAACCTCGTCGTAGTATTTTATGTATAATACTAATAATTATTATACTAATAATAATAATAATAAGATTAATAATAATATTAATAATAATAATAATAATAATAATAATAATAATAATAAAATAATAATAATAAAATAAATTAAATAAATATACGGAGTAATATTAGAGAAAGAGGGATAGATAGATTCAGCTGGAACCAGATCGAGCTTTTATAGTACCTGAATTGAAACAGTACCCCATGCGATCGCATGGCTATGGGATCCAGCTCACAATCATTTTGTACACTAGCTTGTCGACATATTATTATAATATAAATATAATATATTTAATTTATATAATTAATTTTATATTATATTATATTCACGTGCATAATTGACTTGTAATTTTTGGTCCGTTGACTCGTACGTTGTTACTCGACTTATGTCCCGGTTCCGGTTTCTCGAATGCATTTTCGTACGCTTAGAAAACTAGTACTTTTCGTTACGCGACGTGTACCTTTATCAAAAATTAAACATAATCATTGATAAACTATGTCACTCGAAGTGTAGCTTTAATCATGTAACATCCTATTTTGTTCAGCACTTGGGACGCCGTCCAAACCATTGGGACGCCGTCCAAGTTCAAAAGAGGGGACGCCGTCCAGATTTCGGGACGCCGTCCAGAAGCACTGACGGGCCAGTTTGGGTTTTTAGATATTTTTAAAGGGCATTTTGGTATTTTCACTCTTGGAACGAATTGAAGGCCTCTAGATCAGTTTTGGTGGAGCCATTACTCCACTTACACCAACCTTATCTTCTTCACTTCATTATAGAGAGAGAGAGTGATTCCTAGAGTGAGAGAGCTCAAGCAAAGGAGGAAGAAGCTATTTTCGGGTCTTACCTCGTGTTGTAAAGTTGTTCATCTAGTCACTAGCTTCGTGGTGATAGTGGTGGTAAGTCCAAATCTCCATTTTCTTACTTGATTAGTGTTAAATGGTTAGGGTTTGGGTTAGGGTTGAACATAAATACCCATTTGGGTCATAAATGCACTAGTTAGGTTAGTTGGTGGAAAGTCCAACTTGTTATGTATATTAATTGAGAATTAATTGTGTTAGGTGACTCGCTTTGAAGTTACAAGTTGTTATTTGGAAATCTTGCCAAGACATCAAAGGTGAGTGGAATTTTTATGTATGTATGTATGTATATGATTTATGTGCCCGTGTTAATGGTGCCACATAGCCATTTTTGTGACCATAGTTATGGGACATAGCCTTTTTGTCCAATTGATAATTATGTACATAGCCGTGTTTGTGCATAGGGTGGCGAGTAATAGCCGTGTTTTACTCCCACGTGGTTGTCCGTATTAATTGTTGACCATAGCCGCGTTTGTGCACATGATTGTGAGTAATAGCCGTGTTTTACTCACTCATTGATCAAGTTATGCCATAGCCATTTTGGAACAATTGGGGGTGATGCCATAGCCGTTTTTGGAACACCTCGGGGGTTAGCATACCATAGCCGTGTTTGGGAGCTAACGGTTGTTATGAACATCGATGACTTGTTTCGCGAAGTCATTCCCTTGCGAAGAAATTGTTATTCCATGGGTTATAGTTTGTTGATGGTAGCATTTAATTATTACTATGATTATTTATGCTAATGAGGTTGCTAGTTGTACGTTTGATGATACTAGCCTTATTAAGAGTAGTTATGCGATTGTATGCATTATATGGTATCGTGGATGCGAGTAGGTAAGTTTTATATGCACGTATATATCTATTCTACTCACTAAGCGTTAACTTACTCTCTCGTTGTTTACCTTTTTAGGATCCGGCTTGGATAATTGCAAAGGTATTCGCTTGGACGAGTGGCTCTCGGGGGTTTTAGCATTTTGGAAAGTTTGGCCAAGATTTGGGTAGTTTAACCCCAAACACCATGCTCTAGATGTCGTTTGGTATTTAAACTTTTGTGGTCGAAACTTCTATTTTTGAACGAAATTGTAAAACGGGTCGTTTGGGCCCGGTGATGTAAACTTGGTTTTTATCGTGGAAATCTCTTAGTTTTACTTATATTGATGTGTTGTGATAATTGGTTTCGTTGAAAAGTGTCGGGAGTCGGGTTTTTCGCACACGTGTAAAGGCAAACTGATCAGTAGGTTTTAGTTCATTGGGACGCCGTCCCAAATCCTTGGACGCCGTCCCAGCTTTAAGTGCTGGACGCCGTCCCGATTTCCGGACGCCGTCCAGATGGGCAGTCACATAATTTTTTTTTTTGTGTCGTGTTTTTGGTATAATGAGGGTTGGGTCGTTACAAGTGGTATCAGAGCATGGTCTAAGGGATTTAGGTGACTTGAGATAGGCGCCTAGACTTAGACTTTTGTGTTGTTGAATTATATGCGGGACTTGTAGGATTACGGGTCGGTGCGGGGGTTTGATTAGTTTGTATGCATAGGTGGATTAACCATGCTATATTATGACGTTACTAATCGTGTATTAATGTTTTGGACATCGAGCGAGATGGTTGTGATACATTTGAGCGTGGCACGGCATGTGGGCGTAATAGTGAGTCGCGACCACTATTACGGTTGCAAGTTAAGTCAAGCAATGACGTGTGACAAGTATTGAGCTAGATGTGGTGTGTGTGCGGTCATATGCATAGGTATATATGTGTATAAATTCGTTGGTGATGCCTAATCCGTTTTTAATCTTTAGAATGAAGACGAGAAACGGAACGGATACAAATGGCGATGGTGGTCCTTCTCATACGGAGGAAGCGGACGAAATGACCACTAAGATAGAGGCCACTCTAGAAAACTATGTTTCGGTATTCTCTAGGAAGGTTAAGCAAATTTTTGAAGAGTCGGTTTCGGAACAAATTGTCGATATGATTCAAGAATGGATGACTAATGCCGTTAAAGAAGAAATTGAAAGGAGGTTTCCTAGACCTCAAGATGCGGGCGAATTGGGGTTTAGCTATAAGAACTTCTTAGCAACTAAGCCTCCTCACTTTCACGGGGATCCCGACCCCATGAAGAGTGCGGCTTGGATTTCTGATATTGAAGGTTGTTTTCGCACGAACGAGTGCCCTCCCGAAAAGAAAACAAGGCTTGCTACTAGTTTGTTAAGGGGTCATGCTAAAGATTGGCTCGATGGCAAGATTGATATGGTAGGTGATGCGGCTTTTTTAGGTTTATCTTGGCCGGATTTCAAGAAGGAGTTTTTCCTTGAGTATCGTACGCAAGTGGATCTTTCCAAATTGCGCAACGACTTAAGGAACATGCGTCAAGTTTCTTTGGACCTAAACACTCTCAAAACAAATTTTCTCGCCAAGGTGCGTTTTTGCCCCGAGTATGTGGGGAATGATCAATTGTTAATGGAAGACTTTCATGCAACCCTTAGAGATGATTTGAAGGGTAAGATTAGTATTGGTCATGTTGAGACTTTTGCTAAGCTTTTGGTGGTGGCGAAAGGGTTTGAAGCGCAAGCTCCGGTTCCGGTTTCGGTGGTTAGTTATGGGTCGAGTAAGAGAAAATTTGGGGCATCTAATTACTCCAACAAGAAAAGCAAGGGTGTGTCCAAAAGCGTCGAAAGTGTGAAGAAGGGTGTTTTGAATACTTTTACGCCTACTTGTTATAGTTGTGGAAAGCCGGGTCACTACGCCCGTGATTGTTTGGCTAAGTCGGTCACGTGCTTTAATTGTCAAAAGACGGGGCAACGGAAGGCGGAATGTCCCGAATTATCGAATGACCAAGTGAAGAAGCTAGAAAGGGCGGCGGGTATGGCTAGATCAAGAAACTACTTGATGACCAACGATGAAGCTAAGCAATCCAACGACGTTGTCTCAGGTACTTTTATGGTTAGTTCTAATCCGACAAGGATACTATTTGATCGTGGTGCCAATTTATCGTTTGTGTCTCCGCGTTTTTTGTTTAAGCTTAATAGGCCACTAGCTAAGTTAAGTCATCCGGTAGAAGTCGAAATAACGGATGGTAAGACGGTGCTAGGGGTTGATGTGTGTAAATATTGTAATGTTATGTTTGGTACCGAAATCTTTAAGATCGATCTTATTCCGATGACTTTGGGTGAATTTGATATTGTTGTGGGTATGGATTGGCTCGATCGTTATAGAGCCGATATTGCGTGTCATGAAAAGTTCATCCGTGTGAAGGCCCCAAGTGGGGGAGAGTTAGTTATTCATGGCGATAAACATAGAAGACTTGTGCCGGTATGCACTTTTGCACGGGCGCGTCGTTTCCTTGTTAGTGGGGGCACGGCTTTTCTTGCCCATGTTGTTGACACTCGTGATGAGCCACTACCTATCTGTGAAATTCCAGTGGTAAGTGAATTTGAAGATGTTTTTCCGGATGATTTACCGGGTGTTCCGGCGGAAAGACAAGTTGAATTTCGCACTGAGTTGGTTCCGGGAGCTACTCCCATTGCTAAAACTCCTTATCGTTTAGCGCCGACGGAAATGCAAGAATTGTTGAATCAAATTCAAGAGTTACTTGAGAAGGGTTTTATTCGACCGAGTGCTTCGCCATGGGGTGCTCCGGTTTTATTCGTGAAAAAGAAGGATGGAAGTATGCGTATGTGCATTGATTATCGGGTGTTGAATAAAGTGACGATCAAGAATCGTTATCCATTGCCTAGGATTGACGATTTATTTGACCAACTCCAAGGTGCGACGTATTTCTCAAAAATTGACCTACGGTCCGGCTATCACCAAATGCGGGTCCGTGAGGAAGATATTGAGAAAACGGCCTTTCGAACGCGTTACGGGCATTTTGAATTTGTGGTTATGCCTTTTGGTCTTACGAATGCACCAACGGCATTCATGGATCTTATGAACCGAGTGTGCCAACCTATGTTGGACAAGTCGGTAATTGTGTTCATTGACGATATTCTTGTCTATTCTAAGAGCATGACGGAACATGAACACCACTTGCGCGATGTATTGAAGACGTTGAGAAAAGAGAAGTTGTATGCTAAATTCTCGAAGTGTGAATTTTGGCTAAGGGAGGTTCAATTCCTTGGCCATATTGTGAACAGGGATGGTATTCAAGTGGATCCATGGAAGTTAGAGACGGTAAAGGATTAAGGACGACCGACTACGCCTACGAAAATTCGAAGTTTTCTCGGATTGGCCGGTTATTATCGTCGGTTTATCCAAGACTTTTCCAAGATTGCTTCGCCATTAACTAAGTTGACAAGGAAGAATAAGAGATTCAATTAGGAGAACGAGCAAGAAATCTCTTTTCAATTGTTGAAAGAGAAATTGTCTAAAGCTCCGGTCTTAGTATTGTCGGAAGGTGTAGATGATATGACGGTCTATTGTGATGCTTCTTTGAATGGGCTCGGGTGTGTTCTAATGCAACGAGGTAAAGTCATCGCTTACGCCTCTCGCCAATTAAAGGAACATGAAAATAAATACCCGACTCATGATCTCGAATTAGCGACGGTGGTCCATGCTTTGAAAATTTGGCGCCATTACTTGTATGGTGTCAAGTGTACGATTTATTCGGATCACAAGATTTTGAAACATCTTTTTGATCAATGGGATTTGAATTATCGTCAACGTAGATGGATGGATGTGGTGAAGGATTATGATTGTGAGATACTTTATCATCCGGGCAAAGCGAATGTGGTTGCGGATGCGTTAAGCCGAAAGAGTCACCACCCGGCGTTACGATTGGGATTGTTACGTATGATTATTACTAACGATTTTCTTAAAAAACTTGGTGTGATTCAAATAGAGGCTTACGTTCACAACAAGCATGCGGAACGAATTGTGGGGCAATCGGAATTCATTACGATGGGTTCGCGTGGTTTATTGTCTTTTCAAGAAAGAGTGCGAGTGCCTAAGATGGGTGATTTCTGAAAAGTGCTTCTTGATGAGGCGCACAAGTCTAAGTATTCCATACATCCGGGTGCGACGAAGATGTACCATGATTTAAAGAAAGATTATTGGTGGCCGGGCATGAAACGCGACGTTGTTAAGTATGTTGAGCAATGCATCACGTGTTTGCAAGTTAAAGCCGAACACCAAAAGCCGTATGGTAAGTTGCAACCACTAGAAATTCCGATGTGGAAGTGGGAGCATATTGCCATGGATTTTATTACCAAGTTGCCGAAAATGGCAAGAACCCAATTTGATACTATTTGGGTGATCGTTGATAGATTAACGAAGAGTGCATTGTTTCTTCCTATTAGAGAAGCAATTACATTGGAGGCGCTTGCGAAAATGTTCATTAAAGAAGTGATATCGAGACATGGCGTTCCCGTGTCTATTGTTTCGGATCGGGACACGCGTTTTACTTCTCGATTTTGGAAAAAGTTCCATGAAGATATGGGTACGAGGGTGAATATGAGCACGACGTACCATCCTCAAACGGACGGTCAAACCGAACGTACGAATCAAACGTTGGAAGATATGTTATGTGCGTGTATTATTGACTTTGGTGGTAGTTGGGATGAACATTTACCGTTGGTGGAATTCTCGTACAATAATAGTTTTCACTCTAGTATTGGAATGCCACCATATGAGATGTTATACTGTAGGAGGTGTCGAACCCCAATTTGTTGGGGTGAAGTGGGACAAAGGGAAGTCGGGAGCACCGACTTGGTATTGGAGACGAATAGCAAGATCAATATGATTCGGGCTCATTTAAAGGCGGCGCAAGATAGACAAAAGTCTTATGTCAATAAATGTAGGTGACCGATTGAGTTTCAAGAAGGTGACATGGTGATGCTTAAGGTTTCGCCGTGGAAAGGTATTATTCAGTTTCGAAAGCGGGGAAAGTTAGCTCCTCGATTTATTGGGCCATTTAAGATTTTGGCTCGTGTTGGTGAAGTTGCTTATCGGTTGGAATTACCCGAAGAGCTTGCGGGGATCCATAATAATTTCATGTTTCCCATCTCCGTAAGTATCTTGCAGATGATTCGTCATGGATGCCACTAGATGAGATCGAGTTAAACAACAAGTTGGAGTATGTCGAAGAACCGATTGCTATACTTGATGAAAGGGTGAAAATGTTGCGTAACAAAGAGGTGGGGACTTTTAAAGTCCAATGGCGTCGTAGTAAAGGTTCCGAGTTTACGTGGGAACCCGAAGAGTTTGTGTTGGTTTATCTTCCTGCGTGTCATGCGGCGTGGATTGCGAGGACGCAATCCGGTTCAAGTGGGGGAGAGTTGTAACATCCTGTTTTGTTTAGCACTTGGGACGCCGTCCAAACCATTGGGACGCCGTCCAAGTTCAAAAGAGGGGACGCCGTCCAGATTTCGGGACGCCGTCCAGAGGCACTGATGGGCCAGTTTGGGTTTTTAGATATTTTTAAAGGGCATTTTGGTATTTTCACTCTTGGAACAAATTGAAGGCCTCTAGATCAGTTTTAGTGGAGCCATTACTCCACTTACACCAACCTTATCTTCTTCACTTCATTATAGAGAGAGAGAGAGTGATTCCTAGAGTGAGAGAGCTCAAGCAAAGGAGGAAGAAGCTATTTTCGGGTCTTACCTCGCGTTGTAAAGTTGTTCA
Organism: Rutidosis leptorrhynchoides; assembly: GCF_046630445.1. NCBI lineage: Eukaryota > Viridiplantae > Streptophyta > Magnoliopsida > Asterales > Asteraceae > Rutidosis > Rutidosis leptorrhynchoides. The sequence continues at coordinate 105,339,627 of NC_092343.1, forward strand.
TCTAGTCACTAGCTTCGTGGTGATAGTGGTGGTAAGTCCTAATCTCCATTTTCTTACTTGATTAGTGTTAAATGGTTAGGGTTTGGGTTAGGGTTGAACATAAATACCCATTTGGGTCATAAATGCACTAGTTAGGTTAGTTGGTGGAAAGTCCAAATTGTTATGTGTATTAATTGAGAATTAATTGTGTTAGGTGACTCGCTTTAAAGTTACAAGTTGTTATTTGGAAATCTTGCCAAGACATCAAAGGTGAGTGGAATTTTTATGTATGTATGTATATGATTTATGTGCCCGTGTTAATGGTGCCACTTAGCCTTTTTTGTGACCATAGTTGTGGGACATAGCCTTTTTTGTCCAATTGATAATTATGCACATAGCCGTGTTTGTGCATAGGGTGGCGAGTAATAGCCGTGTTTTACTCCCACGTGGTTGTCCGTATTAATTGTTGCCCATAGCCGCGTTTGTGCACATGATTGTGAGTAATAACCTTGTTTTACTCACTCATTGATTAAGTGATGCCATAGCCGTTTTTGGAACACTTGGGGGTGATGCCATAGCCGTTTTTGGAACACCTCGGGGGTTAGCATACCATAGCCGTGTTTGGGAGCTAACGATTGTTATGAACATCGATGACTTGTTTAGCGAAGTCGTTCCCTTGCGAAGAAATTGTTAATCCATGGGTTATAGTTTGTTGATGGTAGCATTTAATTATTACTATGATTATTTATGCAAATGAGGTTGCTAGTTGTACGTTTGATGATACTAGCCTTGATAAGAGTTGTTATGCGATTGTATGCGTTATATGGTATCGTGGATGCGAGTAGGTAAGTTTTATATGCATGTATATATCTATTCTACTCACTAAGCGTTAGCTTACCCTCTCGTTGTTTACCTTTTTAGGATCCGGCTTGGATAAGGGCAAAGGTATTCGCTTGGACTAGTGGCTCTCCGGGGTTTTAGCATTTTGGAAAGTTCGGCCAAGATTTGGGTAGTTTAACCCCAAACACCATGCTCTAGATGTCGTTTGGTATTTAAACTTTTGTGGTCGAAACTTATATTTTTGAACGAAATTGTAAAATGGGTCGTTGTGGGCCCGGTGATGTAAACTTAGTTTTTATCGTGGAAATCTCTTAGTTTTACTTATATTGATGTGTTGTGATAATTGGTTTCGTTGAAAAGTGTCAGGAGTCGGGTTTTTCGCACACGTGTAAAGGCAAACTGATCAGTAGGTTTTAGTTCATTGGAACGCCGTCCCAAATCCTTGGACGCCGTCCCAGCTTTAAGTGCTGGACGCCGTCCCGATTTCTGGATGTCGTCCAGATGGGCAGTCACATAAATTTTTTTTTTTTTGTGTCGTGTTTTTGGTTTAATGAGGGTTGGGTCGTTACAAATCAATTAAGTGTTTTGGTTATTTGCTTCTATAAATCATCGTCTCGTAGTATATACCTATACATATATACATTTTCATTTTAAAATAGCGTTTTACTGTAGCAAAGTTTTTTTACTGTAGCAAATAGTGATTTTCGAAAACACTGTAGCTTTTCGGGTACTGTAGCAATTCGAAAATACTGTAGCAAATTAGTGTTTTACTGGTTCATCTTAAACGTTTTAGTTAACTTATCTAAATATCAATCGAATCAATAATCGAATGTTACTATCGTTTACTAAATAACTTGAAATCATATATATATATATATATATATATATAAATATATATATATATATATATATATATATATATATATATATATATATATATATATATATATATATATATATATATATATATATATATATATATATATATATGCACATTAAGTTATATATATTGTTCGTGAATCTTCGAGAACATTCAAAGAATAATTGATTACATGAATATAGTTCCAAAACTTTCGTGACTCAACATTACAGACTTTGCTTATCGGGTCGAAGACATTAAATCATTTATAGATAAAGTTTAAATTTGGACAAAAATTTCCGGGTTGTCACATTCTAGATGCTTCAAAGATGGTTTTCTCCCATGCAATAACTCATAACAAGTTTTACCCAGTCGTTTAAAAGTCAGAACTCAATTCATAGTGCAACACGCATTAGCAACAGCTTCACTCCAAAAATGAACATGTAACGATGAATCTGCCAGTATTGTTCTAGCTGTCTCGATCAATACCCTATTCTTTCTTTCAGTAACACCATTCATCTGAGGAGCGTATGCAGAACTGAACTGCATATTGATACCTTTTTCAATACAGAAACCTGCAAGATATTGATTCTTGAATTCTGTACCGTTGTCGCAACGAATCTTTCTTACCTTTAGATTAAAACCTGTCTCTAATCGATTGATTAGCACTTTCAAATTCTAAAATGTATCGGACTTCTCTTTCAAAAACATTACCCAAGAAAATCTTGAATAATCATCAGTTACAACCTTACAATACTTACTTCCATCAATGCTTTCAAAACAAATTGGACCGAAAAGATCCATATGTAACAATTTAAGTGGAGCAGAGATTGGATTATACTTCACCAGCTTATGAGCTTTCTTGCTCTGCTTACCCATCTTACACGAAACACATGTTCCTGGAATCTGAAAAGATCGAAGATCAACACCTTCTACAAGATTGTTGTGGACAAGGTGATTCATTTTCCAAAAACTTAAATGACCCATGCGTTTGTGCCATGTAATAGAATCTTGTTCAGTCGCTTTAGAAACAAAAGCTTGATGATGTTCAGCAGTTGAAGTAGCAACATTCATATCTAGCATGTACAAATCAGCTTGTCTAGGAGCCTTCATCAAAATCATTTCTGGAGAAATCACAAACTCTGGCTTCAAAATGTAGCTAAATTCGTCATCAAACGCAACCTTGAAAGATTTTTCACAGATTTGTGAAACCGACAACAAGTTGTTTGCAAGCTCTTGACAATAGTTCACTTTGTTGAAACTAACTTTCTCATTCTTCAATAAACCTTGAGCTGAAATGTGACCTCCTTTATCTCCAGCAAATGCAACATAACCTCCCGTAATTGGGTGTACATCCGAAAGAAGAGATAGCTGTCCAGTCATATGTCTCGAAGCGCCGCTATCCACTATCCAGGTGTTGTTTGTAGGTACCCTGGTTCCCTGCATACCACATTAAGAATATTAATTGATAATGGGAAACCACGCCCGAACGGCAGTAGGTTGCCCATTAACACCCATAGCTTGAAATTCTATCCATTTCCCATTTGAGTCTGGTGGAATCTCATCATTTGAAACCATAAACTTAGACAGTTTAGAAGTAGCGATATTGCTCTTCTGGTTTTTCACATTTTGCTCATCTTCGGAGCGACTCATTTATGGTCTGTTACGAGAAAAGTATTTTCGACGACTAGCCTTTTACGAGGGTGATCATGCCTTTGGTTCAAAAGGTTTTTCTTGATTACGAAACCCTGTCACATTTTCCTCAAAACTTCTCTTTGGAATTTTACCTTTCACAGGTGACACAGATCTATTTAAATTCTTTCTCTTAGGATCTCCATAAACAACATTTGTATTAAACCTCTTATCATGACGTTTATTACTTACTGGCGAGTTTGTTCTATGAGCATAAGATGATCTGAAATTATCATGTGACAAGTCAATCTTATGTCTAGTGGAACGAACTCTTATAGGACAATAAGTAGCAATGTGTCCAAAGACAGCACAATTAAAACATTGATGAAACTCCCTATGTTCTCTAAATTCATACACGTTATTAGAGTTCGAAGATGAAGGATCTTGTTTTCTTACGAACACAGGAGAATCATTTGGCTTATCTTTTGAAACAGGCTTAGGGGTAACAGGAGGAACAGGTCTGTCAGCAAATCTAGGATTTCTTAAAATTTTAACAGGACCTTTTGGTGTTCTAACCCTACTTGTCTTAGAGTTATCTCCTAAACCAGTTTTCCTATCTTCCTCATGATCTAGAACACCTTCATCAGTATCATCAGAAGTTGTATTCTTAGTTGAGCTACACTTTTTATTCTTTTCAACGTAATCTTCATAACTAGGAGGGATACAGTCTTCTAATCGACCGTCAACTACGTTTGCATTAACAAATGTGTTCTAAAAAGGAGGAGATGCAGACTTATATCCAATACCTTTGCCCTTGGTGTCATTAATTTCCACCATTAATGCATTCCACTGTGACGCACTTGCCCAACATTTCATTTTAATTGAAATTGCTTCTAAATCAGCTTTAACGCATTCATTTTCTTTCTTTAGTTCATTAATTGTGTCAACACGTTTAATTAAAGCGTGATTTATGTCAAAGTTATAACATTTTGAAGGTATTTCGTATGCCCGAGAGACATATTAAATTAACGTGGCTAATATGTTTTGATCCAAGTCGGGTCATACCCAATAACAAGCTTACCGACACCTTATTTGTATTTGATCTTAGCGATTGGATCGTTGATTAAATACGCGACACTTGAACTTTAAGAAAAATGGTTTTCTGAAATATTACTTGATGTGTATATATAAATTATGGAATAATTTATATAATATGGATTTAATTATTTATAGGTTAAATAATTAATTAATTTATGTTACATTTTATATAAATTGGTTTTATATAATGAAATGTACATAAAAATTAATATGGAAGTTTTATAAAACAAATTTTATAAAATCTAACTTTTATAAAATTAATTTTATAAACTAATGGGAGTAGCATGGGAGTTGAAGCTCACATGCACTTAGATTCCTTTCTTGGTCAAAAACATTCCCATTCTCCATAAGCATGCCTAGCCACACTTGTTACTAGACACATAAATGCAAATACATCAAGTTTAACAAAAAAATTCTGCTCTCCTTGGTGCTTGCTGGCCATGAGTTTTGAGAGCACAAAGAGGGTTCAATTTCTTTTTTTGCAAGCTCATTTCAAGTGTAATTAAATCCTAACCAAAAGCTAGGGTGTTGGTGCATAAGTTTGGGGTATAACAACTTGAGGTTTCATTCTTTTGGAGCTCCATTCATCATCATCATCTTCATCACTCACTACCTAGCTTGGAGAAGGTATAAACTCCTTTCTTACTTGTAGTTTGTTAGTATGTTTCACAACTTGATCCTATTTGAGATTTAACTTTAAAAGGTTAAAGATTAACATGTTCAAAATGGTAATTTACTTGCTTCCGCTATTTTAATTCTAAAATGGTTTTAAGTATATTATGAACTTGTTAAATCCCAAGAATGGTATCTAGAGCCGAAGTTGTTGAAATATGCTTCGAGATGGTTATTAAACCCGCTATACATTTTGCATTTTATGTACATGCATGAAAATAGAATGCAAAAATTAATGGGTTTGGGTGGTTTGAAGTTTTGGCCGAAAATTAGGAGCCCCAAAAATGGGTTTTGGGTTCTTCTTTTTTTCATATTTTATTGTATGTTAAAGTTCACAATCAAGCCTTGACCTTGTGTTTGGATGGTTGAATGTTTGGTTGATTTAATTCATTTATTTGGTATATAATATTAATTCATTCATTTGGTTTGTAATATTTATTCATTTGGTTATATAATTTATTTTATATTTGGTATGTAAAATAGATTAGGTTGTATTTCATTTTCTAGACAAAATGTATTAGGACATATTTTGTAATAAGATGAAGACACAAGATGAAGACTTGGAAGAATACAAGAAGAAGCATTTGGATGCAAGATTAAGTGGGAGATTTAAAATCTCCTACTTTGTGTTATAACCCATTAACCGGTGTCATTTGTTTTCGGCTAAATAAATGTCTACCAAATTGGCTTGATTGTGAACATATTTGTTTTGCATGCATGGTTGTTTATTGTGTTTGTATATTTGGTTGCTACAAGTAAATCACATGTTAACAACAAGCAAAATGACAATTTAATTGGTTAAATTAAACATTATTAAACGACATGCAAAATGACAATTTAATTGGTTAAATTAAAAGTGGCAAAGGGACATTGATAAACGGTTATTAAGAACATGAAAAAGATCACATATATAAAATGGTTTATATCAAGTAATTGGCTTAATTACAAGACATGAAAATGGCTTTTCATAAGTACCATACACTAAATGCATGTTGGTGTATGGCATAAAAGTTTTCTTGAACTAGAATAAAGAAACCTTAAAAACCCTTTACTCACAAGGTTAACAAGTTTAATGCCATCCATTTATGTAAAGACTTAAACATGTTAAGGAACTAATAATGGGATAAAGGTCACCTAACCGTTATGAGCAAACTAATATGATTAAGGTGAATTTCGCATGCTAGTGGGATAAAGGTCACCTAACCACTTGTATGTCAAATTTACACATTTATACAAGTTGGACGACTTAATTTGGGAATCATGAACTTAGGGTCACCGAAGCATGAGGAACAAATAGGCGTTGATGGGATAAATTTGCCATGCAAAAGGATTGCATGATTCCATACCTTAGAAGTTGCAAAAGGATTGCAATTGTCATATAATGACTACCTAGCTAAATCAAATAACGGGATAAAGGTCACCTAACCGAAATTTAGTTTACCGTTGGATTCTAAAATTTAATATATCAATTGGATTTAAAAAGGGTATTGATTGTTAAATTAAAACTAATACTTAAACAACTTTGTTAAATTTTGTAGATGGCCGCCAATAACAACAACATGCCAAATGCACCAATCAACTTTAACAACCTATCGTTGAGGTCAATCCTCGAAAAGGAAAAACTCAACCATACGAATTTCATGGATTGGTTTTGCAATCTAAGAATTGTCCTCAAACTTGAGGATACGGCGTATGTGTTGGAAGACCCCATTCTTGATCAACCCGATGAGGATGATACGGAAGGTATGGCTTATTGGGATAAGTATTGCACCGATTCGGTGCAAGTCGCTTGCCTTATGCTTGGGACTATGATACCCGAACTCCAAAAGGACTTCGAGCATAATAGTGCATATGACATGATCACACAATTGAAGGAGATGTTCCTTCAACAAGCTTGTGTCGAGCGCTTCAAAACAGTTCGAGCGCTTCATGCATGTCGGATGGACGACTCCCAATCTATTTCATCTTATTTCCTTAAGATAAAAAGCCTAATTGATCGGGCGAACCTTCTAAATTGCAACGTGTCTAATGAATTAGCCACGGACCTTATCCTTAATTCTGTGTCAACAAGGTTTGACACATTCATAATAAATTACAACATGAATGGTTAGGATAAGAGCATTGGCGAATTACATGCCATGCTTAAGATGGCCGAAGCAAGCATGGGTAAAAGGGCTTCACGCGTGCTTATGATCAATGAAGGCTGGTCCAAAAACAATAACACTTCTAGGCCAAAGGTGGCTAAGAGGAAAGGACCTGCCTACCAAGGCAAGGGCAAGGGAAAAGGGAAAATGGTTACCCCAACCAACAATAATAAGAAGCAAAAGGTTGCTGGTAAAGCAAACCCCAAGGAAGATCCGTGCTTTGGTTGCGGTGAAATGGGTCACTGGAACCGCAACTGCCCGATCTACCTAAAGGAGTTGAAAGAAAAGAGGGATGCAGGGCAAACCTCAGGTAATGTATATATGGTATATATTGATCTTAGTATTACTTCTTCTAATACATGGGTATTAGACACAGGATGTGGAACTCACATTTGCAATTCTTTGCAGGGGTTCAAAAGAAGTAAACAAGGAGCGGGAACGACAAGTCTCTTCATGGGAAATGGTGCAAAGGTGCACGTAGAAGCTCAAGGAGACTTAGTTTTAAAGCTACAAACTGGGTTGGAGCTTGTTTTGAAAAATGTTTTGTATGCTCCTGATTTGACTCGAAACATTATTTCCATTTCCCTTTTAAGACAATGTGGTTTTGATTTCAATTTTATTGATGATGATATCCATGTTTCTTTAGATAATGTGTTCTATTTTAAGGCTTCGCCTTTGAATGGTATTTTTGAATTGGTTCATGATGACACATCATACAATAGCTCAATATACCATGCAAACACCAAGAAACTCAAAAGGGATTTGAGTGATTCCTACTTATGGCATTGTCGCCTTGGTCACATAAACAAGAACCGAATGCATACACTTCAAAAGAATGGCCTTTTGAAATCAAGTGAGCTAGACTCATTTGATGTATGTGAATCTTGTTTACAAGGAAAAATGACTAAAGCACTTTTCAAAGGGACCTATGAAAGGGCTAAGGACTTATTGGGATTAATACATTCGGATGTATGTGGACCCTTTAAGCCCATGACCAGGAGAGGTGAAAGATATTTCGTCACTTTCATTGATGACTTCAGTCGTTTCGGATATGTCTATTTATTAAGGCACAAGGACGGAACTTTTGAAGCATTCAAAGAATATCAAAACGAAGTACAAAATCAACTCAATAAGACAATCAAGGTACTTCGTACCGATAGAGGAGGTGAATACCTAAGCGATGCTTTTCAAGAGAATCTTAAAAGTTGTGGAATTATCTCGCAACTCACTCCTCATGGAACACCCCAACTTAATGGAGTATCCAAAAGGAGGAACCAAACCCTAATGGATATGGTTCGATCTATGATGGCAAGAAGCTCGTTACCTCTATCATTTTGGGGTTATTGTCTATTCTCCGCGGCTCATATTTTAAATATGGCCCCAACCAAGAAAGTGAAATGAACTCCTCATGAGATGTGGTTTGGAAAACCTCCTTCTCTATCATACTTAAACGTATGGGGATGTGAAGCTTACCCTAAGCATTACGTCCCTAATAAGTTGAATGCTTGATCCACAAAGTGTATCTTCATAGGATATCCCAAGGATGATATGGGATACTATTTCTATGATCCATTTGAGCAAAATGTATTTGTTGCTCGGAAGGCGGAATTCTTTGAAAATAAGTTCCTAATGGAAGGTATTAGTGAAAGGAAGATAAATCTTGAAGAGGTTCAAGATCAAATAGATGATACACAATTGGTTGACACTAGCACTCAACATGAAATTTTTGAGAATGATCAAATGGATGATCAAAGTATACAAGACGTTCGCAGATCTGGTAGGATTAGTAATCCTCCTTAGAGATATGGGTTTCTCATGGATGGTTGCTATGTGGTTGATTTGGATGAACCAACAAACTACCAAGATGCTTTATCAAGCATTGATAAAGAAAAATGGCAGGAGCCATGAATGCTGAGATGTAATCCATGTATGACAACCAAGTTTGGGAACTTGTTGAACAACCTACTGGCTCAAAGCTAGTTGATTGTAAATGGCTTTTCAAAATGAAAACCGACATACATGGAAACTTGGATACATATAAAGCTAGACTTGTAGCAAAAGGTTTCACTCAAACTCAAGGGGTTGACTATGATGAAACTTTTTCGCCTGTGGCAATGCTAAAGTCTATTAGGATATTATTTGCCATTGCTGCTCATTATGATTACGAAATATGGCAAATGGATGTCAAGACCGCTTTCGTAAATGAATATCTTGTGGAAGATGTCTATATGGCTCAGTCTGAAGGTTTTGTTGATCCGAAATATCCTAAAAAGGTATGCAAGTTAAAGAAGTCAATCTACGGATTGAAACAAGCATCTATAATGTGGAATCATCGTTTTAATGAGGAGGCCAAGAAATTTGGCTTCATTAAAAATGGTGATGAAGCTTGTGTATACAAGAAAGCTAGTGGGAGCACTATCATGTTCCTTGTACTATATGTGGATGATATATTGTTATTTGGAAATGATATTCCGGCAATGCAAGGTGTTAAAACTTGGCTAAGTAAATGCTTCTCCATTAAGGATCTTGGAGAAGCACAATACGTTTTGGGGATTGAGATCTACAGGGATAGATCCTAGAAACTGATAGGTTTGAATCAAAGTGCATACATTGAAAAGGTCTTGAAAAGGTTCAAGATGGAGAACTCTAAGAAAGGTTTGGTACCTATTCAAAGAGGAACGCTTCTCAGTTCATCTCAGTGCCCTACCACGAAAGATGAACAAGAGAGAATGAAGAAAGTCCCATATGCATATGCTATTGGGTCAATCATGTATGCAATGATATGTACTAGACCAGATGTGTCATGCGCTCTTAGCTTGACAAGTAGATACCAGAATAACCCAGGAAACTGAAGGTATTTCGTATGCCCGAGAGACATATTAAATAAATGTGGCTAATGTGTTATGATCCAAGTCGGGTCATACCCAATAACAAGCTTACTGACACCTTATACGTATTTAATCTTAACGATTGGATCATTAAATAAATACGCGACACTTGGATTTTAGAAAATCGGGTTTCTAAAATGTTATCACTTGAGATAAATTATTTGGATAATTTATATATATTAAGGATTTAATTATTTATAAGTTTAAATAATTATGTTGTGTTATACTTTATAAGTTGGTTTATAAAGTACAAATAACTTAAATAAAACTTGAGCTTTTATAAAAGTTTTATATAAATTACAACAAGTTTTATATAAATAACAAAATTGTTATTTAAGTGACATGAGTGGGCAGATTTTGGGACTCCAAGAAGTCCAACCCATGCTTGCTTTTGTTACTTCCTATATACACAACTCCTTAGGTGAATGTCCATGCTTGAACCAAGGTATTGACTCACTCTCTCAAGTGTAGAACTAGATATTCAAAACAAAAAAAAAAAAAAAAAAAAAAACTGCACAGATTCTTGCTGCTGTTGCTGTTTGGCCGTGGGCCTTTTGGGACTCAAAAGTGAGTTCTAAAATTGTTTTGCAAGCTCATATCAAGTGTTAATCAAATCCTAACTAAAGGCAAGGGTGTTGGGGTTATTGCTTGGGGTATTATACACTTGAGGCTTCAAGTTAGAGGCTCTATTCTACATCATCTTCATCATCCATTTGATTTCACCCTCAACTTGCTTGAGGAGGTAAAAACTCTAAACCCACTTTAGTTTGTAAGTATATTTCATAGCTTGATCCTTTCTTGGGGTTTAACTTTAAAATGGTTAAAGATTAACAAGTTACTAAATGGTAATATACATGCTTTCGCTTTGTAAGATTCTTAAATGGTTTTAAGCATTATGAACTTGTTAAATCCCAACAATGGTATATAGAGCCGAAGTTGATGGAATATGCTTCGAGATGTTTTTTTAAACCCACTATATTTTGCATTTTATGTACATGCATGAAAGAAAAATGCAAAAATTAAAGGGTTTGGGTGGGTATGTTGTTTAGGACGATTTGTTTGAGTCCCAAAATGGGTTTTGGACTCTTCCATTTTGGTCATATTTGTTGATATATTAAAGTTCACAATCATAGCCATGACCTTGTGTTTGAATGAATGTTTGTTTGGTTGATTTGTTAATCTTTCAATGTGGTTGTAATATTCATTCATTTGGTTTGTAATATTAATTATTCTTTTGGTATGTAATATTAATTTTGGTTATGTAATTTATTTTATATTTAGCATGTAAAATAGAATAGGTTGTATTTTCATTTTTTTAGAGAAAAATGTATTATGATATATTTTGTAAAAATGAAGATACAAGAAGGTGACAATGAAGAACACCAGGAAGGATGCAAGATTAAGTGGGAGATTTAAAATCTCATACTTTGTGTTATAACCCCTATACCGGTGGCATTTGTTTTCGGCTAAACAAATGTCTACCAAATTGGCTTGATTGTGAACATATTTGTTTTGCATGCATGGTTGTTTATTGTGTTTGTATGTTTGGTTGCTACAAGTAAATCACAAGATAACAACAAGCAAAATGACAATTTAATTGGTTAAATTAGACATTATTAACGACATGCAAAACGACAATTTAATTGGTTAAATTAAAAATGGCTAATGGGTTATAATAATTGGTTATTAAAACATATATAAAATGGTTTATATCAAGTAATTGGCTTAATTACAAGACATGAAAATGGTTTTTCATAAGTACCATACACTAAATGCATGTTGGTGTATGGCAAAAAAGTTTTCTTAAACTAGAAATAATGAAAACTTAAAATCTCTTATTAACAAGGCAAACAAGTTAAACGCCATCCTTTTGTGTGACACTTAGGCATATTAGGGAACTCCTAATGGGATAAAGGTCACCTAACCATTATGAGCAAACTAATATGATTAAGGTGAATTTCGCATGCTTGTGGGATAAAGGTCAATGTTAAATTTACACGTTTACACAAGTAGGACAACTTGATTTGAGAATCATGAACTTAGGGTCACCGAAGTATGAGGAACAAATAGGCGTTGATGGGATAAATATGCCATGCAAAAGGATTGCATGATCCCATAACTTAGAAGTTGCAAAAGGATTGCAATTGTCATATAATGACTACCTAGCTAAATCAAATGACGGGATAAAGGTCACCTAACTGAAATTTGGTTTACCGTTGGATTCTAAAATTTAATAAATATCAATTGGATTTAAAGGGTATTGATTGTTAAATTAAAATTGATACTTAAACAACTTTGTTAAATTTTGTAGACGGCCGCCAATAACAACAACATTCCAAACGCACCAATCAACTTTAACAACCTACCGTTGAGGTCTATCCTCGAAAAGGAAAAACTCAACCATACAAACTTCATGGATTGGTTTCGCAATCTAAGAATTGTCCTCAAACTAGAGGATAGGGCGTATGTGCTGGAAGACCCCATTCCCGATCAACCGGACGAGGATGATACGGAAGGCATGACTTATTGGGATAAGTATTGCACCGATTCGGTGCAAGTCGCTTGCCTTATGCTTGGGACTATGATACCCGAACTCCAAAAAGGACTTCGAGCATCATAGTGCATATGACATGATCACACAATTGAAGGAGATGTTCCTTCAACAAGCTCGTGTCGAGCGCTTCGAAACGGTTCGAGCGCTTCATGCATGTCGGATGGGTGACTCCCAATCCGTTTCATCTTATGTCCTTAAGATGAAAAGCCTAATTGATCGAGCGAACCGTCTAAATTGCAACGTATCTAATGAATTAGCTACATACCTTATGAAATGTCCCGTTCTTATTGATTAAAAATGTTCCATATTAATTGATTTCGTTGCGAGGTTTTGACCTCTATATGAGACGTTTTTCAAAGACTGCATTCATTTTGAAACAAACCATAACCTTTATTTCATCAATAAAGGTTTAAAAAGCTTTATGTAGATTATCAAATAATGATAATCTAAAATATCCTGTTTACACATGACTATTAAATAATGGTTTACAATACAAATATGTTACAACGAAATAAGTTTCTTGAATGCAGTTTTTATACAATATCATACAAGCATGGACTCCAAATCTTGTCCTTATTTAAGTATACGACAGCGGAAGCTTTTAATAATCACCTGAGAATAAACAAGCTTAAAACGTCAACAAAAATGTTGGTGAGTTATAGGTTTAACCTATATATATCAAATCGTAACAATAGACCACAAGATTTCATATTTCAATATACATCCCATACATAGAGATAAAAATCATTCATATGGTGAACACCTGGTAACCGACATTAACAATATGCATATAAGAATATCCCCATCATTCCGGATCCTCCTTCGGACATGATATAAATTTCGAAGTACTAAAGCATCCGGTACTTTGGATGGGGCTTGTTGGGCCCGATAGATCTATCTTTAGGATTCGCGTCAATTAGGGTGTCTGTTCCCTAATTCTTAGATTACCAGACTTAATAAAAAGGGGCATATTCGATTTCGATAATTCAACCATAGAATGTAGTTTCACGTACTTATGTCTATTTTGTAAATCATTTATAAAACCTGCATGTATTCTCATCCCAAAAATATTAGATTTTAAAAGTGGGACTATAACTCACTTTCACAGATTTTTACTTCGTCGGAAAGTAAGACTTGGCCACTGGTCGATTCATGAACCTATAACAAATATGTACATATATATCAAAGTATGTTCAAAATATATTTACAACACTTTTAATACATTTTGATGTTTTAAGTTTATTAAGTCAGCTGTCCTCGTTAGTAACCTACAATTAGTTGTCCACAGTTAGATGTACAGAAATAAATCGATATATATATTATCTTGAATCAATCCACGACCCAGTGTATACACGTCTTAGGCTAGATCACAACTCAAAGTATATATATTTTTGGAATCAACCTCAACCCTGTATAGCTAACTCCAACATTACTGCATATAGAGTGTCTATGGTTGTTCCAAATAATATATATACATGGGTCGATATGATATGTCAAAACATTTGCATACGTGTCTATGGTATTCCAAGATTACATAATATATTAGAATACGTGTATAATACAATATAAGTTAGCTAGGATATGATTTGTATAGAATTGTTAATATTTCCCGTAGCTACAAAAATAAAAAATATCCAATCTTGTTTTACCCATAACTTCTTCATTTTAAATCCGTTTTGAGTGAATCAAATTGCTATGGTTTCATATTGAACTCTATTTTATGAATCTAAACAGAAAAAGTATAGGTTTATTGTTGGAAATATAAGTTACAAGTCGTTTTTGTAAGATGTAGTCATTTCAGTCGAAAGAACGACGTCTTGATGACCATTTTGAAAAACATACTTCCACTTTGAGTTTAACCATGATTTTTGGATATAGTTTCATGTTCATAAGAAAAATCATTTTCCCAGAAGAACAACTTTTAAATCAAAGTTTATCATAGATTTTAATTATCCAAACCAAAACAGCCCCCAGTTTCACTACGACGGCGTATATCCGATTTTATGGTGTTCATCGTGTTTCCAGGTTTTAAATCATTAAGTTAGCATATCATATAGATATAGAACATGTGTTTAGTTGATTTTAAAAGTCAATTTAGAAGGATTAACTTTTATTTGCGAACAAGTTTAGAATTAACTAAACTATGTTCTACTGATTACAAGTTTAGAATTAGCTTTATATGTATGAATCGAATGATGTTATGAACATTATTACTACCTCAAGTTTTCTGGATAAAACTACTGGAAATGAGAAAAATAGATCTAGCTTCAAAGGATCCTTGGATGGCATGAAAGTTCTTGAAGCAGAATCATGACACGAAAACAGTTCAAGTAAGATTTTCACTCGAAATAAGATTGTTATAGTTGTAGAAATTGAATCAAAGTTTGAATATGAATATTACCTTGAATTAGAAAGATAACCTACTATAAATAACAAAGGTTCCTTGATCTTAGATGATTACTTGGAATGGATTAGAAAGCTTGGAAGTAGACTTGCAAACTTGGAAGTATTCTTGATTTTTATGAAACTATACTTATGGAATTTATGAAGAACACTTAGAACTTGAAGATGGAACTTGAGAGAGATTAATTAGATGAAGAAAATTGAAGAATGAAAGTGGTTATAGGTGTTTTTGGTTGTTGGTATATGGATTAGATATAAACGATATGTAATTTTGTTTTCATGTAAATAAGTCATGAATGATTACTAATATTTTTGTAATTTTATGAGATATTTCATGCTAGTTTCCAAATTATGGTTCCCACATGTGTTAGGTGACTCAAATGGGCTGCTAAGAGCTGATCATTGGAGTGTATATATCAATAGTACATACATCTAAAAGCTGTGTATTTTACGAGTACGAATACGGGTGCATACGAGTAGAATTGTTGATGAAACTGAACGATGATGTAATTGTAAGCATTTTTGTTAAGTAGAAGTACTTTGATATGTGTCTTGAATTCTTTCAAAAGTGTAAGAATACATATCAAAACACAGCATGTATATACATTCTAATGGAGTCGTTAAGTCTTCGTTAGTCATTACATGTAAGTGTTGTTTTGAAACCTTTAAGTTAACGATCTCAATTAATGTTGTTAACCTAATGTTTATTATATCAAATGAGATGTTAAATTATCATATTATCATGATATTATGATGTATGAATATCTCTTAATATGATATATACATTAAAATATCGTTACAACGATAATCGTTACATATAAGTCTCGTTTCGTAATTCTTGAGTTAGTAGTCTTGTTTTTACATATGTAGTTCACTGTTAACACACTTAATGATATATTTAAATATCATTTTATCATGTTAAATATAGTGTATCAATATCTTAATATGATACATATGTATTTAGTAGACGTTATCATAACGATAATCGTTATATATATCATTTCGAGTTTCTTAACTTAGTAATCTCATTTCTTATGTATATCACACATTGTTAATATACTTAGTGAGATACTTACTCATTATAATCTCATGTCAAACATATGTATATATATGTCTATATATACCACAACATGTAGTTTTTACAATTTTGTAACGTTCGTGAATCGCCGGTCAACTTGGGTGATCAATTGTCTATATGAAACTTATTTCATTAAATCAAGTCTTAACAAGTTTGATTGCTTAACACATTGGAAACATTTAGTCATGTAAATATCAATCTCAATTAATATATATAACCATGGAAAAGTTCGGATCACTACAGTACCTACCCGTTAAATAAATTTCGTCCCGAAATTTTAAGCTGTTGAAGGTGTTGACGAATCTTCTGGAAATAGATGCGGGTATTTCTTCTTCATCTGATCTTCACGCTCTCAGGTGAACTCGGGTCCTCTACGAGCATTCCATCGAACCTTAACAATTTGTATTTTGTTTTATTTTAGTCTCTTAACCTCACGATCCATTATATCGATGGGTTCTTCAATGAATTGAAGTTTTTCATTGATTTGGATTTCGTCCAACGGAATAGTGAGATCTTCTTTAGCAAAACATTTCTTCAAATTCGAGACGTGGAAAGTGTTATGTACAGCCACGAGTTGCTGAGGTAGCTCCAGTTGGTAAGCTACTGGTCCGACACGATCTATAATCTTGAATGGTCCAATGTACCTTGGATTTAGTTTCCCCCGTTTACCAAATCAAAAAACGCCTTTCCAAGGTGAAACCTTAAGCATGACCATTTCTCCAATTTCAAACTCTATATCTTTTCTTTTACTATCCGCGTAGCTCTTTTGTCGACTCTGTCCGGTTTTCAATCGTTGTTGAATTTGGATGATTTTCTCGGTAGTTTCTTTTATTATCTCCTGACCCATAATCTGTCTATCCCCCACTTCATTCCAACAAATCGGAGACCTGCACTTTCTACCATAAAGTGCCTCAAACGGCGCCATCTCAATACTAGAATGATAACTGTTGTTGTAGGAAAATTCTGCTAATGGTAGGTGTCGATCCCAACTGTTTCCGAAATCAATAACACATGCTCGTAGCATGTCTTCAAGCGTTTGTAGCATCCTTTTGCTCTGCCCATCAGTTTATGGATGATAGGCAGTACTCATGTCTAGATGAGTTCCTAATGCTTGTTGTAATGTCTGCCAGAATCTTGAAATAAATCTACCATCCCTATCAGAGATAATAGAGATTGGTATTCCATGTCTGGAGACGACTTCCTTCAAATACAGTCATGCTAACTTCTCCATCTTGTCATCTTCTCTTATTGGCAGGAAGTGTGCTGATTTGGTGAGACGATCAACTATTACCCAAATAGTATCAAAACCACTTGCAGTCCTTGGCAATTTAGTGATAAAATCCATGGTAATGTTTTCCCATTTCCATTCCGGGATTTCGGGTTGTTGAAGTAGACCTGATGGTTTCTGATGCTCAGCTTTGACCTTAGAACACGTCAAACATTCTCCTACATATTTAGCAATATCGGCTTTCATACCCGGCCACCAAAAGTGTTTCTTGAGATCTTTATACGTCTACTCTGCTCTGGGATGTATTGAATATATGGTTTTATGTGCTTCTTTAAGTACCATTTCTCTCACATCTCCAAACCTTGGTACCCAAATTCTATCAGCCCTATATCGGGTTCCATCTTCCTGAATATTAAGATGTTTCTCTAATCCTTTGGATATCTCATTCTTCAACTTTCCTTCTTTTACAACCCCCTGTTGCGCCTCCTTTATTTGAGTAGTAAGGTTAGTACGAATAAATTCATAGCTTTTACCCGTATAGGTTCTCTGTCCTTTCTACTCAAAGCGTCGGCTACCACATTCGCCTTCCCCGGGTGGTATCGAATCTCAAAATCTTAATCATTCAACAGTTCAATCCACATGCGTTGTCTCATATTCAGCTGCTTCTGATTAAATATATATTGGAGACTTTTGTGGTCGGTATATATAATACTTTTGACCCCATATAAATAATGCCTCCAAGTCTTTAATGCAAAAACAACAACACCCAATTCCAAATCGTGAGTTGTATAATTTTGCTCATGAATCTTCAATTGTCTAAATGCATAAGTAATCAGCTCGTTCGTTGCATTAATACACAACTGAGACCTTTCTTTGATGCGTCACAATAAATCACAAAATCATCATTCCCTTCAGGCAATGACAATATAGGTGCCGTAGTTAGCTTTTTCTTCAATAACTGAAACGCCTTCTCTTGGTCATCCTTCCATTCAAATTTCTTCCCTTTATGCGTTAATGCAGTCAAGGGTTTTGCTATTTTGGAGAAATCTTGGATGAATCTTCTGTAGTAACTAGCCAATCCTAAAAATTGACGTATATGCTTCGGAGTTTTTGGAGTTTCCCACTTTTTAACAGTTTCTATCTTTGCCGGATCCACCTGGATACCTTCTTTGTTCACTATGTGACCGAGGAATTGAACTTCTTTCAACCAAAATGAACACTTTGAAAACTTAGCGTACAGTTTTTCTTTCCTCAATACTTCGAGCACTTTTCTCAAATGTTCTTCGTGCTCTTGATCATTCTTTGAGTAAATAAGTATGTCATCGATGAAAACAATGACAAACTTGTCAAGATATGGCCCACACACTCGGTTCATAAGGTCCATGAACACAGCTGGTGCGTTAGTCAATCCAAACGGCATAACCATAAACTCGTAATGACCATAACGCGTCCTAAAAGCAGTTTTTGGAATATCATCCTCCTTTACTCGCATTTGATGATATCCAGAACGTAAATTGATTTTCGAATAAACCGACGAGCCTTGTAGTTGATCAAATAAGTCGTCAATTCTCGGCAGTGGATAACTGTTTTTGATGGTAAGTTTATTCAACTCTCTGTAGTCAATACACAACCTAAATGTAACATCCTTCTTCTTAACAAACAAAACAGGAGCTCCCCATGGTGATGTGCTTGGTCGAATGAAACCACGTTCTAATAGTTCTTGCAGTTGGCTTTGCAGTTCTTTCATCTCGCTGGGTGCGAGTCTCTAAGGAGCACAAGCTATTGGTGCAGCTCCTGGTACAAGATCTATTTGAAATTCAACGGATCGCTGTGGGGGTAATCCCGGTAATTCTTTCGGAAATACATCAGGAAATTCTTTTGCGACGGGAACATCATTGATGCTCTTTTCTTCAATTTGTACTTTCTCGACGTGTGCTAGAACAGCATAGCAACCTTTTCTTATTAGTTTTTTTGTGCCTTCAAATTACTAATAAGATGTAGCTTCGTGTTGCCCTTTTCTCCGTACACCATTAAGGGTTCTCCTTCTTCTCGTACAATGCGAATTGCATTTTTGTAACACGATCTCTGCTTTCATCTCCTTCAGCCAGTCCATGCCAACTATTACATCAAAACTCCCTAACTCTACTGGTATCAAATCAATCTTAAATATTTCGCTACCCAGTTTAATTTCTCGATTCCGGCATATATAATCTGCTGAAATTAATTTACCATTTGCTAATTCGAGTAAAAATTTACTATCTAACGGCGTCAATGGACAACTTAATTTAGCACAAAAATCTCTACTCATATAGCTTCTATCCGCACCCGAATCAAATAAAACATAAGCAGATTTATTGTCAATAAGAAACGTACCCGTACAAAGCTCCGGGTCTTCCTGTGCCTCTGCCGCGTTAATATTGAAAACTCTTCCGCAGCCTTGTTCATTCGTGTTCTCCTGGTTCGGGCAATTTCTAATAATGTGGCCCGGTTTTCCACATTTATGACAAACTACATTGGCATAACTTGCTCCGACACTACTTGTTCAGCCATTACTCATTCCGACACCATTTGTTCCTTTCATTCTGTTAACCCCTGGTCCGTAGAACTCACACTTCGCCGCGCTATGACCATTTCTTTTACACTTGTTGCAAAATTTGGTGCAGAACCCCGAGTGATACTTTTCACACGTTTGGCATAGCTGCTTATGATTGTTGTTGTTGTTGCGGTTGTTATTGTTATTGTAGTTGTTGTTGTTGTTGTTGTTGTTGTTGTGCCGTTTGTTATATTTGCGATTGATGTTGCAATTGTTGGGATAGTTGTTGTTGTTTTGGTGACTCTTATCACCGTTTTCCTCCCACTTTCTTTTGACTAGCTTCACGTTGGCCTCTTCGGCCGCCTGTTCTTTAATTCTTCCCTCAATCTGGTTTACTAGTTTGTGAGCCATTCTACATGCCGTTTGTATGGAGGCAGGCTCGTGTGAACTTATATCTTCCTCATGTTCGAACGCTCTCGGACACAATAGGCACAATTCTGTGAATCGTCTTTCGTACAAAGTAATATCGAATCCCTGTGTTCGTAACCCTCTAAGTTCTGACTTGAGCTTATTGACCTCAGTTCTGGGACGGTACTTCTCGTTCATCAAGTGCTTGAATGCTGACCACGGTAGTGCATAAACAGCATCTTGTCCCACTTGCTCTAGATAGGTATTCCACCATGTTAACGCAATACCTGTGAAGGTATGCGTAGCGTACTTCAATTTATCTCCTTCAGCACACTTACTTATGGCAAACACCGATTCAACTTTCTCAGTCCACCGTTTCAATCCGATTGGTCCTTCGGTCCCATCAAATTCTGAAGGTTTACAGGCAGTGAATTCCTTGTAGGAGCATCCTACACGATTTCTTGCGCCGTTAGTTGTATTGCTAGATTTAGAGTTATTGTTGGTATGTAGCGCGGCCTGTACTACGGCTATGTTTGAAGCAAGAAAGGCACGCAATTCCTCTTCGATCATTTTTAAGGTGTGTCGAGTAGTCGGTGCCATTTCCTTCAAAATAGTCAAATGAAACAAGTTAATCATACAGAATATTAAGAGTAGTCAATAGTATCTCGTAGCATAATATGAACTCATTTATAAAAGCTTTTTCTTCATATTAGCGTTTTATAAGTTTAAATTCGGGTACTACCTACCCGTTAAGTTCATACTTAGTAGCTAATATACAATTCAACTACTACAATTCCATATGAAAAACTGATTATAATAATATATCACATACAAATATTCTTCAAACTTACAACTTCGCTATATTACATATAACATGAAATATAGTACACTATGATACAGGACAGTTTTGAAGATAAATCTAGTTAATACGCAAGTTGTTCAGCAAAGGAAATAAAGACACGTAATTCATAAGTCCAGAAACAAGTCATGCATTCTGGTTTTACTAAGACGACTTCCCATCCTTGGTCTTGTGGAAAATAACTGTTATGACAATTGGCTAGGCAGCATGTTGTAATGTCGTCAAAAGGACGAGGGTTTCGTAATGTCCAACAGCCCCGTAATAATCTATATACCTTGTTTCTCACCTCAACTACTGAATCCGTCACTTTGTGGGAAAGTTTTATTTAAAAGCTGCAATCCGATATTCTTTTTCTCACTTTGGTAAGAAGCGAACATCACTAACCCGTAAGCATAACATGCTTCGTTATGTTGCATGTTAGAAGCTCTTTCTAATTCACGAAATCCTATGTTGGGATATGTTGAGTCAAAATAGGTTCTTAACCCGTAGCGTAAAATTGCATTTGGGTTCCCCGCATTTAACGCTTTAAAGAAAACACGGCGTAACTTAAAGTCTCCCCAATGTGATATACCCCACCTATCAAAGGAAAGCCTTTTATAAACTAAGGCATTTCTAGAAAGTCTTTCAAATGTTTGACAAGTTAATTTCGCCATAACTAAATGTGCTGATGAATTCTGACCGACTCTAGACAAGATTTCCTCAATCATATCCTCTGGTAGGTCTTCTAAAATATTCGGTTGTCTACCCTTAACGTCCATTTTGTTTTTATACTGTAAAATAGACAAGGATCAGATTCGTAATAACAAACAATACAAGAAATTTTTACATAGAACATAAAAGTACAAGCACACTACAATACATTTATTACACAATATGCTCACACCCCTCTAATCTGAATCACTGGTTTCTTCTTCTTCGAACTTGGTTCTTTTTCCTAATCTTCTAGGGATATATGATGTTCCTCTAATACGAGTCGTCGTTTTCCACATTGGTTTAGAAAAACCTGGTGGTTTAGAGGTTCCCGGGTTATTGTCACGATATTGAAAATACGGGTGTTGACGGTACATATAAAGTTCATCGGGGTCGGAATCAGATTTCTCTATTTTTATACCCTTTCCCTTATTGTTCTCTTTTGCCTTATTAAATTGTGTTGGGGTAGTTTCTATAACATAATCGGAATCCTTGTCGGGATCCGATTCATCGGAGAATTGGTAATCCTCCCAATACTTTGCTTCCTTGGCGGAAACACCATTGACCATAATTAACTTTGGTCGGTTGGTTGAGGATTTTCTTCTACTTAACCGTTTTATTATTTCCCCCACTGGTTCTATTTCTTCTTCCGGTTCCGATTCTTCTTCCGGTTCCTCTTCGGGAACTTGTGAATCAGTCCACGAATCATTCCAATTTACATTTGACTCTTCATTATTATTAGGTGAGTCAATGGGACTTGTTCTAGAGGTAGACATCTATCACATAATATCAAATACGTTAAGAGATTAATATATCACATAATATTCACATGTTAAAAATATATAGTTTCCAACAAAATTTGTTAAGCAATCATTTTTCAAGTAAACACGGTCGAAGTCCAGACTCACTAATGCATCCTAACAAACTCGATAAGATACACTAATGCAAAATTCTGGTTCTCTAAGACCAACGCTCGGATACCAACTGAAATGTCCCGTTCTTATTGATTAAAAACGTTCCATATTAATCGATTTCGTTGCGAGGTTTTGACCTCTAT
Source organism: Rutidosis leptorrhynchoides (assembly GCF_046630445.1). Taxonomy (NCBI): domain Eukaryota; kingdom Viridiplantae; phylum Streptophyta; class Magnoliopsida; order Asterales; family Asteraceae; genus Rutidosis; species Rutidosis leptorrhynchoides. Next base: position 105,362,549 of record NC_092343.1, read on the forward strand.
ATGAGACGTTTTTCAAAGACTGCATTCATTTTAAAACAAACCATAACCTTTATTTCATCAATAAAGGTTTAAAAAGCTTTACGTAGATTATCAAATAATGATAATCTAAAATATTCTGTTTACACACGACTATTAAATAATGGTTTACAATACAAATATGTTACAACGAAATAAGTTTCTTGAATGTAGTTTTTACACAATATCATACAATCATGGACTCCAAATCATGTCCTTATTTAAGTATGTAACAGCGGAAGCTCTTAATAATCACCTGAGAATAAATATGCTTAAAACGTTAACAAAAATGTTGGTGAGTTATAGGTTTAACCTATATATATCAAATCGTAACAATAGACCACAAGATTTCATATTTCAATATACATCCCATACATAGAGATAAAAATCATTCATATAGTGAACACCTGGTAACCGACATTAACAATATGCATATAAGAATATCCCCATCATTCCGGGATCCTCCTTCGGACATGATATAAATTTTGAAGTACTAAAGCATCCGGTACTTTGGATTGGGCTTGTTGGGCCCGATAGATCTATCTTTAGGATTCGCGTCAATTAGGGTGTCTGTTCCCTAATTCTTAGATTACCAGACTTAATAAAAAGGGGCATATTCGATTTCGATAATTCAACCATAGAATGTAGTTTCACGTACTTGTGTCTATTTTGTAAATCATTTATAAAACCTGCATGTATTCTCATCCCAAAAATATTAGATTTTAAAAGTGGGACTATAACTCACTTTCACAGATTTTTACTTCGTCGGGAAGTAAGACTTGGCCACTGGTCGATTCATGAACCTATAACAAATATGTACATATATATCAAAGTATGTTTAAAATATATTTACAACACTTTTAATACATTTTGATGTTTTAAGTTTATTAAGTCAGCTGTCCTCGTTAGTAACCTACAACTAGTTGTTCACAGTTAGATGTACAGAAATAAATCGATATATATTATCTTGAATCAATCCACGACCCAGTGTATACACGTCTTAGGCTAGATCACAACTCAAAGTATATATATTTTTGGAATCAACCTCAACCCTGTATAGCTAACTCCAACATTACTGTATATAGAGTGTCTATGGTTGTTCCAAATAATATATATACATGGGTCGATATGATATGTCAAAACATTTGCATACGTGTCTATGGTATTCCAAGATTACATAATATATTAGAATACATGTATAATATAATATAAGTTAGCTAGGATATGATTTGTATAGAATTGTTAATATTTCCCGTAGCTACAAAAATAAAAAATATCCAATCTTGTCTTACCCATAACTTCTTCATTTTAAATCCGTTTTGAGTGAATCAAATTGCTATGGTTTCATATTGAACTCTATTTTATGAATATAAACATAAAAAGTATAGGTTTATAGTCGAAAATATAAGTTACAAGTCGTTTTTGTAAGAAGTAGTCATTTCAGTCGAAAGAACGACGTCTTGATGACCATTTTGAAAAACATACTTCCACTTTGAGTTTAACCATGATTTTTGGATATAGTTTCATGTTCATAAGAAAAATTATTTTCTCATAAGAACAACTTTTAAATCAAAGTTTATCATAGTTTTTAAATATCCAAACCAAAACAGCCCCCAGTTTCACTACGACAGCATATATCCGATTTTATGGTGTTCATCGTGTTTCCAGGTTTTAAATCATTAAGTTAGCATATCATATAGATATAGAACATGTGTTTAGTTGATTTTAAAAGTCAATTTATAAGGATTAACTTTTGTTTGCGAACAAGTTTAGAATTAACTAAACTATGTTCTACTGATTACAAGTTTAGAATTAGCTTTATATGTATGAATCGAATGATGTTATGAATATTATTACTACCTCAAGTTTTCTAGATAAAACTACTGGAAATGAGAAAAATAGATCTAGCTTCAAAGGATCCTTGGATGGCATGAAAGTTCTTGAAGCAGAATCATGACACGAAAACAGTTCAAGTAAGATTTTCACTCGAAATAAGATTGTTATAGTTGTAGAAATTGAATCAAAGTTTGAATATGAATATTACCTTGAATTAGAAAGATAACCTACTGTAAATAACAAAGGTTCCTTGATCTTAGACGATTACTTGGAATGGATTAGAAAGCTTGGAAGTAGACTTGCAAACTTGGAAGTATTCTTGATTTTTATGAAACTATACTTATGGAATTTATGAAGAACACTTAGAACTTGAAGATGGAACTTGAGAGAGATCAATTAGATGAAGAAAATTGAAGAATGAAAGTGTTTGTAGGTGTTTTTGGTCGTTGGTATATGGATTAGATATAAAGGATATGTAATTTTGTTTTCATGTAAATAAGTCATGAATGATTACTAATATTTTTGTAATTTTATGAGATATTTCATGCTAGTTGCCAAATGATGGTTCCCACATGTGTTAGGTGACTCATATGGGCTGCTAAGAGCTGATCATTAGAGTGTATTTACCAATAGTACATACATCTAAAAGCTGTGTATTGTACGAGTACGAATACGAGTGCATACGAGTAGAATTGTTGATGAAACTGAACGAGTATGTAATTGTAAGCATTTTTGTTAAGTAGAAGTACTTTGATATGTGTCTTGAAGTCTTTCAAAAGTGTAAGAATACATATCAAAACACAACATGTATATACATTCTAATGGAGTCGTTAAGTCTTCGTTAGTCATTACATGTAAGTGTTGTTTTGAAACCTTTAAGTTAACGATCTCAATTAATGTTGTTAACCCAATGTTTATTATATCAAATGAGATGTTAAATTATCATATTATCATGATATTATGATGTATGAATATCTCTTAATATGATATATACAGTAAAATATCGTTACAACGATAATCGTTACATATAAGTCTCGTTTCGTAATTCTTGAGTTAGTAGTCTTGTTTTTACATATGTAGTTCATTGTTAACACACTTAATGATATATTTAAATATCATTTTATCATGTTAAATATAGTGTATCAATATCTTAATATGATACATATGTATTTAGTAGACGTTATCATAACAATAATCGTTATATATATCATTTCGAGTTTCTTAACTTAGTAATCTCATTTCTTATGTATATCACACATTGTTAATATACTTAGTGAGATACTTACTCATCATAATCTCATGTCAACATATATATATATATATATATATGTCTATATATACCACAACATGTAGTTTTTACAATCTTGTAACGTTCGTGAATCGCCGGTCAACTTGGGTGATCAATTGTCTATATGAAACTTATTTCATTAAATCAAGTCTTAACAAGTTTGATTGCTTAACACGTTGGAAACATTTAGTCATGTAAATATCAATCTCAATTAATATATATAAACATGGAAAAGTTCGGGTCACTACACCTTATCCTTAATTCTTTGTCAAAAAGGTTTGACACATTCATATTGATTTACAATATGAATGGTTGGGATAAGAGCATTGGCGAATTACATGCCATGCTTAAGACGGCCAAAGCAAGCATGGGTAAAAGGGCTTCACCCGTGCTTATGATCAATGAAGGCGAGTCCAAAATCAATAATACTTCTAAGCCAAAGGTGGATAAGAGGAAAGGACCCACCTACCAAGGCAAGGGCAAGGGAAATGGGAAGATGGTTACCCCAACCAACAATAACAAGAAGCAAAAGGTTGCTGGTAAAGCAAACCCCAAGGAAGATTCGTGCTTTGGTTGCGGTGAAATGGGTCACAGGAAATGCAACTTCCCGGTCTACCTAAAGGAGTTGAAAGAAAAGAGGGATGCAGGGTAAACCTCAGGTAATGTATATATGGTATACATTGAGCTTAGTATTACTTCTTCTATTACATGGGTATTACACACAGGATGTGGAACTCATATTTGCAATTCTTTGTAGGAGTTCAAAAGAAGTAATCAAGATGCGGGAACAACAAGTCTCTTCATGGGAAATGGAGCAAGCGTACAAGTGAAAGCTCAAGGAGACTTTGTTTTGAAGCTATCAGGTGGTTTGGAGCTTATTTTGAAAAATGTTTTGTATGCACCCGATTTATCTCGAAACATTATTTCTGTATCCCATTTGAAACAATATGGTTTTAATATTAATTTCATTAATGATGATATTCATGTTTATTTAGATGATGTGTTCTATTTTAAGGCTTCGCCTTTAAATGGTATTTATGAATTGGTTCATGACGACACATCATACAATAGCTCAATGTTCCATGCAAACACCAAGAAACTCAAAAGGGATTTGAGTGATTCCTACTTATGGCATTGTCGTCTTGGTCACATAAACAAGAATCGAATGCATACACTTCAAAAGAATGGACTTTTGAAATCAAATGAACTAGACTCGTTTGATGTATGTGAATCTTGTTTACAAGGCAAAATGACTAAAGCACCTTTCAAAGGGACCTATGAAAGGGCTAAGGACTTATTGGGATTAATACATTCGGATGTATGTGGACCCTTTAAGCCCATGACTAGGAGAGGTGAAAGATACTTCGTCACTTTCATTGATGACTTCAGTCGTTTCAGATATGTCTATTTATTAAGGCACAAGGACGAAACTTTTGAAGCATTCAAAGAATATCAAAACGAAGTACAAAATCAACTCAATAAGACAATCAAGGTACTTCTTACCGATAGAGGAGGTGAATACCTAAGCGATGCTTTCCAAGATCATCTTAAAAGTTGTGGGATTATCTCTCAACTCACTCCTCCCGGAACACCCCAACTTAATGGAGTATCCGAAAGGACGAACCGAACCCTAATGGATATGGTTCGATCTATGATGGCAAGAATCTCGTTACCTCTATCATTTTGGGGTTATTGTCTATGCTCGACGGCTCGTATTTTAAATATGGCCCCAACCAAGAAAGTGGAACGAACACCTCATGAGATGTGGTTTGGAAAACCTCCATCTCTTTCATACTTAAAGGTATGGGGATGTGAAGCTTATCCTAAGCGTTACATCCCTAATAAGTTAAATGCTCGATCCATGATGTGTATCTTCATAGGATATCACAAGGATGATATTATATACTATTTCTATGATCCATCCGAGCAAAATGTATTTGTTGCTCGGAAGGCAGAATTCCTTGAAACTAAGTTCCTAATGGAAGGTAATAGTGAAAGGAAGATAGATCTTGAAGAAGTTCAAGATCAAGTAGATGATACACAATTGGTTGACAATAGCGCTCAACATGAAAATGTTGAGAATGATCAAATGGATGATCAAAGTGTACAAGACGTTCACAGATCTGGTAGGATTAGTAATCCTCCTGAGAGATATGGGTTTCTCATGGATGGTTGCTATGTGGTTGATTTGGATGAACCAATAAACTACCAAGATGCTTTATCAAGGATTGATAAAGAAAAATGGCAGGAAGCCATGAACGCTGAGATGCAATCCATGTATGACAACCAAGTTTGGGAACTTGTTGTACAACCTACTGGCTCAAGGCTAGTTGATTGTAAATGGCTTTTCAAAATGAAAACCGACATACATGGAAACTTGGATACATATAAAGCTAGACTTATAGCAAAAGGTTTCACTCAAACTCAAGGGGTTGACTATGATGAAACTTTTTCACCTGTGGCAATGCTAAAGTCTATTAGGATATTACTTGCCATTGCTGCTCATTATGATTATGAAATATGGCAAATGGATGTCAAGATCACTTTCCTAAATGGACATCTTGAGGAAGATGTCTATATGGTTTAGCCTGAAGGTTTTGTTGATCCGAAATATCCTAAAAAGGTATGCAAGTTAAAAAAGTCAATCTACGGATTGAAATAAGCATCTAGAATGTGGAATCATCATTTTAATGAGGAGGCCAAGTAATTTGGCTTCATTAAAAATGGTGATGAAGCTTGTGTATACAAGAAAGCTAGTGGGAGTACTATCATGTTCCTTATACTATATGTGGATGATATATTGTTATTTGGAAATGATATTCCGGTAATGCAAGGTGTTAAAACTTGGCTAACAAAATGCTTCTCTATTAAGGATCTTGGAGAAGCACAATACGTTTTGGGGATTGGGATCTACAGGGATAGATCCAAGAAACTGATAGGTTTGAATCAAAGTACATACGTTGAAAAGGTCTTGAAAAGGTTCAAGATGGAGAACTCTAAGAATGGTTTGGTACCTATTCAAAGAGGAATGCTTCTCAGTTCATCTCAGTGCCCTACCACGAAAGATGAACAAGAGATAATGAAGAAAGTCCCGTACACATCTGCTATTGGGTCAATCATGTATGCAATGATATGCAGTAGACCAGATGTGTCATGCGCTCTTAGCTTGACAAGTAGATACCAGAATAACCCAGGAAACAGTCATTGGATTGCGGTTAAAAATATATTGAAATACCTTAGGAGGACTAAGGATATGTTTCTAATATATGGGTCTGGTGAGGAAGAACTCGCAGTAAAAGGTTACGTGGACACGAGTTTCCAAACTGATCGAGATGATTCTCGATCACAATCCAGTTATATCTTCACATTAAATGGAGGTGCGGTCTCTTGGAAGAGTTCAAAACAGGATGTTGTTGCTTTATCCACTACAGAATCGGAGTACATTGCCGCCTCATTGGCAGCTCAGGAAGCTGCATGGATGAAGAAATTCATCGACGACTTAGGAGTAGTCCCTTCCATTCAGGACCCTCTTGAGATCTTTTGTGACAACGATGGTGCGATTGCTCAAATCAAGGAACCTCGTGCTCACCAAAAGACCCATCACATTGAGCGGAGATTCAACTACATAAGGGATGAAGTTGAAAAGGAAAATATATGTATTATATAAATAAACTTACCGACACTTTATACATAAGCGATGTGGCTAATGTGTTATGATCCAAGTCGGGTCATACCCAATAACAAACTTACCGACACTTTATATGTATTTAATCTTAACGATTGAATCATTAAATAAATACGCGACACTTGGATTTTAGAAAATCGGGTTTCTAAAATGTTATCACTTGAGATAAATTATTTGGATAATTTATATATATTAAGGATTTAATTATTTATAAGTTTAAATAAGTATGTTGTGTTATAATTTATAAGTTGGTTTATAAAGTACAAGTAACTTAAATAAAACTTGAGCTTTTATAAAAGTTTTATATAAATTACAACAAGTTTTATATAAATAACAAGATTGTTATTTAAGTGACATGGGTGGGCAGATTTTGGGACTCCAAGAAGTTCAACCCATGCTTACTTTTGTTACTTCCTATATACACAACTCCTTAGGTGAATGTCCATGCTTGAACCAAGGTATTGACTCACTCTCTCAAGTGTAGAACTAGATATTCAAAACAAAAAAAAAAAAAAAAAAAAAAAAAAAAAAAAAAAAAACTGCACAGATTCTTGCTGCTGTTGCTGTTTGGCCGTGGGCCTTTTGGGACTCAAAAGTGAGTTCTAAAATTGTTTTGCAAGCTCATATCAAGTGTCAATCAAATCCTAACTAAAGGCAATGGTGTTGGGGTTATTGCTTGGGGTATTACACACTTGAGGCTTCAAGTTAGAGGCTCTATTCTACATCATCTTCATCGTCCATTTGATTTCACCCTCAACTAGCTTGAGGAGGTAAAAACTCTAAACCCACTTTAGTTTGTAAGTATATTTCATAGCTTGATCCGTTCTTGGGGTTTAACTTTAAAATGGTTAAAGATTAACAAGTTACTAAATGGTAATATACATGCTTCCGCTTTGTAAGATTCTTAAATGGTTTTAAGCATTATGAACTTGTTAAATCCCAACAGAAACAATCATTGGATTTCGGTTAAAAGTATATTGAAATACCTTAGGAGGACTAAGGATATGTTTCTTATATACGGGTCTGGTGAGGAGGAACTCGCTGTAAAAGGTTACGTGGACGCGAGTTTCCAAACTGATCGAGATGATTCTCGATCACAATCCGGTTATGTCTTCACATTAAATGGAGGTGCGGTCTCTTGGAAGAGTTCAAAACAGGATGTTGTTGCTTTATCCACTACAGAGTCAGAGTACATTTCCGCCTCATTGGCAGCTCAGGAAGCTGCATGGATGAAGAAATTCATCAACGACTTAGGAGTAGTCCCTTCCATTCAGGACCCTCTTGAGATCTTTTGTGACAACGAGGGTGCGATTGCTCAAATCAAGGAACCTCGTGCTCACCAAAAGACCTGTCACATTGAGCGGAGATTCAACTACATAAGGGATGAAGGTGAAAAGGGAAAGATATGTATTTGCAAAGTTCACACAGATCTTAATATATCGGATCCACTCACGAAACTCTTATATGGTGCAAAACATCAAGGGCATGTTAGTGCATTAGGGCTTCGATATTCTAGTGATTGGTTGTGATCTATTTTAAGTATTGTAACGGAACGAAGTGGTTCAAACTCATTAATATAATTATGGTGTTAATTTATTAATCTTGAGTCAGGTTCCTATTTTGCATATTTTATCCATGAATAAGTAATTATTCTAAATTCCATAGTCGATCACATTTGTGGGAGCAAATGTGAGGTTTAGACTATTATGAACTTGCATTGGTATACATTCACGGGATGAATGAGGCTCAAGGTTGCAACCAAGGTTCATAGATATTTTGGGGATACAAATATTGGAAGACCCGCCCTCAAGATTTACTAAATGGAGCCTTTGTGATTGATCACATGTAATCTTGAGTAAAGGTGAATATCATTGTATCCTCTGACCTGAGTCACATATTGGGTTTGGATATTCACTAAGTATTATGCCTTGATTCTTTCCTTCACTATTCTGAAATATGATAGTTCATAAGGAAGAGCTCAGGTGTAATACAAAGTATATATCTAGGATGTATGTAGTCAAGATGGAATTCGTCCCTCTTATTCATTGAGAGTCAGATGTCTAAGGCCTGATAAAGTTAAATCTAGAAGAGAGTGATCACTCTGTATCTCTTGGATTTAACATGACATCTAGGACGAAAGGATATTATGAAAGATTCACCTATTCATATTCGAGATGGGAACTCGAAAGGGATGATGTTATTGAATGGCACAAAGTCATAACATATTGGGGGTGATGGACAGTCGTTAGGTGGTATCCATCACTTGCATTAATTTCCTATGTTTTTCGTGCAAGTGGGAGATTGAAGGTATTTCGTATTCCCGAGAGACATATTAAATTAACGTGGCTAATATTTTTTGATCCAAGTCGGGTCATACCCAATAACAAGCTTACCGACACCTTATTCGTATTTAATCTTAGCAATTGGATCGTTGATTAAATACGCGACACTTGAACTTTAAGAAAAATGGTTTTCTGAAATATTACTTGATGTGTATATATAAATTATGGAATAATTTATATAATATGGATTTAATTATTTATAGGTTAAATAATTAATTAATTTATGTTACATTTTATATAAATTGGTTTTATATAATTAAATTTATATAAAAATTAATATGGAAGTTTTATAAAACAAATTTTATAAAATCTAACATTTATAAAATTAATTTTATAAACTAATGGGAGTGGCATGGGAGTTGAAGCTCACATGCACTTAGATTCCTTTCTTGGTCAAAAACATTCCCATTCTCCATAAGCATGTCTAGCCACACTTGTTACTAGACACACACATGCAAATACATCAAGTTTAACAAAAAAATTCCGCTCTCCTTGGTGCTTGCTGGCCGTGAGTTTTGAGAGCACAAAGAGGGTTCAATTTCTTTTTTTGCAAGCTCATTTCAAGTGTAATTAAATCTTAACCAAAAGCTAGAGTGTTGGTGCATAAGTTTGGGGTATAACAACTTGATGTTTCATTCTTTTGGAGCTCCATTCATCATCATCATCTTCATCACTCACTACCTAGCTTGGAGAAGGTATAAACTCCTTTCTTACTTGTAGTTTGTAAGTATGTTTCAAAACTTGATCCTATTTGGGATTTAACTTTAAAAGGTTAAAGATTAACATGTTTAAAATGGTAATTTACTTGCTTCCGCTATCTTAATTCTTAAATGGTTTTAAGTATATTATGAACTTGTTAAATCCCAACACATTTAAGATCATGAAGTTGTTTTTTATAAACTTTGATCTGCTCTTTCAACTCGTTTTTAACTCTAGTGGTCACATGGTCTGTATGCCATTTTTCTTTCATCTCCGCATAAGCCTTTGTTAAATTATCTATTGTTATTTTAGATTCAGTGCATTTAACACATTCATTATCAGTAGATGGATCAGAAGATACCTGTTGAGCATTATTTGATGAAGAAGTCTCAGTCATATATGCAAAGTAATTTATCTTCTTCCCATCATCGAGCTCATCTTCTGATTCTGATGAATCTGTAAGAAAATCTGATGTATCAGCATCTTTTCCCAAATGAATCTGTTCAAGTCTGTCCCAAATATCTTTATTTTTTGTTAACCCGGTGACCTTCTCAAGATCAGTTTTTGATAAGCACTTCTTTAGTTAATCTACTGCTTTCTTGTTCAGTGCCTCAAAATCAGTTTGACCAAGTCCAGTATGATCAGCTTTAACTTCAACTTCTGAATCTGAAATTTCATCTGAATCATCATCTTCTGAATTTACACTCTCAAGATCTGAACCTTCACCCATGAGAACTAACATTTCCAACTCTTCGGCAATCATTCTACCCCATTCGTATAGTTCCTTGTCATTATCAAATAAGGTTTCTTCATGTTGATCCGCTTCAAGACTATCTTCAAGCATTGAGGTATCACCATATTTACTCTTCCAACTGTTGAAGTAATAGTCCTCTGACAAAGTTGGTGAAACACTTCCAGATTCAGGTGTACGAGGAACTGAATCACGTGCCTTCTTGAATTTGTCTTTAACTAGTTTCTGAATCTTCTCCTTCCGAATGGTTCTAGATAACTCTTTAGTTCTTTCAGCACGAGCAGTTAGCTTCTCAATTAAATTTTGATTAGTGACACAATCTTCTTCAACTTCGGTGATCTTTTCCATGTTAGCTTTAGGTTGTTGATCATCTACATTCAATTTGATAGACCAATCATCATCATCTCCATGAATGACAACCAAAGCTTTGTTAGGAGTCTCAGCTGTTTCTGGTTCATTCACTTTATCAGTAATGTAAATCTCACGCTTAGTTGTTTGACTCTGAGAACTGTAGTTCTGATTCTTGAAAGGATTACGATTACCCTGCTCCTTCTGTTTTGTGCACTGTCTTGAAAAATGACCTAATTCTCCACAGTCGTAACAAGTAACAGTATTCATATCAAATCCCAGTTTTGTATCTTTGGTCAGACTGATCGGTTTTTCCAGTTCGCTCTTCGTAATCTCTCGCTCTTCTCACAAGATTTGCCATACCCCACATAATATCCATCTTTTCCGCTTCATCTTTATCAAGTTGATGATAATCTTCAGTTTTTAGATGAATGTTACCCACACAACCATCAAGATAACTATCGTAGGAATTAACAAAGCTTGATAGTAAAGCTATATCTTCACTAATCTTTTCTTTCCCTGCTTTCCTTATGTTCTCGATCTTAAGTGCAGATAGAACGTCTGATGCAGTCGGTGTAGATGACTCTATAGTATTGGAAGTAGGATGTGATTGAGTATTGAGTGAACATGGTGAAACTTGTGGTGGATACGAAGGTTGTTGAATAGGTGTACTGCTAACATTCAAACCATACATATTTTGATTGTTTGTAGCAAAAGCTATTTGAAATGGTGCATGAGCTGATTTTGGTGGTGTATAACCATTAGGACAATACACTTTGGTGTCTTGAACTTGTTTAGACCTCTTTAATTTGTTTAACAACTCTAACTCTTCTTCCTGAAGTCTTGCGATAAACGAGTTCACTGTAGCAGTAGCAAGTTCTCCACTGGTTTTCATAGTAAGTACGAAACCATTCCATTCTAATGGTAATGCTCCAGCTAGACATGTTACTTTATCTTTCTCAGCAATGGCTACATCATGCTTGTGTAGTTCAGCTAGCAAATGACGCTATCTTTCAACCAATTCTGTAATAGATTCTTCGAATTGCCAGTGAAAACGATAAAACTTAGCTTTCAACTCTAAACCTTTTCTAGTTCTGTAAGATGTATTTCCTTCATTGAAAGTACAAAGTGCTTCCCATATCTTGAATGAATTAACATGACATAGAAATTGATGGAAAATCGGACCATCAAGAGCACTTGTCAAGTTACAGTACATCTTCTTCTCCAATTTATACTCTTCACATTCTTTCGAAGGCATGTTATGCAATGTAAATAATTCATTTGTAACTGGTGAACGTTGCCATTGAAATTCGGTTTCAATGTACTTCCAAAGCTTCGTGTCATGACCATCAGACTAAATTTTAAATCTAGACTTCCAAGTAGAATAATTATCCATGTTCATTAATCTTGGACATTTCGTACCACTTCCGGATTGACTCTCAGCAAGGAGTAATCGTTGAGTTATATTCGTAATACTCTGAACTAACGGTGCAGCTAACGCATAATCGTTCGAATTAAACATCTTGACAATATTACCAAAACAGGTAAACCGTGTGGTTCAGGATATCAAGCGTATGAGTCACAACTCACGCGTATGTATCACTCTATCAAGCTTACATGTCACAACTTAATCGTACGTGTTACCTAACCAACCAAAAGAACTAACACTGAACCTCAGACATGCGAGTAATGATCAACCGTATGATCACTCGTAGGTGTCACAGTCAACCGTATGATCACTTGTGTGATCATACTGTAGTCACTTAACCTAACCAAGGTTATGCTAAACCGTGCGTGTGAGTTCACGATTGATGTCAACCGCGTGAGTGAGCAAATTTTCACTGCCCCACTCGTGTGGGTTGCAGTTCAACCTAATTCACTCTAAAACCTTAGAAACTGATGTTAAACCTCAATTTCTTCGTCCACAAGCTAGATTAGCACTAAACTAACATAAACACACTCATTAATCACAATTACACACGTAAAAGTGATTCCTTTTTGATCAAAATAACTCTAAACTCAAAAACCCAAAATAATAAACTCTTTAATCACCAAAAATCACAAGATGATGTTGAAATCACAACCTCGCTCTGATACCAATGATGAAACATGACTAGGAACATCGAAATCAACAGGTTTAACTCACACAAAGGCAAAATTAGTGAATCAAACCATTCTAGTGAATATTGTGCTTTTTGGGATTAATTAAGTCAAACTACAACAAAGGATGTGTGATTAAATTAACACCTAGAGCTATTATTCACCTCTTGAGTGATTTGGGTTGAGAGAGAATCGGAAAAGCTACCAGATCTGAGTGATGTGTGTGTAAAAATGAGGGGCTTAACCTAAAATGAAGAACATAACACTTAAATACCCCTGCTGTTGACTCAACTGTGCGAGTCAGCCCTCACTCGTACGAGTTGGCTGTGTCAACCGTACGGGTGATCACTCACTCGTGTATGTTTACACAGATTAGGTTTGTGACTCAGCTCAGCACACTCGTGCGTATGAGCTTGTCAGTCGTACTGAGGCTTCACTTGTACTTTTGACTGAGTCTAAGATAGTCAGACTTCCATATCGTGTTCCTACAGTACTTGTAACCACATATAAACATAGATAGGATAATAACGAGCGATTATGGTAGCCCATAAACTGAAGTACTAATCACAAACATAGGATAGATGTCTAGGGACTTACAGAAAATGCATAAACACTAGCAGTAAGCTCTAACTCCGAATTTCATTTTTGTGTTCATGTTTATGTTTAGGGCTTTTGATTGTATGATCTTGAGCAAAACCCACTAGTTGCTAAATTGAAGGTTTGGGCTAGTAAATGGTGAGGAAGGCCATTTTGGTGGGTTTAGGGTTGGATGATGAAATTAGCGAGTTCATAATCATGTTTAGGAGTTTAAAACACCATTTAACTTGTGTTGAATGTGATTTGAAGTGTAAGTTCACAAATTTGGTGATTTGACTAGTTTTTAGGTCAAAATGGGTTTTTGTGTAAATGTTGATTTAAAATGCGTTCAAAGACTAAGAGAGGTGTATTTAGATATTTCGGGAACGCGGAAAGTGGTCTCGTTAGTTTTAAACTTTCGAGTATCGTTAAAAGTGCAAAAAGGCGTAGATTGCACTTGGTTATAAGTCGAATAAGTTTAAGTTGTAGCTTATTTGGATGTATGATTTACGTAGGTGATATACATGAAGTCGGTGGAAGAAGATCAAGTTTGCGAGTTACGCTTCTTCAAGTAATCTAGGTGAGTGGAATATTTATACATGTATGTATGTAGTTTATTTACTCGTACGCGATGTGGGTCTTCGGTGCCACATCGTGAGTATTGGAGTTATGTCACAATACGGTGACTTAATGATGTTATGGGTGATGAGGACTACGGGTGTAGTGACCCGAACTTTTCCATGTTTATATATGTTAATTGAGATTGATATTTACATGATTAAATGTTTCCAACATGTTAAGCAATCAAACTTGTTAAGACTTGATTAATTGAAATATGTTTCATATAGACAATTGACCACCCAAGTTGACCGGCGATTCACGAACGTTAAAACTTGTAAAAACGACATGACGATATATATATGGATATACATATGGTTAACATGAGATTATGATAAGTAAGTATCTCCATAAGTATATTAACAATGAGTTATATACATATAAACAAGACTACTAACTTAAGGATTTCGAAACGAGACATATATGTAACGATTATCGTTGTAACGACATTTAAATGTATATATATATCATATTAAGATATATTAATATATCATAATTGATGGAATTTAACAACTTAATAAACAACATGTTCTTAAGATTTACATGTTAATAAAACCATTTTTATGATAATAAAGAAAGCGGAAGCATGCAAAAGTTCATGTTAATAAGTTTAACCATTATGTTAAATTCCATGTAAATATCAAGTCTTGAAACATATGCTTACAAATAAAAGAGGAAGATAAGAAATATACCTCCTCAAGTTAATTGAGGGTTAAGATTTCCAACTAGATGATGTTGAAGAAGATGATGAAAGGTGAGCCTCTAACTTGAAGCCTCAAGCAAGTAATACCCCAAACTTTTAACCCCAACACCCTAGCTTTTGGTTAGGATTTATTAGACACTTGATTAAGCTTGCAAAACACAAAATAAGTACCTCCTTATGGCTAGAAAAGCCCACGGCCAGGAACAGCTGAAAGGGAGCTGTTTGTGCAGTTTTTTTGAAGTGTATTTTATGTATTTGCATGTGTCTAGCTCTCTCTTGAGTCAAGGACTTAATACCCATGTTCCTTAATTGTTGTGTAATGTTAAAAGTAACAAAACAAGCATGAGATGCTTGTCTTGGAGTCCCCAAAAACTGCATACAACATCACATGGGTTTTATATAAAAATAACCCTTTTATTTTTATAAAACTTGTATATAAAAAAAACTTGTTAAGTTACATACATATTTATTTTATAAACCTTTTTTTATAAAATATAACACAATATATTATTTATCCTTATAAACAATTAAGTCCTTAATTTACAAATTATCCAAATAATTTATCTCAAGTAATAATATTTTAGAAAACCTATTTTTCTAAAATCCAAGTGTCGCGTATTGATTTAATGATCCATTCATTAAGATTAAATACGATTAAGGTGTCGGTAAGCTTGTTATTAGGTATGACCCGACTTGGATCATAACATATTAGCCACATTAATTAAATATGTCTCTCGGGCATACAAAAACTTTCAATCTCCCACTTGCACGAGAAACATAAGAAATTAATGCAAGTGATGGATACCACCTAACTACCGTCCATCACCCCCAATATGTTATGACTTTGTGCCATTCATTAACATCATCCCCTTCGAGTTCTCATCTCGAATATGAATAGGTGAATCTTTTCATTATATCCTTTCGTCCTAGATGTCATGTTAAATCCAAGAGACACAGAGTGATCACTCTCTTCTAGATTTAACTTTATCAGGCCTTAGACATCTGACTCTCAACGAATAAGAGGGACAAATTCCATCTTGACTACATACGTCCTAAATATATATACCTTGTATTATACCTGAGCTCTTCCTTATGAACTACCATATTTCAGAATAGCGAAGGAAAGAATCAAGGCACAATACTTGGTAAATATCTGAACCCAATATGTATCTCAGGTCAGAGGATACAATGATATTCGCCTTTACTCAAGATTACATGTGATCAACCACAAAGGCTCCATTTAGCAAATCTTGAGGGCGGGTCTTCCAATATTTGCATCCCACAAATATCTATGAACCTTGGTAGCAACCTTGCCCCACATTCAGTCCGTGAATGTATACCAATCCAAGTTCATAATAGTCTAAACCTCACACTTGTTCCCACGAATGTGATCGACTACGGAATTTAGAATAATTACTTATTAATGGATAAAATATGCAAAATAGGAACATAACTCAAAATAAATTAATACCATAATTATATTGATGAGTTTGAACAATTTCGTTCCGTTACAATACTTAAAACAGATCATGACCAATCACTAGAATATCGGAGTCCTAATGCACTAACATGCCCTTGATGTTTTGCACCATGTAAGAGCTTCGTGAGTGGATCCGCTATATTTAGATCTGTGTGAACTTTGCGAATACATATCTTTCCTTTTTCAACTTCATCCCTTATGTAGTTGAATCTCCGCTCAATGTGACGGGTCTTTTGGTGAGCACGAGGTTCCTTAATTTGAGCAATCGCACCTTCGTTGTCACAAAAGATCTCAAGAGGGTCTTGAATGGTAGGGACCACTCCTAAGTCGTCGATGAATTTCTTCATCCATGTAGCTTCCTGAGCTGCCAATGAGGCGGCAATATACTCTGACTCTGTAGTGGATAATGCAACAACATCCTGTTTTGAACTCTTCCAAGAGACCGCACCTCCATTTAATGTGAAGACATAACCGGATTGTGATCGAGAATCATCTCGATCAGTTTGGAAACTCGCGTCTACGTAACCCTTTACAGCGAGTTCCTCCTCACCAGACCCATATATCAGAAACATATCCTTAGTCCTCCTAAGGTATTTCAATATACTTTTAATAGCAATCCAATGACTGTTTCCTGGGTTATTCTGGTATCTACTTGTCAGGCTAAGAGCGCATGACACATCCGGTCTAGTGCATATCATTGCATACATGATTGACCCAATGGCAGAAGCATATGGGACTTTCTTCATTCTCTCCTGTTCATCTTTCATGGTGGGGCACTGAGATGAACTGAGAAGTGTTCCCTTTTGAATAGGTACCAAACCTTTCTTAGAGTTCTCCATCTTGAACCTTTTCAAGATCTTTTCAATGTATGCACTTTGATTTAAAACTATCAGTTTCTTGGATCTATCCCTGTAGATCCCAATCCCCAAAACGTATTGTGCTTCTCCAAGATCCTTAATGGAGAAGCATTTGCTTAACCAAGTTTTAACACCTTGCATTGCCGGAATATCATTTCCAAATAACAATATATCATCTACATATAGTACAAGGAACATGATAGTGCTCCCACTAGCTTTCTTGTATACACAAGCTTCATCACCATTTTTAATGAAGCCAAATTTCTTGGCCTCCTCATTAAAACGATGATTCCACATTCTAGATGCTTGTTTCAATCCGTAGATTGACTTCTTTAACTTGCATACCTTTTTAGGATATTTCGGATCAACAAAACCCTCAGGCTGAACCATATAGACATCTTCCTCAAGATGTCCGTTTAGGAAAGCGGTCTTGACATCCATCTGCCATATTTCATAATCATAATGAGCAGCAATGGCAAGTAATATCCTAATAGACTTTAGCATCGCCACAGGCGAAAAAGTTTCATCATAATCAACCCCTTGAGTTTGAGTGAAACCTTTTGCTACAAGTCTAGCTTTATATGTATCCAAGTTTCCATGTATGTCGGTTTTCATTTTGAACAGCCATTTACAATCAACTAGCCTAGAGCCAGGAGGTTGCGCAACAAGTTCCCAAACTTGGTTGTCATACATGGATTGCATCTCAGCGTTCATGGCTTCCTGCCATTTATCTTTATCAATCCTTGATAAAGCATCTTGGTAGTTTATTGGTTCATCCAAATCAACCACATAGCAACCATCCATGAGAAACCCATATCTCTCAGGAGGATTACTAATCCTACCAGATCTGTGAACGTCTTGTGTATTTTTATCATCCATTTGATCATTCTCAACATTTTCATGTTGAGTGCTAGTGTCAACCAATTGTGTATCATCTACTTGATCTTGAACCTCCTCAAGATCTATCTTCCTTTCACTATTTCCTTCCATTAGGAACTTAGTTTCAAGGAATTCCGCCTTCCGAGCAACAAATACATTCTGCTCGGATGGATCATAGAAATAATATCCCATATCATTCTTGGGATATCCTATGAAGATACACTTCGTGGATCGAGCATTCAACTTATTAGGGACGTAACGCTTAGGGTAAGCTTCACATCCCCATACCTTTAAGTATGATAGAGATGGAGGTTTTCCAAACCACATCTCATGAGGTGTTCGTTCCACTTTCTTGGTTGGGGCCATATTTAAAATACGAGCCGCGGAGCATAGACAATAACCCCAAAATGATAGAGGTAACGAGCTTCTAGCCATCATAGATCGAACCATATCCATTAGGGTTCGGTTCCTCCTTTCGGAAACTCCATTCAGTTGAGGTGTTCCAGGAGGAGTGAGTTGTGAGATAATCCCACAACTTCTAAGATGATCTTGGAAGGCATCGCTTAGGTATTCACCCCCTCTATCGGTACGCAGTACCTTGATTGTCTTGTTGAGTTGATTTTGCACTTCGTTTTGATATTCTTTGAATGCTTCAAAAGTTCCATCCTTATGCCTTAACAAGTAGACATATCCGAAATGACTGAAGTCATCAATGAATGTAACAAAGTATCTTTCACCATTCCTAGTCATGGGCTTAAAGGGACCACACACATCCGAATGTATTAATCCCAATAAGTTTTTAGCCCTTTTATAGGTCCCTTTGAAAGGTGCTTTAGTCATTTTGCCTTGTAAACAAGATTCACATACATCAAACGAGTCTAGTTCATTTGATTTCAAAAGGCCATTCTTTTGGAGTGTATGCATTCGATTCTTGTTTATGTGACCAAGGCGACAATGCCATAAGTAGGATTCACTCAAATCCCTTTTGAGTTTCTTGGTGCTTGTATGGTACATTGAGCTACTAGATGATGTGTCATCATGAACCAATTCATAAATTCCATTTGAAGGCGAAGCCTTGAAATAGAATACATTATCTAAACAAACATGGATATCATCATTAATAAAATTAACATTAAAACCATATTGTTTCAAACGGGAAACAGAAATAATGTTTCGACACAAGTAGGGTGCATACAAAACATCATTCAAAATAAGTTCCATGCTACTTGGAAGTTTTAACACAAAGTCTCCTTGAGCTTTCACTTGCACTTTAGCTCCATTCCCCATGAAGAGACTTGATGTTCCCGTTTGCTTGTTACTTCTTCTGAACCCCTGCAAAGAATTGCAAATGTGAGTTCCACATCCAGTGTCTAATACCCATGTATTAGAAGAAGTAATACTAAGCTCTATATATACCATATATATATTACCTGAGGATTGCCCCGCATCCCTCTTTTCCTTCAACTCCTTAAGGTAGACCGGACAGTTTTGTTTCCAATGACCCATCTCACCGCAACCGAAACATGGGTCTTCCTTGGGGTTTGCCTTTTCCGCAACCTTTTGCCTTTTGTTCTTGTTCTTGGTTGGGGTAACCATCTTCACCTTTCCCTTGCCTTGATAGGCGGGTCCTTTTCTCTTAGCCACCTTAGGCTTAGAGGTGTTGTTACCTTTTGACCCGCCATCATTGATCATTAGCACGGGTGAAGCCCTTTTACCCATGCTTGTTTCGGCCGTCCTTAACATGCCATGAAGCTCACCGATGGTCTTATCCATCCCATTCATATTGTAATTAATTACAAATTGGTCAAATCTCTTTGAAAAGGAGTTTAGGATAAGATCGGTGGCTAGCTCATTGGAAATGTTGAGGTTAAGATGGTTTGCGCGATCAATGAGGCTTTTCATTTTGAGGACATAGGAGGAGACGGATTGGGTGTCATCCATACGACATGCATGTAGCGCTCGAACCGTTTCGAAGCGCTCGACACGTGCTTGTTGAAGGAACATCTCCTTCAATTGCGTTATCATGTCATATGCACTATGATGTTCGAAATCCTTTTGGAGTTCGGGTATCATAGTCCCAAGCATTAGGCAACCAACTTGCACCGAATCGGCACAATATTTGTCATAGTAAGCCATGCCCTCCGTATCATCCATGTCGGGTTGATCGAGAATGGGGTCCTCCAACACATACGCTTTATCCTCGAGTTTGAGGACAATCCTAAGATTACGGAACCAATCCATAAAGTTCGTATGGTTGAGTTTGTCTTTCTCGAGGAGAGACCTTAACGATAGGTTGTTTAGGTTAAGTGGTGCATTTTGCATGTTGTTGTTATTTGCGGCCATCTACAAAATTTAACAAAGTTCATTTAAGTATCGATTTTTAAATTTAATAAATAATACCCTTTTATATATAATTGTTTTATTAAATATTAGAATCCAACGGTAAATCAAATTTCGGTTAGGTGACCTTTATCCCGTTATTTGATTTTAGCTAGGTAGTCATTTATATGACAATTGCAATCCTTTTGCAACTTCTAAATTATGGGATCATGCAATCCTTTTGCATGGCATATTTATCCCATCAACGCCTATTTGTTCCTCATGCTTCGGTGACCCTAAGTTCATGATTCCCAAATCAAGTCGTCCTACTTGTGTAAACATGTAAAATTAACATACAAGTGGTTAGGTGACCTTTATCCCACAAGCATGCGAATTTTACCTTAACCATATTAGTTAGCTCATAACGGTTAGGTGACCTTTATCCCATTAAGAGTTCCCTAATATTTTTAAGTGTTTCCACAAAAGGATGGCGTTAAACTTGTTTACCTTGTCGATTAAGGGATTTTAAGTTTTCATTAATTCTAGTTTAAGAAAACATTTATGCCATACACCAACATGCATTTAGTGTATGGTTCATTTGAAATCCACTTTCAAGTCTTGTAATTTGCCAATTACTTGATATAAACCATTTTATATATATGTGAACCTTTTCTTGTTAATAACCATTTATTAAGGTCTTTAGTTGCTTTTAATTTAACCAATTAAATTGTCATCTTGCATGTTATTAATACGTCTAATTTAACCAATTAAATTGTCGTTTTGCTTGTTGTTATCTTGTGATTAATTGTATCAACCAAACATACAATACAATAAAGAAACAAACAACCACACATGCAAAACAAGTATGTTCACAATCTAGCCATTTAGGTGGACATTTGTTTAGCCGAAAACAAATGTCACCGGGTTAAGGGGTAATAATACAAAGTAGGAGATTTCAAATCTCCCACTTAACCTTGCATCCATATGTTCCTTGTGTTCTTCATCATCTTGTATCTTCATTTTACAACATATGTATCCTAATACATTTTTATCTAGAAAATGAAAATACAACCTATTCTATTTTACATACCAAATGTAAAACAAATTACATAGCCAAAATAAATATTACATGCCATATGAATGAATAATATTACAAGCCATATGAATGAATAATATTACAAACCATATGAATCATATAATTCATTCAAACATTCAACCAAACACAAGGTCAAGGCTATGATTGTGAACATTAATTTAACAACAAATATGAACCAAATGGCAAGTCCAAAACTACCATTTGAACCCTCCCAAAATTCGGCCATAATAGGGTACCCACCCAAAACCCAAAATTTTTGCATTCCATTTTCATGCATGTACTTAGAATGCAAGTATAGTGGGTTTAAAGACCATATATAAGAAGCATATTTCATAGACCTCGGCTCTAGATACCATTGATGGAATTTAACAACTTAATAAACAACATGTTCTTAAGATTTACATGTTAATAAAACCATTTTTATGATAATAAAGAAAGCGGAAGCATGCAAAAGTTCATGTTAATAAGTTTAACCATTATGTTAAATTCCATGTAAATATCAAGTCTTGAAACATATGCTTACAAATAAAAGAGGAAGATAAGAAATATACCTCCTCAAGTTAATTGAGGGTTAAGATTTCCAACTAGATGATGTTGAAGAAGATGATGAAAGGTGAGCCTCTAACTTGAAGCCTCAAGCAAGTAATACCCCAAACTTTTAACCCCAACACCCTAGCTTTTGGTTAGGATTTATTAGACACTTGATTAAGCTTGCAAAACACAAAATAAGTACCTCCTTATGGCTAGAAAAGCCCACGGCCAGGAACAGCTGAAAGGGAGCTGTTTGTGCAGTTATTTTGAAGTGTATTTTATGTATTTGCATGTGTCTAGCTCTCTCTTGAGTCAAGGACTTAATACCCATGTTCCTTAATTGTTGTGTAATGTTAAAAGTAACAAAACAAGCATGAGATGCTTGTCTTGGAGTCCCCAAAAACTGCATACAACATCACATGGGTTTTATATAAAAATAACCCTTTTATTTTTATAAAACTTGTATATAAAAAAAACTTGTTAAGTTACATACATATTTATTTTATAAACCTTTTTTTTATAAAATATAACACAATATATTATTTATCCTTATAAACAATTAAGTCCTTAATTTACAAATTATCCAAATAATTTATCTCAAGTAATAATATTTTAGAAAACCGATTTTTCTAAAATCCAAGTGTCGCGTATTGATTTAATGATCCATTCATTAAGATTAAATACGATTAAGGTGTCGGTAAGCTTGTTATTGGGTATGACCCGACTTGGATCATAACATATTAGCCACATTAATTAAATATGTCTCTCGGGCATACGAAAACTTTCAATAATATCATGATAATATAATAATTTAATATCTCATTAGATATAATAAACAATGGGTTAACAACATTAATTGAGATCGTTAACTTAAAGGTTTCAAAACAACACTTACATGTAACGACTAACGATGACTTAACGACTCAGTTAAAATGTATATACATGTAGTGTATTTAGATGTATTAAAATACTTTTGGAAGACTTCAAGACATATATCAAAACACTCATACTTAATGAAAATGGTTACAGTTACTTTTCCATTCTTTTCTTTCATCAAGAATTCTAGTCGTTTTCTTACCCGTATTATACACAGCTTCAAAACGTACTTACTATGAGTATATACCAATAGGAACTAGCATGGGATTCCACTCTTGATTATGTCATGTATGACTAATCAATTTTAACTTCTACCATGAGCTAGTCAACTAACTAGAACTCCTTTTAACCCCACTCACCACTCACCAATTACCACTCATCATTCACTCCATTTCACTTCCAATTCTCTTTCTAATTCTCTCTCAACACACACACACTATTATGAACGTATTTTTCCAGTGTTAATCATCATCTTCATCAAAAATCACTTCAAGAATCAAGCTATAATCATCATAGGAAGAACACTTCAAGAACTTCAAAAATCCCTTCAAGTTTACTAATTTACTTCCAAACTTTCTAATCCATTCCAAGTAATCATCTAAGATCAAGAAACCTTTGTTATATACAGTAGGTTATCTTTCTTATTCAAGGTAATTTTCATATTCAAACTTTGATTCAATTTCTATAACTATAAACTATCTTAATTCGAGTAAAAATCTTACTTGAACTTGTTTTTGTGTCATGATCCTACTTCAAGAACTTTCAAGCCATCCAAGATCCTTTGAAGCTAGATCATTTCTTGTCACTTCCAGTAGGTTTACCTACTAAACTTGAGGTAGTAATGATGTTCATAACATCATTCGATTCATACATATAAAGCTATCTTTTTCGAAGGTTTAAACTTGTAATCACTAGAACATAGTTTAGTTAATTCTAAACTTGTTCGCAAATAAAAGTTAATCCTTCTAACTTGACTTTTAAAATCAACTAAACACATGTTCTATATCTATATGATATGCTAACTTAATGATTTAGAACCTGAAAACACGAAAAACACCGTAAAACCGGATTTACGCCGTCGTAGTAACACCGCGGGCTGTTTTGGGTTAGTTAATTAAAAACTATGATAAACTTTGATTTAAAAGTTGTTATTCTGAGAAAATGATTTTTATTATGAACATGAAACTATATCCAAAAATTATGGTTAAACTCAAAGTGGAAGTATGTTTTCTAAAATGGTCATCTAGACGTCGTTCTTTCGACTGAAATGACTACCTTTACAAAAATAACTTGTAACTTATTTTTCTGACTATAAACCTATACTTTTATGTTTAGATTCATAAAATAGAGATCAATATGAAACCATAGCAATTTGATTCACTCAAAACGGATTTAAAATGAAGAAGTTATGGGTAAAACAAGATTGGATAATTTTTCTCATTTTAGCTACGTGAAAATTGGTAACAAATCTATTCCAACCATAACTTAATCAACTTGTATTGTATATTATGTAATCTTGAGATACCATAGACACGTATACAATGTTTTGACCTATCATGTCGACACATCTATATATATTTCGGAACAACCATAGACACTCTATATGTGAATGTTGGAGTTAGCTATACAGGGTTGAGGTTGATTCCAAAATATATATAGTTTGAGTTGTGATCAATACTGAGATACGTATACACTGGGTCGTGGATTGATTCAAGATAATATTTATCGATTTATTTCTGTACATCTAACTGTGGACAACTAGTTGTAGGTTACTAACGAGGACAGCTGACTTAATAAATTTAAAACATCAAAATATATTAAAAGTGTTGTAAATATATTTTGAACATACTTTGATATATATGTATATATTGTTATAGGTTCGTGAATCAACCAGTGGCCAAGTCTTACTTCCCGACGAAGTAAAAATCTGTGAAAGTGAGTTATAGTCCCACTTTTAAAATCTAATATTTTTGGGATGAGAATACATGCAGGTTTTATAAATGATTTACAAAATAGACACAAGTACGTGAAACTATATTCTATGTTTGAATTATCAAAATCGAATATGCCCCTTTTTATTAAGTCTGGTAATCTAAGAATTAGGGAACAAACACCCTAATTGACGTGAATCCTAAAGATAGATCTATTGGGCCTAACAAACCCCATCCAAAGTACCGGATGCTTTAGAAATTCGAAATTTATATCATATCCGAAGGGTGTCCCGGAATGATGGGGATATTCTTATATATATGCATCTTGTTAATGTCGGTTACCAGGTGTTCACCATATGAATGATTTTTATCTCTATGTATGGGATGTGTATTGAAATATGAAATCTTGTGGTCTATTGTTACGATTTGATATATATAGGTTAAACCTATAACTCACCAAAATTTTTGTTGACGTTTTAAGCATGTTTATTCTCAGGTGATTATTAAGAGCTTCCGCTATCGCATACTTAAATAAGGACGAGATTTGAAGTCCATGCTTGTATGATATTGTATAAAAACTGCATTCAAGAAACTTATTTTGTTGTAACATATTTGTATTGTAAACCATTATGTAATGGTCGTGTGTAAACAGGATATTTTAGATTATCATTATTTGATAATCTACGTAAAGCTTTTTAAAACCTTTATCTATGAAATAAAGGTTATGGTTTGTTTTAAAAATGAATGCATTCTTTGAAAAACGTCTCATATAGAGGTCAAAACCTCGCAACGAAATCAATTAATATGGAACGTTTTTAATCAATAAGAACGGGACATTTCAGTTGGTATCCGAGCGTTGGTCTTAGAGAACCAAAAAATTTGCATTAGTGTGTCTTATCGAGTTTGTTAGGATGCATTAGTGAGTCTGGACTTCGACCGTGTTTTCTTTAAAAATGATTGCTTAACATTTTTGTTGGAAACTATATATTTTTAACATATGAATATTATGTGATATATTAATCTCTTAACGTGTTTGATATTATGTGATAGATGTCTACCTCTATAACAAGTCCCATTGACTCACCTAATAATAATGAAGAGTCAAATGTAAATTGGAATGATTCGTGGACTGATTCACAAGTTCCCGAAGAGGAACCGGAAGAAGAGTCGGAACCGGAAGAAGAATCGGAACCGGAAGAAGAATCGGAACCGGAAGAAGAAATAGAACTGGTGGGGGAAATAATAAAACGGTTAAGTAAAATAGAATCCTCAACCAACCGACCAAGGTTAATTATGGTCAATGGTGTTTCCGCCAAGGAAGCAAAATATTGGGAGGATTACCAATTCTCCGATGAATCGGATTCCGACGAGAATTCCGATGATGTTATAGAAATTACCCCAACTGAATTTAAAAAGGCAAAAGAAAATAATAAGGGAAAGGGCATAAAAATAGAGAAATCTAATTCCAACCCCGATGAACTTTATATGTATCGTCAACCCCCGAAGTCCTTAAGTTGTAACAATGACCCGGGAACCTCTAAACCACCAGGTTTTTCTAAACCAATGTGGACAACGACGGCTCGTATTAGGGGAACATCATATATCCCTAGAAACTTGGCAAAACGAACCAAAACCGAACAACAAGAAACGAGCGAGTCGGAATAAGATAGTTGTATTCGTGTGGTGTAATATATGTAATATAGTGTGCTTATGCTTTATGATATATGTAAAAATTGCTTGTATTAATAAGTATTTTTTTTTATGAATCTAACTCTTGTCTATTTTACAGTATAAAAACACAAAATGGATAGACAACCCAATATTTTAAGAGACCTACCCGGAGACATGATTGATGAAATCTTGTCTAGAGTCGGTCAGAATTCCTCGGCACAACTATTTAAGGCGAGATCAGTTTGTAAGACATTCGAAGAACGTTCCAAGAATGCCTTGGTTTATAAAAGGCTTTCGTTCGAAAGATGGGGGATATCACATTGGGAAATCCATAAGTTACGATGTGTTTACTTTGACGCATATATTGCGGGGAACCCAAATGCTATTTTACGCAACGGGTTAAGAAATTATTTTGACTCAGTATATCCGAATATAGGACTTCGTGATTTAGAAAAAGCGGCTAACATGCAACATAAAGAAGCATGTTATGCTTACGGGTTAGTAATGTTTGCTTCTCACCAAAGTGAGAACAAGAATATCGGGCTACAACTATTAAACAAAACGTTCCCACAAGTGACGGAGTCGGTAATTGGGGTAAGAAATGAGGTTTTTAGGTTATTACGATACTGTTGGTCATTACGTAACGCTCGTCCCTTTGACGACGTTACAACACGCTGTCTTATCAACGGCCATAACGGTTATGTTCCACAAGACCAAGGATGGGAAGTAGTCCTAGTAAAACCAGAATGCATGACTTGTTTCTGGACGTATGAATTACGTGTCTTTATTGCCTTTGCTGAACGACTTGTGTACTAGCTAGAATTATCTTCACAACTATCTTGTATCAAAGTTATTGTGTGCTATATTTCTTGCTTTATGTAAAATAAGCGGTATTGTAAGTTTGTAAAATATTGTATAAAAGTTTGAACGCGAAATATTATTACAATCAGTTTTTCATATAGAATTGTAGTAGTTGAATTGTATATTAGCTACTAAGTATGAACTTAAAGGGTAGGTACTACCCGAATTTAAACTTATAAAACGCTAATATGAAGAAAAAACTTTTATAAATGAGTTCATATTATGCTACGAAATACTATTAACTACTCTTAATATTCTGTATGATTAACTTGTTCCATTTGACTATTTTGAAGGAAATGGCACCGACTACTCGACACACCGTGAATATGAATGAAGAGGAATTCTGTACTTTTCTAGCTTCAAACATAGCCGCAGTACAGGCTGCGCTACATACCAACAATAACCTTGGATCTGGCAGTACAGGAAATCGTGTAGGATGCACCTACAAAGAATTCACTGCCTACAAACCTTTGGAATTTGATGGAACCGAAGGACCGATCGGATTAAAATGGTGGACCGAGAAGGTCGAATCGGTGTTTGCCATAAGTAAGTGTACTGAAGAGGACAAAGTGAAGTACGCTACGCATACCTTCACAGGTTCTGCGTTAACATGGTGGAATACCTATCTAGAGCAAGTGGGACAAGATGATGCGTACGCACTACCGTGGTCAGCATTCAAGCACTTGATGAACGAGAAGTACCGTCCCAGAACCGAGGTCAATAAGCTCAAGACAGAACTTAGAGGGTTACGAACCCAAGGATTTGATATTACCACGTACGAAAGACGATTCACAGAATTGTGCCTATTGTGTCCGGGAGCATTCGAAGATGAGGAAGAGAAGATCGACGCATTTGTGAAAGGATTACCGGAAAGAATCCAAGAAGATATAAGTTCACACGAGCCTGCCTCCATACAACAGGCATGTAGAATGGCTCACAAACTAGTGAACCAGATTGAAGAAAGAATTAAAGAACAGACTGCTGAAGAGGCCAATGTGAAGCAAGTCAAAAGAAAGTGGGAGGAAAACGGTGACAAGAATCACCAATACAACAACAACAGCAATTACAACAATAATCGCAACAATTATCCCAACAATCGCAACATCAATCGCAACTACAACAAACGGCCCAACAACAACAACAACAACAACAGCAACTACAACAATCATCCCAACAACAATAATAACCGCAACAACAACAACAATCAGAAGCAGCTATGCCAAAGGTGTGAAAAGTATCACTCGGGGTTCTGCACCAAATTTTGCAACAAGTGTAAAAGAAATGGTCATAGCGCAGCGAAGTGTGAGGTCTACGGACCAAGGGTTAATAGAACGAAAGGAACAAATGGTGTCGGAATGAGTAATGGCGGAGCAAGTAGTGTCGGAGCAAGTTATGCCAATGTAGTTTGTTATAAATGTGGAAAACCGGGCCACATTATTAGAAATTGCCCGAACCAGGAGAACACGAATGGACAAGGCCGCGGAAGAGTTTTCAATATTAATGCGGCAGAGGCACAGGAAGACCCGGAGCTTGTTACGGGTACGTTTCTTATTGACAATAAATCTGCTTACGTTTTATTTGATTCGGGTGCGGATAGAAGCTATATGAGTAGAGATTTTTGTGCTAAATTAAGTTGTCCATTGATGCCTTTGGATAGTAAATTTTTACTCGAATTAGCAAATGGTAAATTAATTTCAGCAGATAATATATGTCGGAATCGAGAAATTAAACTGGTTAGCGAAACATTTAAGATTGATTTGATACCAGTAGAGTTAGGGAGTTTTGATGTGATAATCGGTATGGACTGGTTGAAAGAAGTGAAAGCAGAGATCGTTTCTTACAAAAATGCAATTCGCATTATACGAGAAAAAGGAAAACACTTAATGGTGTACGGAGAAAAGGGCAACACGAAGCTACATCTTATTAGTAATTTGAAGGCACAAAAACTAATAAGAAAAGGTTGCTATGCTGTTCTAGCACACGTCGAGAAAGTACAAACTGAAGAAAAGAGCATCAATGATGTTCCCGTCGCAAAAGAATTTCCTGATGTATTTCCGAAAGAATTATCGGGATTACCCCCACAGCGATCCGTTGAATTTCAAATAGATCTTGTACCAGGAGCTGCACCAATAGCTCGTGCTCCTTACAGACTCGTACCCAGCGAGATGAAAGAACTGCAAAGCCAATTACAAGAACTTTTAGAGCGTGGTTTCATTCGACCAAGCACATCACCGTGGGGAGCTCCTGTTTTGTTTGTCAAGAAGAAAGATTGTACATTCAGGTTGTGTATCGACTACCGAGAGTTGAACAAACTTACCATCAAGAATCGCTACCCACTACCGAGAATCGACGACTTATTTGATCAACTACAAGGCTCGTCTGTTTATTCAAAGATTGACTTACGTTCCGGGTATCATCAAATGCGGGTGAAAGAAGATGATATTCCAGAGACTGCTTTCAGAATACGTTACGGTCATTACGAGTTTATGGTCATGCCGTTTGGTTTAACTAATGCACCAGCTGTGTTCATGGACCTTATGAACCGAGTGTGTGGACCATACCTTGACAAGTTTGTCATTGTTTTCATTGATGACATACTTATTTACTCAAAGAATGACCAAGAACACGGTGAACATTTGAGAAAGGTGTTAGAAGTATTGAGGAAGGAAGAATTGTACGCTAAGTTTTCAAAGTGTGCATTTTGGTTGGAAGAAGTTCAATTCCTCGGTCACATAGTGAACAAAGAAGGTATTAAGGTGGATCCGGCAAAGATAGAAACTGTTGAAAAGTGGGAAACCCCGAAAACTCCGAAACACATACGCCAGTTTTTAGGACTAGCTGGTTACTACAGAAGGTTCATCCAAGACTTTTCCAGAATAGCAAAACCCTTGACTGCATTAACGCATAAAGGGAAGAAATTTGAATGGAATGATGAACAAGAGAAAGCGTTTCAGTTATTGAAGAAAAAGCTAACTACGGCACCTATATTGTCATTGCCTGAAGGGAATGATGATTTTGTGATTTATTGTGATGCATCAAAGCAAGGTCTGGGTTGTGTATTAATGCAACGAATGAAGGTGATTGTTTATGCGTCTAGACAATTGAAGATTCACGAACAAAATTATACGACGCATGATTTGGAATTAGGCGCGGTTGTTTTTGCATTAAAGACTTGGAGGCACTACTTATATGGGGTCAAAAGTATTATATATACCGACCACAAAAGTCTTCAACACATATTTAATCAGAAACAACTGAATATGAGGCAGCGTAGGTGGATTGAATTATTGAATGATTATGACTTTGAGATCCGTTACCACCTGGGGAAGGCAAATGTGGTAGCCGATGCCTTGAGCAGGAAGGACAGAGAACCCATTCGAGTAAAATCTATGAATATAATGATTCATAATAACCTTACTACTCAAATAAAGGAGGCGCAACAAGGAGTTTTAAAAGAGGGAAATTTAAAGGATGAAATACCCAAAGGATCGGAGAAGCATCTTAATATTCGGGAAGACGAAACCCGGTATAGGGCTGAAAGGATTTGGGTACCAAAATTTGGAGATATGAGAGAAATGGTACTTAGAGAAGCTCATAAAACCAGATACTCAATACATCCTGGAACGGGGAAGATGTACAAGGATCTCAAGAAACATTTTTGGTGGCCGGGTATGAAAGCCGATGTTGCTAAATACGTAGGAGAATGTTTGACGTGTTCTAAGGTCAAAGCTGAGCATCAGAAACCATCAGGTCTACTTCAACAACCCGAAATTCCAGAATGGAAATGGGAAAACATTACCATGGATTTCATCACTAAATTGCCAAGGACTGCAAGTGGTTTTGATACTATTTGGGTAATAGTTGATCGTCTCACCAAATCAGCACACTTCCTGCCAATAAGAGAAGATGACAAGATGGAGAAGTTAGCACGACTATATTTGAAGGAAGTCGTCTCCAGACATGGAATACCAATCTCTATTATCTCTGATAGGGATGGCAGATTTATTTCAAGATTCTGGCAGACATTACAGCAAGCATTAGGAACTCGTCTAGACATGAGTACTTCCTATCATCCACAAACTGATGGGCAGAGCGAAAGGACGATACAAACACTTGAAGACATGCTACGAGCATGTGTTATTGATTTCGGAAACAGTTGGGATCGACATCTACCGTTAGCAGAGTTTTCCTACAACAACAGCTAACATTCAAGCATTGAGATGGCGCCATTTGAAGCACTTTATGGTAGAAAGTGCAGGTCTCCGATTTGTTGGAGTGAAGTGGGAGATAGACAGATTACGGGTCCGGAGATTATACAAGAAACTACCGAGAAGATCATCCAAATTCAACAACGGTTGAAAACCGCCCAAAGTCGACAAAAGAGCTACGCTGACATTAAAAGAAAAGATATAGAATTTGAAATTGGAGAGATGGTCATGCTTAAAGTTGCACCTTGGAAAGCCGTTGTTCGATTTGTTAAACGAGGGAAATTAAATCCAAGGTATATTGGACCATTCAAGATTATTGATCGTGTCGGACCAGTAGCTTACCGACTTGAGTTACCTCAACAACTCGTGGCTGTACATAACACTTTCCACGTCTCGAATTTGAAGAAATGTTTTGCTAAAGAAGATCTCACTATTCCGTTAGATAAAATTCAAATCAACGAAAAACTCCAATTCATCGAAGAACCCGTCGAAATAATGGATCGTGAGGTTAAAAGACTTAAGCAAAACAAGATACCAATTGTTAAGGTTAGATGGAATGCTCGTAGAGGACCCGAGTTCACCTGGGAGCATGAAGATCAGATGAAGAAGAAATACCCGCATCTATTTCCAGAAGATTCGTCAACACCTTCAACAGCTTAAAATTTCGGGACGAAATTTATTTAACGGGTAGGTACTGTAGTGACCCAAACTTTTCCATGTTTATATATGTTAATTGAGATTGATATTTACATGATTAAATGTTTCCAACATGTTAAGCAATCAAACTTGTTAAGACTTGATTAATTGAAATATGTTTCATATAGACAATTGACCACCCAAGTTGACCGGCGATTTACGAACGTTAAAACTTGTAAAAACGACATGACGATATATATATATAGATATAAATATGGTTAACATGAGATTATGATAAGTAAGTATCTCCATAAGTATATTAACAATGAGTTATATACATATAAACAAGACTACTAACTTAAGGATTTCGAAACGAGACATATATGTAACGATTATCGTTGTAACGACATTTAAATGTATATATATCATATTAAGATATATTAATATATCATAATATCATGATAATATAATAATTTAATATCTCATTAGATATAATAAACAATGGGTTAACAACATTAATTGAGATCGTTAACTTAAAGGTTTCAAAACAACACTTACATGTAACGACTAACGATGACTTAACGACTCAGTTAAAATGTATATACATGTAGTGTATTTAGATGTATTAAAATACTTTTGGAAGACTTCAAGACATATATCAAAACACTCATACTTAACAAAAATGGTTACAGTTACTTTTCCATTCTTTTATTTCATCAAGAATTCTAGTCGTATTCTTACCCGTATTATACACAGCTTCAAAACGTACTTACTATGAGTATATACCAATAGGAACTAGCATGGGATTCCACTCTTGATTATGTCATGTATGACTAATCAATTTTAACTTCTACCATGAGCTAGTCAACTAACTAGAACTCCTTTTAACCCCACTCACCACTCACCAATTACCACTCATCATTCACTCCATTTCACTTCCAATTCTCTTTCTAATTCTCTCTCAACACACACACACACACTATTATGAACGTATTTTTCCAGTAGTTAATCATCATATTCATCAAAAATCACTTCAAGAATCAAGCTATAATCATCATAGGAAGAACACTTCAAGAACACTTCAAAAATCCCTTCAAGTTTACTAATTTACTTCCAAGCTTTCTAATCCATTCCAAGTAATCATCTAAGATCAAGAAACCTTTGTTATATACAGTAGGTTATCTTTCTTATTCAAGGTAATATTCATATTCAAAATTTGATTCAATTTCTATAACTATAAACTATCTTAATTCGAGTAAAAATCTTACTTGAACTTGTTTTTGTGTCATGATCCTACTTCAAGAACTTTCAAGCCATCCAAGATCCTTTGAAGCTAGATCATTTCTTGTCACTTCCAGTAGGTTTACCTACTAAACTTGAGGTAGTAATGATGTTCATAACATCATTCGATTCATACATATAAAGCTATCTTATTCGAAGGTTTAAACTTGTAATCACTAGAACATAGTTTAGTTAATTCTAAACTTGTTCGCAAATAAAAGTTAATCCTTCTAACTTAACTTTTAAAATCAACTAAACACAAGTTCTATATCTATATGATATGCTAACTTAATGATTTAGAACCTGAAAATACGAAAAACACCGTAAAACCGGATTTACGCCGTCGTAGTAACACCGCGGGCTGTTTTGGGTTAGTTAATTAAAAACTATGATAAACTTTGATTTAAAAGTTGTTATTCTGAGAAAATGATTTTTATTATGAACATGAAACTATATCCAAAAATTATGGTTAAACTCAAAGTGGAAGTATGTTTTCTAAAATGGTCATCTAGACGTCGTTCTTTCGACTGAAATGACTACCTTTACAAAAACAACTTGTAACTTATTTTTATGACTATAAACCTATACTTTTCTGTTTAGATTCATAAAATAGAGTTCAATATGAAACCATAGCAATTTGATTCACTCAAAACGGATTTAAAATGAAGAAGTTATGGGTAAAACAAGATTGGATAATTTTTCTCATTTTAGCTACGTGAAAATTGGTAACAAATCTATTCCAACCATAACTTAATCAACTTGTATTGTATATTATGTAATCTTGAGATACCATATACACGTATACAATGTTTCGACCTATCATGTCGACACATCTATATATATTTCGGAACAACCATAGACACTCTATATGTGAATGTTGGAGTTAGCTATACAGGGTTGAGGTTGATTCCAAAATATATATAGTTTGAGTTGTGATCAATACTGAGATACGTATACACTGGGTCGTGGATTGATTCAAGATAATATTTATCGATTTATTTCTGTACATCTAACTGTGGACAACTAGTTGTAGGTTACTAACGAGGACAGCTGACTTAATAAACTTAAAACATCAAAATATATTAAAAGTGTTGTAAATATATTTTGAACATACTTTGATATATATGTATATATTGTTATAGGTTCGTGAATCAACCAGTGGCCAAGTCTTACTTCCCGACGAAGTAAAAATCTGTGAAAGTGAGTTATAGTCCCACTTTTAAAATCTAATATTTTTGGGATGAGAATACATGCAGGTTTTATAAATGATTTACAAAATAGACACAAGTACGTGAAACTACATTCTATGGTTGAATTATCGAAATCGAATATGCCCCTTTTTATTAAGTCTGGTAATCTAAGAATTAGGGAACAGACACCCTAATTGACGCGAATCCTAAAGATAGATCTATTGGGCCTAACAAACCCCATCCAAAGTACCAGATGCTTTAGTACTTCGAAATTTATATCATATCCGAAGGGTGTCCCGGAATGATGGGGATATTCTTATATATATGCATCTTGTTAATGTCGGTTACCAGGTGTTCACCATATGAATGATTTTTATCTCTATGTATGGGATGTGTATTGAAATATGAAATCTTGTGGTCTATTGTTACGATTTGATATATATAGGTTAAACCTATAACTCACCAACATTTTTATTGACGTTTTAAGCATGTTTATTCTCAGGTGATTATTAAGAGCTTCCGCTGTCGCATACTTAAATAAGGACGAGATTTGGAGTCCATGCTTGTATGATATTGTATAAAAACTGCATTCAAGAAACTTATTTTGTTGTAACATATTTGTATTGTAAACCATTATGTAATGGTCGTGTGTAAACAGGATATTTTAGATTATCATTATTTGATAATCTACGTAAAGCTTTTTAAAACCTTTATCTATGAAATAAAGGTTATGGTTTGTTTTAAAAATGAATGCAGTCTTTGAAAAACGTCTCATATAGAGGTCAAAACCTCGCAACGAAATCAATTAATATGGAACGTTTTTAATCAATAAGAACGGGACATTTCAACGGGTCGGTAGTGTCTTGATAGGTGGCTCACAAGTCGGTGACCCTGATATTGCTCCATTTAGATATATTTATTACGCAATATCAACCTCATTTTATTCGGTTTTGATGATCGTTGGGGCCTTAAAGTTGTTATCCTGTGCCAAAGTGTCCACTCAAGGCAAAATGCCTAACTTAGTGTAAAATTGACCAAGAAATGCTCAAAAAGTGCAAAGAAAATGACAAGTGTAGGAAACAGCATAAAAAGTGCCACTCCTGACTAAGGAGCGTCGCTCCTATCAGCCCAAGAGCGCCGCCGTTCATCTAAAAGCGGCGCTATTACCAACGTTTTGTCTCCATTTCTTCACAGTGATCAGAAGCGCCGCTCTTCAGAGTAAGAAGCGCCATTACAACCTGGACAAAAGCGCCGCACTATCTTCAATAGCGCCGTTCCAACCTGGCCAAAAGCACCGCACCATATTCAAAAGCGCCGCACCTGTTTATTGCCAAGAGCGCCGCACCTAAGCTAAAAGCGGCACTCCTGACGCTGATTCAACCCACTTTCCTTACCACTATAAATAGAATATGTTAGGTCATTTGGCAGGAGAGCTGCAGTTTTTACTCCGAATTTCACATACAAAACCCTAATTTCATCATCTATTAGAGTTCCAAGGTGATTTGGAGGAAGCAAGCTCAAGTTTCATCTTCATTAGTGCTAAATCTTTCTTTTGTTATCAATTTGGGTTGTAATCTTAACTTTACTCTTTCATATTTTCAATCAAATAGTTGTAATCTTTACTTTATCTTTATTTATCTCTGAATCTTAGCTTGTAATCACTCAAGATGATGTTTATTGATGCTTTTATGATTGTTGCTAGTGTAATCTTTGCTATGAGTAGCTAAATCTCTCGTGTTTGCTTATCTATGAATCTTTAATGCATGAGATGTGCCCTTAATCTATTGAATGAAAGTTGTTTTGAATGAAAATACATGAGCTAGTGTTATGGAGTTAGCCATGAGGTCCATTGCTATGTTTGATATTTGATTACATGAATTGAGTAGCTCTTTAAGTGATTTTAGTAGTGAATCAATTTGTGCTTCAACACCTTTGGTGATCTAGACAACTAGAATAGGAATTTCAAGTGATTGTGTTTCTAGACTAAGTTGGTTTTCAATTGACCTTTATTTATCATATAGTGGTGTTTGACTATCTTAGGTGAATTTGATGGTTAAAGGGTTTTAAGTGATTTTAACCCGGGCATAATCTCAATAATCAACTCGTACATTACTTGATCTTATGTTACTAAGCTTATGTGAATTTGCAAGGTAAAATTGGATTAAGAATATCTACTAGTTCAAACAACTTAAGTGATAATAATTTGGGGAAAACAAGGGCCATCTAAGCATAAAGAGGATTAGATAAGTGAACACTCTCCATCATATTGATTAATTCTTATTTCTTAATTACTTGTTACTTGCTACTTGTTAAGTTTTAGTTTGTTTATTGCAAAGTTAGTTGATTAGTCAAAATCTCTCGCAAACCCCCCCAATCAAACAAAACCCCTAGGATAACTACTAGTTTCAAATACATAATCTACACCGCTCTCTCGGGATGAACTTGATAAGAATACTTGCATTAAGTACTATAGCAACCGGGTTTTAAGTGCTCGATAGATTGTGCGTGCTTTTTGTGGTATTTGAATCTTGTATAAATTTAGGGAGTTATGTATGGTATATCCACGCCACATCACACTTTCTTGGTGCCGCTGCCGGGGAGCCGTTAGCTAAGTTAGGTTATGTATTTGGTTTAAGCTTTTTGTTATTCGATCCTTTTGTAAGGATTCGTCCTTACAAAAGTTACTTTTATTGTCTTTTATTTATTATTTTGTATTGGATAATCACTTGTGTTTGTGTTGTCTTTGAAGGTTAGGTCTATTGGTGTATGAGAAGAAGATCCGACAAGGATCAAGATTTCACACAACCATTTTCCGATCCAGAAAAACACATACAGGGGTTTATAAGCGTATAGAAGAACGGGATTTAAGGAAGAATTTTGAGGTTTTGCCATTTTGTTTGATAGAAATGGACGGAGAAGAAGAGGGTAATCCTCCACCAATTGTTAATGAAGTAGTTGCAAATGATCCAAATGACACTCCGATGTGAAATGTTAGAATGGTGGCACAAACGGTTGTGCCTCCGGCTATCACAAAACCACCAATTAAAGCGGATAATTGGAAGATCGAGGGTAACTTTTTCACAATGTTCAAGGATAGACTTTTTCGCGGGTTAATAGATGAAAACCCTTTTGATCACATTCAATATTTTAACGATATTTGTGATATCTACAAGAACAAAGATATCACCGAGGATGCTTTTAAGCTAAGGGCATTCCCCTTCACGCTTGATGGAGAAGCTAAGGCTTGGTTAAGGAACTTGCCATCGAATTCGATTAGGTCTTTTCAAGATTTGAATGAAGCATTTAGCAATCTCTTCTTCCCACCTTCAAGGAGGAGCGTTTAAGAATGAAAATTAATGGGTTCACGCAAAGGGGAGATGAGTCTTTGTATGATGCATGGGTGTGTTTCAAGAAGCTATTAAGAGCTTGCCCACCGCATGGTCTAACCAAGAAGGAGTACATCAATACGTTCTATCGGGGTACAAATTTTCAAACTAAGCAATATCTTGATTCATCTTTGGGTGGAGTGTTTATGTACAACTCACCCAATGCGGCCGAAAAGTTACTAGAAGACATCACGGTTAATACATATGAATGGGCACCTTCACCAAGAGATTTGGCGAGAAAGAATGTGGCTCAAGTGGAGAGTGAAGATGGGCAAGTTACCTTGGCAAGCTTGAATAACCAATTTCAATTATATGGGAAAGAATTGAAAAAGATACAACAAACGCTCGTGGTGATGCAAGTCGGTTGTCAAAGGTGTAAAGGACCACACCTCACCAAAAATTGTCCCCAAGTTAATCAATGTACTCACAATGACTTGGATGACATTCCCATGAATTCGGAAGCTCATGTGAACTATGTAAGTAACCAAAAATTTCAAAGAGGAGGAACTTCTACCCAAGGCAACAACTCTTTCCAATCGAACAATAGCTACTACAACCCTAACCAAAAACAAGTTGTAACAACCCGACTTTTTCCATTTACTATCGTTAATTATCCGTTAAGTATTTAACGGTGGTTACTTAGATTTGTGTGTTTAATAGAATTAAATACATACTTATTAGAGAAATGTTTGAATTAATAAGCTATATTAATTTACGAACTTATTTCTGTTAGCGAAATAACTAGAAAACGTTACGATTAAGTTTATCGTCTAGAAAGCTTTTCAGTTTACGGAACTCAGAAAAACTACACAATAATTATTTTCGATAATTATTGACTTTAAGAAAATTATTTCTAATTTATTATTTATTTAATGAATTAAACTCGGTGATTGCATTTCAACGACTAGTTAACGTTTCAGAGACCCGGTACGGTTAACGACACTCGAAACGGACCACGCGCGTACGAGTAATGAAGCAAAATTGAGCCCGAGCCCCCATAAGAAGGCCAATCGGCCGAACCCCCTAGTGGGCCCCTTGTGTTTGTATTTTGGACCTTTACTTGCTAATGATGGACTATAATTAGGCCCTAATGTGTTTAAGGGAGAAACTAGACTAGAAACCCTCATAATATACACATATACAATTAACATTCTCTCCCTCTCCTTCCCTCCTTTGGCCATCGGCCTCCACACACACACATTCAAAGCTCAAAATTTGAAGAAGGTTTGTACACGAACGTTGTTCCTTGTGTCGTTCTCTACGCGTTAGTGTGCTCAATTTAATCGTTTGAAGTATAACTAGTAACCCTAATTTCATTAATTCAGTTTTTTGTTCAATTACATAGTGGAATCAAGTCTAGTGCTCAATTAATGGTGATTGATGTTGTTAATTGTTGATTGATTGCGTAATTAATGGTGTATGTGTGAAAAATGAATTTGTATTAAAATGATCTGATTTAATTGACATGAGATCTGATCTTGTAGTATGTTTAATTAGAAAGATATCAAAAAGTTATTAATTTTAGACTCCGATTTTGCGTGATTTCGTTATCGTATGCTCAAGATATGCTTAATCGAAGTTTTCGTTAGGGTTTGCATGATATACGAATTTTCTGAGTTGCATATTTTGTGTTTTAGCTTATATGAAGTGTAATACTATAATACTTGTGAAAATTTATGCAATTTAGACATAAGATTTGCGTCAAAAGGTTATGTAATGCTCCTGTTATGTCAAAACGAAGATTTGGTTTTTAAAGTGAGCTGAATCATTTTTCAAAGTTACATAAAAATTTCTAGAGTGAACTAGGAATTGATTTAGACTTTGATCTTCTGAAATATGTTATTTTAAGTGTTCCTTGACATGTTTCATTTGTATGCAAACTTGCGAGAACCTGAATTGCCATGAGATATATGCTCGTCTTTGTGATGTATCCGATTGATGGTCAAAAACTGATGAGTCTGTAATGTTTTGCGAAACTGTACAAATTGGTTAAAGTAATACTTCTGATTATTTTATCACTAAAACGTTGAGATGTTTTGAAATGATACCAATTGGTCATTCGTCAAAATCTATTTTTTATATTTTATGAAAAATGTTTAAAAACTGACGCACGAGCAGATTTTTCTGTAATGAACTCAGACTTGATCCTTTCCGATATTGGACTTTTAATTATCGTATGAGGCTTTGGCTGGACTTTTTGGAATCGATTTTAAGTGTAGTTATGATTGGAGTTGTTCATGATTTAATGATTTATGTGCTATGACCTATAGTTAGATCTTTCTACGACGTACGAATTTCTAAGGCATGCTTTAAGGTGCAAAAGTGCAATATGCTTAACTATGACTTGTAAAGTGATACTTGACCTAGGTTTGACATGTTGACCATGTTTACATGACCTAATGAGATGTTTGAGTTTAGTTGACCACTTTTACCGAGTTGACTTTTGGTTTGACTTTGGTTGACTTTTGTTGACTTGCTTGGATTAGTTGACTTTTACTTGTTTGTTGAGTCAGTCTGAGCACTAGGACTTTGCGTACACTATGGGTTGACATAGTATGACCTATATGTGTATACTTAAGATGACTTACATGATTAGGTTGCGTTGTTTGGTTGAGATTGTTCGACTACAATACGTTTTGCTAAGATATTTCAGGTGTTTTTGCTAAGGTGAGTCTACAGTCCCTTTTTCAGCAACATTTTTGGGATGAGATACATGCTGCTTTTGAAACTATTTCTTAAACTGTTTTTACAACTATATTACATATTAGGCACGAATAACTTACAAAGAATATACATATGAGTTCAGATCAAAAATCCCTTAGCTTGATTATATTAGTTACTTTGTAAGCTCGACTTATAGGGACGGTACCGTTAGGTTTGACAAACCTCACCGCAACATAAACAGGTACTTATTTTGTTGTTACTCATACACTAGATCGGTGTATCACCATGATAAGGTAAACTAAGACGTGGGCTCGGCTCACGCAAAGGTTAAAGCTTTATAATCAAGTGCTCATGATAAGTGTATATTATTACGAAGCTTTTCAGAAATCTCATGGCCAAACTTACAAAGAACGTTACTTAAACTTGATGTTTACGAACTTGAAACTAGACATGATAATGTCTACAACCAGATGAACCAAAAAGAACTTTTTGATGTCACTCACAGTTGAAACTTGACATCTTACAAACAGTTTATTACTTAGCATTTTCTATATGCAAACTTTTGAGATTAAACCTTAGTGGTTTATTCAGATAAAGGATTTTGAGGAATGATTTTCGACAAATGATTTATGGAAACTGTTTTATGAAACATGCGAGAACTATTTACTCAAACTTGTAGATTCACTCAACTTTATGTTGATCCGTTTTGCATGTTTTATATCAGGTATTAGTTGTTTTCGCTGTAGAACACTGCTGTTATGTAGAAGTCAAGTCAAGCATTGGGATCAGAGTTAATACGCCGTTAGTGGATTCTGATGGGGTATTACATTTGGTATCGAAGCTTTGGCTATATGGAAATAGGATACATTAGTGTGTCTAACCGTAGGGCGTATTAGTGGGTCTAGTCTATAGCCGTGTACTTAGAATTACTGTTATACGCCATGCTTGCACTGTTTGCTCTACTATGCTACCCGTAGGGCTACATATTATATATCACATGCATATACGCATCTATACCCATAATGATATGGATTTGGACTAGATATGTGATATCACGAATCACATACATACACACGACGCGACACATAAGAGCATTAAGTTGACTACGCTATCTTGAACTTATGGAGTAATGTCAAATGGATATGTGAGATAGCATAATGTAATGACCGGGATTGCATTGTGGTAACTCATATAGAAGTTTCGACATTGTAAAATAAGGAATGGGGAGCAAGTCAAGTAGGTTACTTGGATAAGCACCGTTTAGAAAATGAACCGTATAATCTCAAATATGAGTGGAAATTTACACTGTGAGCATTAATTGCTAATAAACCACTAAGAAGCGTATAATCACGTCACAAATCGTCACTACTCGACACTGTCCACCACCAACGATCACTACTTGGAACTACGAAGACACTGCTAGAACATACTCATCATCCCATACCACTACTACACAACGCCGCCTCTCACTGCTAGTCTCGACCGATCACCTAATTCTCACTGCTTGTCATTACTAGTTACTACTTAATGCTACTCGTTGCTACTTAAGACTGTTGAGTAGTACTCATCACTACCAGCACCTCTACGATTTGCTACTAGCCACTATGAATCACAGCTCATTTATGATATATCCTTAAAGGATGAAGTCCATGTAACAACCCACACAAACCGTAATAGATATTGTCTACTTGACTTCCGACTTACCTATCATTTTGCCACCCGCAGTTTCACGAATTTTCTTTCCAATACTAGTTTACCGGAAGAGGTATTCACACCTTCCCTCATGAAGGGTATTTCGTTCTTCTCCCCCACCGACATGGGACAAGTCTGATAACTCACCCTGCTAACATCAACTTCAATGAAGTTCATC
The DNA here is from genome assembly GCF_046630445.1 of Rutidosis leptorrhynchoides. Lineage (NCBI taxonomy): Eukaryota > Viridiplantae > Streptophyta > Magnoliopsida > Asterales > Asteraceae > Rutidosis > Rutidosis leptorrhynchoides. The sequence continues at coordinate 105,405,246 of NC_092343.1, forward strand.
ACGAGTTTATTCTTACTTAACAATCATAATGTTTATATCCCACTAACACCGCTACTAATAGAAACTTTATCGCTAGAGCATTCTGTCACAACATTTGGAATCCAATATCTACCTTAGACAACGTGAACCCTATGGAACTATCAACTGGGAATGAAATGTATCATGATTGAGGTCATTTTAGTTTAAGGAGGTCCTGCTTTAAGAAGTTTAATCGTACACTTCCATCGTAAACATCTCTCACCCAAAACTCACGCCAAACTTTAATCAACGATTGCTCCTAATCCTTTGCAAATTATAAGTTAAGACCCATACCGTATAGCTCATAACAACCTTCCATATCGAACATTACTTTTTTTGACAATTGGCGAGCCATTACAATAGAAATCTACTTGAGTGATGTTTGGAGTTAAATTATTTTACTTGGACTACCCAATCCCTTTATTTGACCTTGTGGTTTGAATGGACTGGTTATCTGACGACACAACTAAGGCTGTTGCGACCAGAAGGCCATTCGAATTCCTTTTAATGAAGACGAATCAATGATGGTGTACGGAGAGAAGATCAGTACACCGTTGCGTTACATTAATTGCTCGAAGGTCCAGAAGTACATGAGATAAAGATGTCTCGCAATTCTGGCACATATGAGCAAAGTTGAATCAGCAGTTAAGAGACCTGAAGATGTATCAACCGTTAGAAATTTTCCTTAAGGTCCTTTTGAGAGAATTACCATGTCTTCCACCGCATAGAGACGTAGAATTTCAGATTGACTTAATGCCGGGAGTGGCGCCTGTAGCACGTGTACGAATAGGTTTGCACCTTCAGAATTGAAAGAGATGTCTAGTCAGTTACAAGAAGCTTTTAGATAAAGGATTCATTCGACCGAGTTCTTCACCATGGAGAGCACATGTGCTCTTTGTTAGGAAGAAGGATGGATCTATAAAACCTTGTATCAAGAAATGATACCCGCTACCGAGAATCAATGATCTGTTAGATCATTTGCAAGGATCTGGATGTTACTCTAAGATGATTCGAGGTCAGGTTACCATCAGATGAGAGTAAAGGAGATAGATATACCGAAGACAACGTTTAGAACATGCTACAGACATCATGAATTTACCGTAATGCCATTTGGATTGACGAACGCACCGGCAGTGTTCATGGATTTCATGAACCGTGTGTGTAAGTCATATCTGGACAAGTTTGTTATTGTATTTATTGATGATATTCTGGTATATTCTAAGAACGAGGGATAACATGAACAACATCTACGTTTAATACTAGAGATGCTCAGGAAGGAGCATATGTATGCGAAATTTTCAAAGTGTGACTTTGGTTACAAGGAGTTCAATTTTTGGGTCATATCGTAGGTGTCAATGGTATTCACGTTGATGCTGCGAAGATAGAAACGGTCAAGAAGTGGGAGACACCTAAGTCGCCAACGCGTGTTCGGAAATTCTTAGGTCTCGCCGTGTAATAACCCAACCCGTTAACCAACCAAAAACGCAACATAAAAAAAATATTTAAAACTGGGCTGACCAGATGGGGTGCACGGCGCGCACACCCACCTGTGCGCGGCGCGCACAGGGCCTGGCAGCCCGCTGTCCAAAAATTTCATTTTACGTGAAAAGATCTTCGACTTCCTGACACATTTAGACCAAATGCTTTTCACAATACATTAATATAGTTAAAACTAACACGTTCCATTAATAAAAAGGGTTTTACGACACCGAGCCCACATATGCCCAAAATACCCCTTAAGTACAAAGTACAAACTTCGACCACATGACTTTTAATACAAAATAAAGACCGAGCATGGCGATTGGGGTTACGCTACCCAATCCTAATCAATCCAAAAGCAAGATCTTCTAAAGCAACTATGCAAGTCCACTAGTCCCCACGCTTACCCGAGCCACCGTCTCCAAGCAAATCTATAAAAATGTAAACAACGAGAGGGTAAGCTAATGCTTAGTGAGTGAAAATATACTACATACTTATATATGCATAAAATGGACACGCCACACAAATATTCAAATACCGCATACCGGAGCATCCAAGCATAAAGGCAAGCTAATCTAAGCATCACTAAGTAACAAGCAAAATATGCATCAACAAACATAAGTTCACCAACGACGATGTGAACAACGGCAAGAAGCTACACCCGGAGGGTTAGCTACATCACGACAATAAAACAATATATATATATATATATATATATATATATATATATATATATATATATATATATATATATATATATATATATATATATATATATATATATATATAAACGAATAAGGTTAACCCCTTAACCCATTACTGAATACCAAACACCACAATGAAGATTGGCCGAACAACCCGAGCCTTAGTGAATTCGCACAACCCGATATTCACTTCTTCACCAATTCAACAACCGAGGTTGGCCGAACTACCCGAGCCTTAGTGAATTCACACAACCCGAGATTCACTATCTCATCACAAGATGACCGAACAACCCGAGTCATCATGAATCCGCACTACCCGAGATTCACTACCAAAAATATTATGAATACGAGCAAACCGATATTCATTTCCCACACCATAACCCACGCCGTCGGGGTTATAACTTCAAATCACAATCCAAGTGATATCGTACACACAAGTGTGCAACTCGCCAACGGTGGTCAACCTAAACGCACAACCGTGCCAATTGGACCTATTACACAAGTCCATAAAAATCCACCTATATGTGAAGTGAGCTCTATAACCGAGAACCACTTCACCCGACCCGCACCCATCCTACACATACATATGCACATAGGATATTAACACTCACCTTGTTGCCTTGATGAATGCTTCCAAGTAATCCGCAACACGTTAATGGAAAGTACATATTCCTTTATCACAATTACAACAACACACTTAGAGTAGATTTACAACCAACTCAATTCGACACTTGGTGCAAATTTGACCAATTGCACTCATAAACACAAAACGCGTCCAAACTAACCAATAATCACTAATCACAAGTGAACATGGTTCTAATATGCCAATGAATCTAATCTTAAGTATTAAACACTTATCAATCTCAAAATCACCCAAAAACCCTAATTTTGACTCAATTCCAAAATTAGTCTTTCAAACACACAAAAAGAGTTCCAATACTTCCATAATCACTAAACCTAGTGATTAAACCCAATTACAAGTCCTAATCATAACCAATTTGTTCACCAACCCAAAATCCACCAATAATAACAATAAACCCGATTACAAGCAACATTAAACTCACTTCATGAGTTTAAATGGGTTTATCAACAATTTAAGTTCAAACCCTAACTTGAATATCAAAATCAAATAATGAAGTTAGGAGTTAGAACTTACCACAACAACCAAAACGAAGCTATGAACGAGGTGAACAACTTTAAAACCCGAGACTTTGATCAATTCAAGCTCCTTCATCTCCAAAACCCCAATTCTCTTACTAGAATTCTCCCCCTCTCTCTAAGATACTTGAGAGTGATGAATGGATGTGAAAATGATCCAAAAGTGGATCCAAACCAGCTTATAAAGCCTGAGATCCGGCCTTAAGTGAAAATACCAAAAATCCCTTCATTAAACTTAAAATAGAAAAAGGCAGAATTCTGTCGCTGGGCATGTGCGCGGCGCACACACCTTATGGTGCTCGGCGCGCACCCATGTCTGGGCAGAATCTGAACTTTTTTTAATTACACAATGCTTGCCCACTAAACATACATCATTTAAAACTCTGTGTGCCATAATTATTGGGGTCTTACACGCCGGTTAATATAGAAGATTCATTGAAGGATTTTCTACTATTGCCCGACCGTTAGCAGCATTGACTCACAAGGGTAAGAAGTATGAATGGACAGAGTTGCATGAAGCTGCATTTCAGTTGTTAAAATAGAAGTTAACGAATGCACCGATTTTTTTCTTACCCGAAGGAACCGAGGATTTCATAGTTTACTGCGATGCTTCACGGCAAGGTTTTAGTTACGTGTTGATGCAACGTAAGAAAGTAATTGCATATGCATCCCGACAATTGAAGATACATGAGTTGAACTATACGACTCACGATCTAGAACTTGGTGCTGTATTTTTTTCACTGAAGATGTGGAGACACTATTTGTATGGTACTAAGTTCACTGTATTCACTGATCACAAGAGTCTGCAGCATATTTTCGATCAAAAATAGCTTAATATGAGACAGAGACGTTGGATCGAATTTTTGAACGATTACGATTGCGACATTAGCTACCATCCCGGTAAGGCTAATGTAGTGGCAGATGCTTTGAGTAGGAAGGAGAGAGTTAAGCCTATTCGAGTTAGAGCATTGAACTTGATTCTTCGAAGGAACCTTACTTCTCAGATATGTGACGCACAGCTAGAGGCGTTGAAAGAAGAGAACGTTGCTACCGAATCACTTCGAGGAATTGATAAGAAGTTTGTTACTCGAGACGATGGAACCCGGTATTTTATCGACAGAATATGGGTACCGAAGTTTGGCGAATTAAGGGAACTAGTGCTAGAAGAGGCACACAAGACAAGATATTCTATTCACCCTGAATCCGACAAGATGTACCAATATCTTAAGGCACTGTATTAGTGGCCTAATATGAAAGCCGAAATCGCTACCTATTTGGTAAGTGCTTGACTTGTGCTAAAGTTAAGGCAGAGCATCAGAAAATGTCAAGTTTGTTGACACAACCAGAGATTCCCCAATGAAAGTGGGAGAATATTACAATGGATTTTATCACTAAGTTTCCTAAAACAGTAGGAGGTTATAATACGATTTGGGTTATCGTTGATCGTCTTACGAAGTCTGCTCATTTTCTACCGATTAAGGAAACGGATAAGATGGAGAGGTTGGCACAGATATACATAAAGGAATTAGTTTCACGACATGGAGTGCCGCTATCCATTATGTCCAACAGAGATAGTAGATTTACATCTAGATTTTGGCAATCTTTACAAGATGCCATGGGAACTCGTTTAGACATGAGTACAGCCTACCATCTGCAGACAGATGGGCAAAGTGAGAGGACGATTCAGACACTAGAAGACATGTTAAGAGCGTGTGTGATTGATTTTGGAATTGGATGGGATAGACATCTACCGTTAGTAGAGTTTTCCTATAACAATAGTTACCACGCGAGTATAAAGGCAGCACCTTTTGAAGCACTGTATGGCAGAAAGTGTAGATCACCTATATGTTGGACTGAGTTAGGAGATAGTCAGTTAACTGGTCCTGAGGTTGTACATGAAACGACTGAGAAAATCGTGCAGATTCGAGAAAGAATGAAAATAGTACGAGATCGTCAAAAGAGCTATGCAGATCTTAAAAGGAAAGATTTGGAATTTCAGGTTGGAGACAAGGTTATGCTCAAAGTGTCACCCTGTAAGAGTGTAGTGCGCTTTGGTAAGAGAGGAAAGTTAAGTCCGAGGTATATTGGACCGTTTGTGATTACCGAACGAATTGGACCGGTAGCGTATAGATTGAAATTGTCGCAGGAACTTAGCGAGATTCGAGATACTTTTCATGTTTCCAATTTGAAGAGGTGCTTATCAGATGAAAGTTTGGTGATTCCTTTAGACGAAGTGCAAGCTGATCCTAAGCTTAATTTCATTGAAGACCCTGCTGAGATTATGAGTCACGAAGTTAAGTAACTAAAGCAAAGCAGAATTCCACTGGTTAAGGTTAGATAGAATGCCCGTAGAGGACCAGAATTCACGTGGGAGCGTGAAGATCAGATGAGGCTTAAGTATCCGCAACTATTTTCCGAGGAGACAACTACGGCGGATGACCACTAAAATTTCGGGACTAAATTTTTCATAACAGGTGGGTAATGTAACAACCCAACTTTTCCGTTTACTATCGTTAATGGTCCGTTAAGTATTTAACGGTGGTTACTTAGATTTGTGTGTTTAATAGAATTAAATACATACTTATTAGAGAAATGTTTGAATTAATATGCTATATTAATTTACGAACTTATTTCGGCTAGCGAAATAACTAGAAAACGTTACAATTAAGTTTATCGTCTAGAAAGCTTTTCAGTTTACGGAACTCAGAAAAACTACACAATAATTATTTTCGATAATTATTGACTTTAAGAAAATTATTTTTAATTTATTATTTATTTATTGAATTAAACTCGGTGATTGCGTTTCATCGACTAGTTAACGTTCTGGAGACCCGGTACGGTTAACGGCACTCGAAACGGACCACGCGCGTACAAGTAATGAAGCAAAATTAAGCCCGAGCCCCCATAAGAAGGCCAATCGGCCGATAGTGGGCCCCTTGTGTTTGTATTTTGGACCTTTACTTGCTAATGATGGACTCTAATTAGGCCCTAATGTATTTAAGGGAGAAACTAGACTAGAAACCCTCATAATACACACACATACAATCAACATTCTCTCCCACTCCCTCCCTCCTTTGGACGTCGGCTTCCACACACTCACACACACACACATTCAAAACTCAAAATTTGAAGAAGGTTTGTACACGAAAGTTGTTCCTTGTGTCGTACTTTACGCGTTAGTGTGCCCAATTTAATCGTTTGAGGTTTAACTAGTAACCCTAATTTCATTAATTCAGTTTTTTGTTCAATTACATAGTGTAATCAAGTCTAGTGCTCAATTAATGGTGATTGATGTTGTTAATTGTTGATTGAATGCGTAATTAACGTTGTATGTGTGAAAAACGAATTTGTATTATAATGATCTGATTTAATTGACATGAGATCTGATCTTGTAGTATGTTTAATTAAAAATATATCGAAAACTTATTAATTTTAGACTCCGATTTTGCGTGATTTCGTTATCGTATGCTCAAGATATGCTTAATCGAAGTTTTCGTTAGGGTTTGCATGATATACGAATTTTCTGAGTTGCATGTTTTGTGTTTTAGCTTATATGAAGTGTACTACAGTAATCCTTGTGAAAAGTTATGCAATTTGGACTTAAGATTTGCGTCAAAAGGTTATGTAATGCTCCCGTTATGTTTAAACGAAGATTTGGTGTTTAAAGTGAGCTGAATCATTTTTCAAAGTTACATAAAAATTTCTACAGTGCACTAGGAATTGATTTTGAAATGTTCCGTTCATATTGATTATAAACGTTCCATATTAATTGATTTCGTAGCGAGGTTTTAACCTCTATATGAGACGTTTTTCAAAGACTGCATTCGTTTTTAAAACAAACCATAACCTTTATTTTATCGACAAGGTTAAAAGGACTCCACCTAGATTATCCAGAAATGATAATCTAAAAATATCACACTTACACACTACCAATACATATTGGTTTACAATATTAATATGTTACAACAAAGTAAATTTCGAATGCAGTTTTAAACAATATTATACAAACATGCTGACACCAAATCTTGTCCATATTTTAGCATGCAACAGCAGAAGCTCTTAATAATCACCTGAGAATAAACATGCTTTAAACGTCAACAAAAATGTTGGTGAGTTATAGGTTTAACCTATATATTTATCAAATCATAATAATAGACCACACGATTTCATATTTCAATATACATCCCATACATATAGATAAAAATCATTCATATGGTGAACACCTGGTAACCGACATTAACAAGATGCATATAGAATATCCCCATCATTCCGGGACACCCATCGGACATGATAATTTCGAAGTACTAAAGCATTCCAAATTCCAGAATGGGGCTTGTTGGGCCCGATAGATCTATCTTTAGGATTCGCGTCAATTAGGGGCCAGTTCCCTAATTCTTAGGCTACCAAGCTAAAAGAGGCATATTCGATTTCGATCATTCAACCGAAAAATGTAGTTTCACGTACTTGTGTCTATTTTGTAAAACATTTATAAAACTGCATGTATTCTCATCCCAAAAATATTAGATTTTAAAAGTGGGACTATAACTCACTTTCACAGATTTTTACTTCGTCGGGAAGTAAGACTTGGCCACTGGTCGATTCCCGAACCTATAACAAATATGTACATATATATCAAAGTATGTTCAAAATATATTTACAACATTTTTAATACGTTTTAATGTTTTAAGTTTATTAAGTCAGCTGCCCTCGTTAGTAACTTACAACTAGTTGTCCACAGTTAGATGTACAGAAATTGATCGATATATATTATCTTGAATCAATCCACGACCCAGTGTATACACGTCTCATGTTAGATCACAAATCAAAGTATATATATTTTTGGAATCAACCTCAACCCTGTATAGCTAACTCAAACATTACTGCATATAGAGTGTCTATGGTTGTTCCAAATAATATATATACATGGGTCGATATGATATGTCAAAACATTTGCATACGTGTCTATGGTATCCCAAGATTACATAATATATTAGAATACATGTATAATACAATATGAGTTAGCTAGGATATGATTAATATAGATTTGTTACCAATATTCACGTAGCTACAACAAGAAAAAAAATTATCCAATCTTGTTTTACCCATAACTTCTTCGTTTTAAATCCGTTTTGAGTGATTCAAGTTGCTATGGTTTCATATTGAAATTAAGTTTATGAATATAAACAGAAAAAGTATAAGTTTATAGTCGAAAATACAGGTTACAAGTCTTTTTTGTAAAGGTAGTCATTTCAGTCGAAAGAACGACGTCTAGATGACCATTTTGGAAAACATACTTCCACTTTGAGTTTAACCATGATTTTTGGATATAGTTTCATGTTCATAAGAAAAATCATTTTCTCAGAAGAACAACTTTTAAATCAAATTTTATCATAGTTTTTAATTAACTAACCCAAAACAGCCAGCGGTGTTACTACGACGGTGTATATCCGGTTTTACGGTATTTTTCGTGTTTTTAGGTTTTAAATCATTAAGTTAGCATATCATATAGATATATAACATGTGTTTAGTTGATTTTAAATTTCAATTTAGAAGGATTAACTTTTGTTTGGGAACAAGTTTAGAATTAACTAAACTATGTTCTAGTGATTACAAGTTTAAACCTTCGAATAAGGTAGTTTTATATATATGAATCGAATGATGTTATAAACATCATTACTACCTCAGGTTTTATGGATAAACCTACTGGTAATGAGAAAAATAGATCTAGCTTTAAAGGATCCTTGGATGGCTTGAAAGTTCTTGAAGCAAAATCATGACACGAAAACAAGTTCAAGTAAGATTTCCACTCGAAATAAGATTGTTAAAGTTATAGAAATTGAATGAAAGTTTGAATATGAGTATTACCTTATATTAGAAAGATATCTTACTTTAAATAAGAAAGATTTCTTGAGGTTGGATGATCACTCAAAGTGGATTTGCAAGATTGGAAGTAAGTTAGCAAACTTGGAAGTGTTGTTGGTGTGTTCTTGAGTAGTTGTTTTATAACTTAGTTTATGTATGGATTTATGAACTAGATTGAGCTAGATTTTGTTGAAGATGATGAAGAACACTTAGAACAAAGGAAGAACACTTGATAGAGAGTAGTTTGATTCAAGAAAATTACAAAGTGAATGTGTTTATGGTACCTCTCATTCACGTGAATGTTAGTCTTCTATATAGGCTCCATTAGTTTGTAATTTTATGAGATATTTTATGCTAGATGTTAAATGATGGTTCCTACATGGTTAGGTGACTCACATGGGCTACTAAGAGCTGATCATTGGAGTGTATATACCAATAGTAAATACATTTAGAAGCTGTGTATTGTACAAGTACAATTACGAGTGCATACGAGTAGAATTGTTGATGAAAATGAATGAGGATGTAATCGTAAGTATTTTTCTTAAGTAGAAGTACTTTGATAAGTGTCTTGAAGTCTTTCAAAAGTGTATGAATACATATTAAAACACTACATGTATATACATTTTAACTTAGTCGTTAAGTCATCGTTTGTCGTTACATGTAAATGTTAATTTGAAACCTTTAAGTTAATGATCTTGTTAAATGTTGTTAACCTAATGTTTATTATATCTAATGAGATGTTAAATTATTATATTATCATGATATTGTACAAGTACAAATACGAGTGCATACGAGTAGAATTGTTGATGAAAATGAATGAGGATGTAATCGTAAGCATTTTTGTTAAGTAGAAGTACTTTGATAAGTGTCTTGAAGTCTTTCAAAAGTGTATGAATACATATTAAAACACTACATGTATATACATTTTAACTGAGTCGTTAAGTCATCGTTAGTCGTTACATGTAAATGTAGATTTGAAACCTTTAAGTTAACGATCTTGTTAAATGTTGTTAACCCAATGTTTATTATATCTAATGAGATGTTAAATTATTATATTATCATGATATTATGATATATTAATATATATTAATATGATATATATACATTTAAATGTCGTTACAACGATAATCGTTATATATACCGTTTTCAAGTTTCTTAATTCAATAGTCTCATTTTTATGTATATAACTCATTGTTAAAATACTTAATGAGGTACATACTTATCATAATATCATGTTAACTATATATATATATATATATATATATATATATATATATATATATATATATATATATATATATATATATATATATATATATATATATATATATATATATATATATATATGTATATGTATATATATATATGTATATATATATATATATATGTATATATATATATATATGTATATATATCCATATGTATGTCATCATATAGTGTTTACAAGTGTTAACGTTCGTGAATTGCCGATCAACTTGGGTGGTCAATTGTCTATATAAAACCTATTTCAATTAATCAATTCTTAATAAGTTTGATTGCTTAACATGTTGGAAACACTTAATCATGTAAATAACAATTTTATTTAATATATATAAAAATAGAAAAGTTCGGGTCACTACAGTACCTACCCGTTAAATAAATTTCGCCCGAAATTTTAAGGAGTTGGAGGTGTTGACGTATCTTCTGGAAATAAGTGCGGGTACTTCTTCTTCATATGATCTTCTCGTTCCCAGGTGAACTCAGGTCCTCTACGAGCATTCCATTGAACCTTAACAATTGGTATCTTATTTTGCTTAAGTCTTTTAACCTCACGATCCATTATTTCGACGGGTTCTTCGATGAATTGAAGTTTTTCATTGATTTGGATTTCGTCTAACGGAATAGTGAAATCTTCTTTAGCAAAACATTTCTTCAAATTCGAGACGTGGAAAGTTTTATGTACAGCCGCGAGTTATTGAGGTAACTCAAGACGGTAAGCTACTGGTCCGACACGATCAATAATCTTGAATGGTCCAATATACCTTAGATTTAATTTCCCTCGTTTACCAAATCGAACAATACCTTTCCAAGATGCAACCTTAAGCATGACCATCTCTTCAATTTCAAATTCTATATCTTTTCTTTTAATGTCAGCGTAGCTCTTTTGTCGACTTTGGGCGGTTTTCAACCGTTGTTGAATTTGGATGATCTTCTCGGTAGTTTCTTGTATTATCTTCGGAACCGTAATCTGTCTATCCCCCACTTCACTCCAACAAATCGGAGACCTGCACTTTCTACCATAAAGTGCTTCAAAAGGCGCCATCTCAATGCTTGAATGCTAGCTGTTGTTGTAGGAAAATTCTGCTAACGGAAGGTGTTGATCCCAACTGTTTCCGAAATCAATAACACATGCTTGTAGCATGTCTTCAAGCGTTTGTATCGTCCTTTCGCTCTGCCCATCAATTTGCAGATGATAGGCAGTACTCATGTCTAGACGAGTTCCTAATGCTTGCTGTAATGTCTGCCAGAATCTTGAAATAAATCTGCCATCCCTATCAGAGATAAGAAAGATTGGTATTCCATGTCTGGAGACTACTTCCTTCAAATACAGTCGTACTAACTTCTCCATCTTTTCATCTTCTCTTATTGGCAGGAAGTGTGCTGATTTGGTGAGACGATCAACTATTACCCAAATAGTATCAAAACCACTTGCAGTCCTTGGCAATTTAGTGATGAAATCCATGGTAATGTTTTCCCATTTCCATTCCGGGATTTCGGGTTGTTGAAGTAGACCTGATGGTTTCTGATGCTCTGCTTTGACCTTAGAACATGTCAAACATTCTCCTACGTATTTAGCAACATCGGCTTTCATACCTGGCCACCAAAAATGTTTCTTGAGATCTTTGTACGTCTTTCCCGTTCCAGGATGTATTGAGTATCTGGTTTTATGAGCTTCTCTAAGTACCTCTTCTCTCATATCTCCAAATTTTGGTACCCAAATTCTTTCAGCCCTATACCGGGTTCCGTCTTCCCGAATATTAAGATGCTTCTCCTATCCTTTGGGTATTTCATCCTTTAAGTTTCCCTCTTTTAAAACTCCTTATTGTGCCTCCTTTATTTGAGTAGTAAGGTTAGTATGAATCATTATATTCATAGATTTTACTTGAATGGGTTCTCTGTCCTTTCTGCTTAAGGCATCGGCTACCACATTTGCCTTCTCCGGGTGGTAACGAATCTCAAAGTCGCAATCATTCAACAATTCAATCCATCGGCGCTGCCTCATGTTCAGTTGTTTCTGATTAAATATGTGTTGAAGACTTTTGTGGTCGGTATATATAATACTTTTGACCCCATATAAGTAGTGCCTCCAAGTCTTTAATGCAAAAACAACCGCGCCTAATTTCAAATCATGCATCGTATAATTCTGCTAGTGAATCTTCAATTGTCTAGACGCATAAGCAATTACTTTCATTCGTTGTATTAATACACAACCGTGAACTTGCTTTGAGGCGTCACAATATATCACAAAATCATCATTCCCTTCAGGTAATGACAATATAGGTGCCGTAGTTAACTTTTTCTTCAATAATTGAAACGCTTTCTCTTGTTCATCCTTCCATTCAAATTTCTTCCCTTTATGCGTTAATGCAGTCAAGGGTTTTGCTATTTTGGAAAAATCTTAGATGAATCTCCTATAATAACCAGCCAGCCCTAAAAATTGGCGTATGTGCTTCGGAGTTTTCGGGGTTTCCCACTTTTTAACGGCGTCAATCTTTGCTGGATCCACCTGAATACCTTCTTTGTTCACTATGTGACCGAGGAATTGAACTTCTTCCAACCAAAATGCACACTTTAAAAACTTAGCGTACAGTTTTTCTTTCCTTAACAACTCTAGCACTTTTCTCAAATGTTCTTCGTGCTCTTGGTCATTCTTTGAGTAAATAAGTATGTCATCGATGAAAACAATGACAAACTTATCAAGGTATGGTCCATACACTACGTTCATGAGGTCCATGAACACAGCTGGTGCGTTAGTCAACCCAAACGGCATAACCATAAACTCGTAATGACCGTAACGCGTCCTAAAAGCAGTCTTTGGAATATCATCCTCCTTCACCCGCATTTGATGATACCCAGAACGTAAATAAATCTTCGAATAAACCAACGAGCCTTGTAGTTGATCAAATAAGTCATCGATTCTCAGTAGTGGGTAGCAGTTCTTGATGGTAAATTTGTTCAAAACTCGGTAGTCGATATACAACCTAAATGTACCATCCTTCTTCTTGACAAACAAAATAGTAGCTCCCCACGGTGATGTGCTTGGTCGAATGAAACCACACTCTAAAAGTTCCTGTAACTGACTTTGTAATTCTTTCATTTCACTGGGTGCGAGTCTGTATGGAGCACGAACTATTGGTGCAGCTCCTGGTACAAGGTCTATTTGAAATTCAACGGATCGATGTGGGGGTAATCCCGGTAATTCTTTCGAAAATACATTGAGAAATTCTTTTGCGACGGGAACATCACTGATGTTCTTTTCTTCAGGTTTAACTTCCTTGATGTGTGCTAGAATGACGTAACAACCTTTTCTTATTAGTTTTTGCGCCTTCAAACTACTAATAAGATTTAATTTCGCGTTGTTCTTTTCTTCGTACACCATTAAAGATTTTCATTTTTCACGCATAATGCGAATCGCATTTTTGTAACAAACGACCTCTGCTCTCACCTTTTTCAACCAGTCCATGCCAATTATTACATCAAAACTCCCTAACTCGACTGGTATTAAATCAATTTTAAACGTTTCATCCCCCAGTTTAATTTCTCTATCCCGACATATATTATCTGCTGAAATTAATTTACCGTTTGCTAATTCGAGTAAAAATTTACTATCCAAAGGCATCAATGGGCAAATTAATTTAGCACAAAAATCTCTACTCATATAGCTTGTATCCATACCTGAATCAAATAAAACATAAGCATATTTATTGTCAATAAGAAACGTACCCGTAACAAGCTCCGTGTCTTCCTGCGCTTCTGCCGTATTAATATTGAAAACTCTTCCGCGGCCCTACCCATTAGTATTCCCCTGATTCGGGAAATTACTTCTAATGTGGCCTGGTTTTCCACATCCATAACAAACAAAGGCGGCATTACTTGTTTCAAAATTATCTGTTCTTTTATTTCTGTTATTCTTTGGGCCATAGACCTCACACTTTCTCGCACCATGGCCAGTTCTTTTACACTTAGTGCAAAATGTCGTGCAGAACTCATTCTGGTGGTGCTCTTCACACCTTTGGCATTTTTGGTTTTTGTTGCCATTGTTGTTGTTGGGATTTTTGTTGTTGAAACCATTGTTGTAGTTGTTGTTGTTGTTGGGACGTTTGTAGTTATTGTTAAGATCACGGATATTGTTTCGATTGTTATTGAAGTTGTTATGATTGTTATTGTGATTATAGTTATGATTGTTGTTGTTGTTGTATTGGTGACCCTTGTCACTGGTTTCTTCCCACTTTCTCTTGAGTTGTTTCGTGTTGGCTTCTTCGGCCGCCTGCTCTTTAATTCTTCCCTCAATCTGATTTATGATTTTATGAGCCATTCGACTTGCCTTTTGTATGAAAGTGGGCTCGTGTGAACTCACATCTTCTTGAATCCTTACTGGTAACCCTTTTACAAACGCGTCGATCTTCTCTTCTTCATCTTCGAACGCTCCAGGACACAATAGGCACAACTCTGTGAATCGTCATTCATATGTGGTAATGTCGAACCCTTGTGTTCATAACTCTCTAAGTTCTACCTTGAGCTTATTGACTTCGTTTCTAGGACGGTACTGCTCGTTCATCAATTTCTTGAATGTCGACCACGGTAGTGCGTAAGCAGCATTTTGTCCTACCTGTTCAAGATAGGTGTTCCACTACGTTAACGCAGTACCTGTGAAGGTATGCGTAGCGTACTTAACTTTATCCTCTTCAGTACACTTACTTATGGCAAACACCGATTCGACTTTCTCGGTCCACCGTTTCAATCCAATTGGTCCTTCGGTTCCATCAAATTCCAAAGGTTTAAAGGCATTGAATTCTTTGTAGGAGCATCCTACACGATTTCTTGTGGAATTAGTTCCACTTCTAGATCCAGAGTTATTATTATTTTGCATCGTAGTCTGTACTGCGGCTATGTTCGTAGCAAGTAAAACACGGAAATCTTCCTCACTCATGTTCAAGTTCTGATGAGTCGTCGGTTCCATTTCCTTCAAAAATAGCCAAAAGAATTGAGTTAATCATATAGAATTTAGGAGTAGTCAATTGTATTTTGTAGCATTATATGAACTTATTTATAAAAGCTTTTTCTTCATATTAGCATTTTATAGTTTTAATTCGGGTAGTACCTACCCGTTAAGTTCATACTTACTAGCTACTATACAACTCAACTACTACGCTTCTATATGAAAAACTTATTATAATAATATTTCGCTTTCAAACTTTATACAAAATTTTACAAACTTACAATACCACTATTATACATATAGGATGAAATATAACACATAATAACTTTGCTACTTGGCAGCTATAAAGTCAATTCTAGTTAATACGCAAGTTGTTCAGCAAAAGAAATAAAGACACGTAATTCATAAGTCCAGAAACAAGTCATGCATTCTGGTTTTACTAAGACGACTTCCCATCCTTGGTCTTGTGGAAAGTATTCCGTTATGACCATTGGCTAGGTAGCATGTTGTAATGTCATCAAAAGGACGAGGGTTTCTTAATGTCCAACAGCCTCGTAATAATCTAAAAACCTTGTTTCTCACCCCAACTACTGAATCCGTCACTTGTCGGAAGGTTTTATTTAAAAGTTGTAATCCGATGTTCTTTTTCTCATTTTGGTAAGAAGCGAACATCATTAACCCGTAAGCATAACATGCTTCTTTATGTTGCATGTTAGAAGCTCTTTCTAACTCACGAAATCCTATGTTGGGATATGTTGAGTCAAAATAGGTTCTTAACCCATAGCGTAAAATTGCATTTGGGTTCCCCGCATTTAACGCTTTAAAGAAAACACGGCGTAACTTATGGTCTCCCCAATGCGATATACCCCACCTATCAAAGGATAGTCTTTTGTAAAATAAGACATTTCTGGAAAGTCTTTCAAATGTTTGACAAGTTTATTTCGCCATAACTAAATGTGCTGATGAATTCTGACCGACTCTAGACAAGATTTCCTCAATTATATCCTCTGGTAGGTCTTCTAATATATTCGGTTATCTACCCATAACGTCCATTTTGTTTTTATACTGTAAAATAGACAAGGATTAGATTCATAAAAGATAATTAACAAACAATACAAGCAATTTTTACATAGAACATAAAAGTACAAGTACACTACAATACATATAATACACAACATGATTACATCTCCCTAATCTGAATCACTGGTTTCTTCTTCTTCGGACTTGGTTCGTTTTCCAAATTTTCTAGGAATATATGGTGTTCCTCTAATACGAGCCGTCGTTTTCCACAATGGTTTAGAAAAACCTGGTGGTTTAGAGGTTCCCGGGTTATTGTTACAATTTAGGAAATACGAAGGTTGCCGATACATATAAAGCTCATCGGGGTTGGAATCAGGTTTCTCTATTTTTACACTTTTCCCTTATTATTTTCTTTTGCTTTATTAAATTGGGTCGAGGTAATTTCTATAACATCATCAGAATCCTCATCGGGATCCGATTCATTAGAAAATTGGTAATCTTCCCAATATTTTGCTTCCTCGGCGGAAACACCATTGGCCATTTTTAACTTTGGTCCGTTGGTTGAGGATTTTCTTTTATTTAATCGATTTACTGTAGGTATCAATATTTATTCCTCCGGAACCTCTTCTTCTTCCGGTTCCTCTTCTTCCGGTTCCTCCTCTTCCGGTTCCTCTTCTTCTGGTTCCTCCTCTTTCGGTTCCTCTTCGGGAATTTGTGAATCTTCCCAAAATATATTCGACTCTTCATTATCATTAGGTGAGTCAATGGGATTTGTACTAGAGGTAGACATCTATCACACAATATCAAACATGTTAAGAGATTAATATATCACATAATATTTACATGTTACAATTTGTAGTTTCCAACAAAAGTGTTAAGCAATCGTTTTTAAAGAAAACACGGTCGAAGTCTAGACTCACTAATATATCCTAAAAAACTCGATAAGACAAACTAATGCAAATTTCTGGTTCTCTAAGACCAACACTCGGATACCAACTGAAATGTCCCGTTCATATTGATTATAAACGTTCCATATTAATTGATTTCTTTTCGAGATTTTGACCTCTATATGAGACGTTTTTCAAAGACTGCATTCGTTTTTAAAACAAACCATAACCTTTATTTTATCGACAAGGTTAAAAGGACTCCACCTAGATTATCCAGAAATGATAATCTAAAAATATCACACTTACACACTACCAATACATATTGGTTTACAATATTAATATGTTACAACAATGTAAATCTCGAATGCAGTTTTAAACAATATTATACAAACATGCGGACACCAAATCTTGTCCATATTTTAGCATGCAACAGCGGAAGCTCTTAATAATCACCTGAGAATAAACATGCTTTAAATGTCAACAAAAATGTTGGTGCGTTATAGGTTTAACCTATATATTTATCAAATCGTAATAATAGACCACAAGATTTCATATTTCAATATACATCCCATACATAGAGATAAAAATCATTCATATGGTGAACACCTGGTAACCGACATTAACAAGATGCATATAGAATATCCCCATCATTCCGGGACACCCATCGGACATGATAATTTCGAAGTACTAAAGCATTTCAAATTCCAGAATGGGGCTTGTTGGGCCCGATAGATCTATCTTTAGGATTCGCATCAATTAGGGGTCAGTTCAGTAATTCTTAGGCTACCAAGCTAAAAGGGGCATATTCGATTTCGATCATTCAACCATAAAATGTAGTTTCACGTACTTGTGTCTATTTTGTAAAACATTTATAAAACTGCATGTATTCTCATCCCAAAAATATTAGATTTTAAAAGTGGGACTATAACTCACTTTCACAGATTTTTACTTCGTCGGGAAGTAAGACTTGGCCACTGGTCGATTCACGAACCTATAACAAATATGTACATATATATCAAAGTATGTTCAAAATATATTTACAACATTTTTAATACATTTTAATGTTTTAAGTTTATTAAATCGGCTGTCCTCGTTAATAACCTACAACTAGTTGTCCACAGTTAGATGTACAGAAATAGATCGATATATATTATGTTGAATCAATCCATGAACCAATGTATACACGTCTCAGGCTAGATCACAACTCAAAGTATATATATTTTTGGAATCAACCTCAACCCTGTATAGCTAACTCAAACATTACTGCATATAGAGTGTCTATGGTTGTTCCAAATAATATATATACATGGTTCGATATGATATGTCAAAACATTTGCATACGTGTCTATGGTATCCCAAGATTACATAATATATTAGAATACATGTATAATACAATATGAGTTAGCTAGGATATGATTAATATAGATTTGTTACCAATATTCACGTAGCTACAACAAGAAAAAAAATTATCCAATCTTGTTTTACCCATAACTTCTTCGTTTTAAATCCGTTTTGAGTGATTCAAGTTGCTATGGTTTCATATTGAAATTAAGTTTATGAATATAAACAGAAAAGGTATAAGTTTATAGTCGAAAATACAGGTTACAAGTCTTTTTTGTAAAGGTAGTCATTTCAGTCGAAAGAACGACGTCTAGATGACCATTTTGGAAAACATACTTCCACTTTGAGTTTAACCATGATTTTTGGATATAGTTTCATGTTCATAAGAAAAATCATTTTCTCAGAAGAACAACTTTTAAATCAAAGTTTATCATAGTTTTTAATTAACTAACCCAAAACAGCCAGCGGTGTTACTACGACGGTGTATATCCGATTTTACGGTATTTTTCGTGTTTTTAGGTTTTAAATCATTAAGTTAGCATATCATATAGATATAGAACATGTGTTTAGTTGATTTTAAATTTCAATTTAGAAGGATTAACTTTTGTTTGGGAACAAGTTTAGAATTAACTAAACTATGTTCTAGTGATTACAAGTTTAAACCTTCGAATAAGGTAGTTTTATATATATGAATCGAATGATGTTATAAACATCATTACTACCTCAGGTTTTATGGATAAACCTACTGGTAATGAGAAAAATAGATCTAGCTTTAAAGGATCCTTGGATGGCTTGAAAGTTCTTGAAGCAAAATCATGACACGAAAACAAGTTCAAGTAAGATTTCCACTCGAAATAAGATTGTTAAAGTTATAGAAATTGAATGAAAGTTTGAATATGAGTATTACCTTATATTAGAAAGATATCTTACTATAAATAAGAAAGATTTCTTGAGGTTGGATGATCACTCAAAGTGGATTTGCAAGATTGGAAGTAAGTTAGCAAACTTGGAAGTGTTGTTGGTGTGTTCTTGAGTAGTTGTTTTATAACTTGGTTTATGTATGGATTTATGAACTAGATTGAGCTAGATTTTGTTGAAGATAATGAAGAACACTTAGAACAAAGGAAGAACACTTGAGAGAGAGTAGTTTGATTCAACAAAATTACAAAGTGAATGTGTTTGTGGTACCTCTCATTCACGTGAATGTTAGTCTTCAATATAGGCTCCATTAGTTTGTAATTTTGTGAGATATTTCATGCTAGATGTTAAATGATGGTTCCCACATGGTTAGGTGACTCACATGGGCTGCTAATAGCTGATTATTGGAGTGTATATACCAATAGTAAATACATTTAGAAGCTGTGTATTGTACA
The DNA here is from genome assembly GCF_046630445.1 of Rutidosis leptorrhynchoides. Lineage (NCBI taxonomy): Eukaryota > Viridiplantae > Streptophyta > Magnoliopsida > Asterales > Asteraceae > Rutidosis > Rutidosis leptorrhynchoides. The sequence goes on from NC_092343.1 coordinate 105,425,287, forward strand.
AGTACAAATACGAGTGCATACGAGTAGAATTGTTGATGAAAATGAATGAGGATGTAATCGTAAGAATTTTTGTTAAGTAGAAGTACTTTGATAAGTGTCTTGAAGTATTTCAAAAGTGTATGAATACATATTAAAACACTACATGTATATACATTTTAACTGAGTCGTTAAGTCATCGTTAGTCGTTACATGTAAATGTTGATTTGAAACCTTTAAGTTAACGATCTTGTTAAATGTGGTTAACCCAATGTTTATTATATCTAATGAGATGTTAAATTATTATATTATCATGATATTGTACAAGTACAAATACGAGTGCATACGAGTAGAATTGTTGATGAAAATGAATGAGGATGTAATCGTAAGCATTTTTGTTAAGTAGAAGTACTTTGATAAGTGTCTTGAAGTCTTTCAAAAGTGTATGAATACATATTAATACACTACATGTATATACATTTTAACTGAGTCGTTAAGTCATCGTTAGTCGTTACATGTAAATGTTGATTTGAAACCTTTAAGTTAACGATCTTGTTAAATGTTGTTAACCCAATGTTTATTATATCTAATGAGATGTTAAATTATTATATTATCATGATATTATGATATATTAATATATCTTAATATGATATATATACATTTAAATGTTGTTACAACGATAATCGTTACATATATGTCTCGTTTCGAAATCCTTAAGTTAGTAGTCTTGTTTTTACATATGTAGTTCATTGTTAATATACTTAATGATATGTTTACTTATCATTTATCATGTTTATATATAGTTTATCAATATCTTAAAATTATTCATATGTAATTATTAAGACACTGTTATAACGATAATCGTTATATATACCGTTTTCAAGTTTCTTAATTCAATAGTCTCATTTTTATGTGTATAACTCATTGTTAAAATACTTAATGAGGTACATACTTATCATAATATCATGTTAACTATATATATATATATATATACACATATATATATACATATACATATATACATATATATATACATATATATATATATATATACATATACATATATACATATATATATATATATATATATATATATATATATATATATATATATATATATATATATATATATCCATATATATGTCATCATATAGTTTTTACAAGTGTTAACGTTCATGAATCGCCGATCAACTTGGGTGGTCAATTGTCTATATAAAACCTATTTCAATTAATCAAGTCTTAACAAGTTTGATTACTTAACATGTTGGAAACACTTAATCATGTAAATAATAATTTCATTTAATATATATAAACATGGAAAAGTTCGGGTCACTACAGATTTAGACTTTAATCTTCTGGAATATGTTAGTTTAAGTGTTCCTTGACATGTTTCATTTGTATTCGAACTTGCAAGAACGTGAATTGCCATGAGATATATACTCGTCTTTATGATGTGTCCGATTAATGGTCAAAAACTGATGAGTCTGTTATGTTTTGCGAAACTGTACAAATTGGCTAAAGCAATGCTTTTGATTATTTTATCACTACAACTTTGAGATGTTTTGAGATGATACCATTTGGTCATTCGTGAAAATCTATTTTCTATATTTTATGAAAAATGTTTAAAAACTGACGCGCGAGCAGAAATTTCTGTAATGAACTCATACTTGATCCTTTCTGATATTGGACTTTTAATTATCGTATGAGGATTTGACCGGACTGTTTGGAATCAATTTTAAGTTTAGTTATGATCTGGAGTTTTTCATGATTTAATGATTTATATGCTATGAGCTATAGTAGGATCTTTCTACGACGTACGAATTTCTAAGGCATGCTTTAAGGTGCAAAAGTGCAATATGCTTAACTATTACTTGTAAAGTGATACTTGACCTAGGTTTGACATGTTGACCATGTTTACATGACCTACAGAGATGTTTGAGTTTAGTTTACCACTTTGACCGAGTTGACTTTTGGTTTGACTTTGGTTGACTTTTGTTGACTTGCTTGGATTAGTTGACTTTTACTTGTTTGTTGAGTCAGTCTGAGCACTAGGACTTTGCGTACACTATGGGTTGACATAGTATGACCTATATGTGTATACTTAAGATGACTTACATGATTAGGTTGTGTTGTTTGGTTGAGATTGTTCGACTACGGTACGTTTTGCTAAGATATTTCAGGTACTTTTGCTAAGGTGAGTCTACAGTCCCTTTTTCAGCAACATTTTTGGGATGAGAT